>NW_026943821.1:11027464-11328178 GCF_035594765.1 Anolis carolinensis | reverse complement strand
AGCACAAGGCTGACACCCCAGTCCCGCTGCCACACCATCCTACAGAACCCAGAGGCCCAGGACAGAGCCATAAGGTAAGAGCCATCGGGATGAGAAAGGGAAGAATTGGTGGCTTTGAGCTAACCTCTCCAATAGGTCTAAGAGCCCAGTAGCTTTGGCAAAGTGACACAGCCCCAGCACTCTCCCCTCTCCCAGGAGCAGACCAGTGGGAAATGCACAAATCCCCTCTCTCCGTTTGCAGGATGGGACCAGTGCACACTCCTCTTCTTCCTCTTCGAGCAGCAGCTCCTCCTCCAGTGACAGTGAACAGGGGGATAAGGTAAGAGGCCTCAGTGCCTGGCTGAGCCCTGGGGATGGACTGGCAGCACTTAGCCCCCATCTTAGAATCACAGAGTTAGAAAATACCTCATGTGCCATCCAGTCCACCCCCCTGCCAAGAAGTAGGAAGTTTGCATTCAAAGCACCCCTGACAGATGACCATCCAGTCTCTGCTTAAAAACATCCCAAGGAGGAGCCTCCACCGCACTCCAAGGCAGAGAGTTCCACTGCTCTCACAGTGAGGAAGTTCTTCCTAATGTTAAAGTGGAATCTCCTTTCCCATAGTTTAAAGCCATTGAAGTCCCTTCGAGTGAGAAGGGCAAGAAATAAATTCTGCTTCCTAGTCTACAGGGAGGCAGAAAACAAGCTTGTTCCCTCCTCCCTATGGCTTCCCCTTACATATTTATACATGGCTATCATGTCTCCTCTCAGCCCTCTCTTTTGTAGGCTAAACATGCCCATTTCTTTAAGCCACTCCTCATAGGGCTTGTTCTCCAAACTCTTGATCTTTTTAGTCATCCTCTCTGGACACATTCCAGCTTGTCAACATCTTTTAACTGCAGCGCCCAGAATTGGACATAGTATTCTAAGCTTGGTCTGACCAAGGCAGAACAACTGACTCCTGGTAAAGGATTTCTTTCAAGCTTTCAGCCCATGGAAGGAAAATAAAGCTGTTTCCAGGGGGACCCTCAAGCTGTAGAGTTTAGGGAGTAGATAATCTGACTACAGGCAGTCCCCAGGTTACATAAAAGATTTGATCATACATTGAATTTGTATGTAAATCAGAACAGGTAACTTTAAAGTGTAACTCCAGTCAAATGTAGATGTTTTGGACAAGCATGAACTATGCTGTCTGTTTAGCCATCTGTGCCCCTACTCAGATTACACCTCACTTTCTGTCCCTATGGTAATCAGATTTTGAAAAAAAAAATGGCTTGTGCAAACAAGGATTGCTGATAGACATCCTTTTCTCATGATAACTTTCAGGAGTGAATTTTCCTTCTGAGGAGTAATATCCTCTCACTTCCTATTGCCTCACCCACATTCCTTATTATGAATCATATGTAGGTTGGATGTCTGTAACTCAGGGACTGTCTGTATTGCTGTTGCTTGAATTTAGCTCACATTATCCCCAGGTATCTAGAGAAAGGACAATAGTTGTCCATAGTTGTTTTTAAGAGCCTCTTGCTTGACATATGAATGGAATGGGGGGGAATAAATGGTTAATACCCCAGCACCAGAGAGATCGTCTTGGCAAGCCTTTTCAAGGAAGGAACCACACCCCTCTTAATGTCTCATTTATAATGCTCTGTTGGGGCCCATCCCTCCTCACTGAAGAATGGGCACAGAGCAACTGTTCTACTGTAGTAATGGCTTCTCAAAAAAATTTCTCAAAGCTGGAATAGAGGAAGGGAACATCAACTCTTTGGGAGTTGATGGGTAACATAGCTGTGTGTGCTCCTTGCCTCCACAGGACCTTGGTACTGACCAGAAGAAAAAACAGAAGAAGCTCAAAAAGGAGAAGAAACAGAAAGTAGCCAAGAAGAAAAAACACTGACTTGCACATCTCTCACTTCACCCCCACCCCATTCCACTCCTCTCGTGGCAGCAAGGGAAGAGAGGCTGAGCTGTCCGATGGTGGCCAAGTGCACCCTTCTGCTTTACTGGACTTTGCCATGCTGTAACTAGTAATAAAAGGCCTGCATCAAAGCTGTGGTGAAATGCTCAGCAATTTGTGAAGCTGGGCCTCAAAAAGGGAGCCAGAGAGGTGCTGCTTTCAGGCTGGTAAAGTGTAAATGTGTGTGTCTGAGCATGCTTCTTCCCACAAATTCTGCTCTATTTAGCAACTTCAGAGAGGAAATATGGATCAGGGCTCCAGAGCAAACATCATCACAGAGACACCAAGGAGACATGTCTCAGGGCTAATCTCCTTTCCAGCCTGCTCTTGCAACAAGTA
Organism: Anolis carolinensis; assembly: GCF_035594765.1. Taxonomy (NCBI): domain Eukaryota; kingdom Metazoa; phylum Chordata; class Lepidosauria; order Squamata; family Anolidae; genus Anolis; species Anolis carolinensis. The sequence continues at coordinate 11,325,903 of NW_026943821.1, read as the reverse complement.
CAGTAGAGTCTCACTTATCCAACATAAACGGGCCGGCAGAATGTTGGATAAGCGAATATGTTGGATAATGAGGGATTAAGGAAAAGCCTATTAAACATCAATTAGGTTATGATTTTACAAATTAAGCATCAAAACATCATGTTATGCAACAAATTTGACAGAAAAAGTAGTTCAATACGCAGTAATGCTATGTCGTAATTACTGTATTTACGAATTTAGCACCAAAATATCATGATGTATTGAAAACATTGACTACAAAAATGCATTGGAAAATCCAGAACATTGGATAAGCGAGTCTTGGATAAGTGAGTCTCTACTGTAGTGAGTTTTAGAGAGGATAATGTTGGTCTGGTTTGTGACTGAAATAAACTGATTTGATACTTTTTAAAGGCATCTCCTTGGCTTTACTTCAGTGGTTCCCAAACTGTGACCGGTGGACCACCAATGGTCCACAATAACTAAAATATGGTCTGCGGCCTCACTGTTACCATTGCAACAAGAGTGACTGGTCTCACGAAACCCTCTTATAGTGCCAAGGCTTATTAAATATGGTTTTCTATGGGCAAGCAGATGGCTATTACTGGATGGCATATGTTCAGTAGAGCTGATGTAATCTATCCAATGCAATTTTCTGAATAAGCACCCCAAATAACCAAATTGAATCTAAAGTTGACCAAAAAGGGATTCATAACCCTTTTTTTACTAATGTTGGAGTGGTACCTGGTCAAAATAAGGTTGGGAACCACTGCTTTACATGGGCAATCAATAACTGTAGAGAGCTGAAAAATGAGTGGCAAGCAGCTCTGAAGATGAGCTAATTCGAGCAGCGGTCTTACTCCAGCAAGCAAGTCCCAAGTGAGTGTGGAGAAAGGGTTTTTACCTCCTACATGTAGTTCATTTCAGCCTGGCAAGAGAACACCCCAGAGCAGAGTTTTTGCTTTTTATTTTGCTTGTTGTGGGTACAGCACAGGCCTTAACCGTAAACAGAGAAGCAAGCACCTTTTTCAGATTGGGAGAGGCTCCCTTCTATCTGCTTCCAAAGTCTTCCCAGTAATAATAATTATAATAATACTGACTTACTCACAGACAGATTGAAGAGCTGTCCAAACAGCTGCCAGGCAGACACTTTTGACCTAAACCAGAGGTGTACCCAAAGAGCAAGCACGGGATCATGGCATGCATGCAGAGGCAAGTGGGGCAACTGGGAAGGGTGGCAATTCAGCCAGAGCCAAAAAGGGCTGTGCAGGTGCCTAACTCCCCTTCCAAAATAGGCAGTTGGGAGACCACATGTGGGGTGTTGTATGCTTTCCTATACACACACACGCACACACTCACTCATCTCCACAGACTCACACTCCTGCTATCCCTCAGCCCCCATCACATATAAACACACACACAGATCACTTGCAGTTTTCTCAGGAGCAGCAGTTGCTCACAACTGTCTCTATTCCCAGTGTGTTTGGTACAGTGACCAGTGAGTGGGCCACTCAGCTGGCTACTTGTAGAGGAAGACTTGGCCAGCTGTAGCCTGGGAGCCATCAGTGAACAAGGTGGAAGGTCAGCCAGTACATGAGAAGAGGCTGCAGGCCAGCCACCGCCATGGTCAGGTACATGCGCAGCTGGTTTTTGGCGCCCCGCACTAAGACCCCTTCTGCAGCTGCTTCAGACAATATCTTCAGCCGCAGGGTCCGGATCTGGAGGGCAGGAGGAGAAAGAAAGGAAGTGCCAGGAAAAGAAAAAGAATGAATGCACTAAGCAAGAGACAATAATGGAATAGGCAATCCCCTCATGATAGGTATTCAGTAGATAAAAGGCAAGCATTCCCTCTCTCTTACCATAAAGACAACAATCGTGATGCAGCACCAGCTCAGCAGCAGGTAGTAACCCATCTTCCCAAAAAGCAGTCCGGCTAAAAGGCCCACAATCATCCTGGGATATGAAGAGGAGGAAACAGGGTCAAAGGAAGAGATGGGCCCACCTCCCCTACTCCGTTGTAACCTAGCATGCTGCAGATAACCTCTATAGCTCTCTGCTTTTTACAAGTGGCATTTGCTGTCTTTTCTTCTGGCCACAATCAAGTGATAGAAACAGTGACTTAACTAAGGTACTTACCCAACATACTTGTAACCCGAGAAGGCGACCAAGTCGACTGTAGACAAATCTGTGTTGACCGTCACGAGGTAGAGGCTGAGGAGGATGGCCAGCACCTCAACAATGAGCCAAGCCAGGGCTGAGCTTGCCTGCAAGCCCAGCAAGTCAGGGGAGAATCTGTAAGGTTATACGATAGTAGTGGTGAGAAGGAGTATGAAGGAGAGGTCCTCCAGGGAAGCAACACAAGCCACCTCAACAGCCACCCAGTGTTGCAAAGTATCTCCTATCTTATAGAAGTAAAATTTTTGTGACCATGACTCTGCAGATCCAGGTCCTTTTCACACAGCTGAATAAAATCCCACATTATCTGCTTTGAACTGGAATATATGGCAGTGTGGACTCAGATAACCCAGTACAAAGCAGATATTATGGGATTTTCTGCCTTGATATTCTGGGTTATATGGCTGCATGGCCTCCCAGTTCCCAAAAGGCCTGGGAACGAGCTCCAAACTTTTGATCATTAGTAGAAGTTTGAGGAGCTGCATCTTCTCTACTCCACACTTAGGGCATTTGTATTTTACATAAAAATAACAGAGGAAAATAAGCTAATCTTTCCACTTTTTGGCCTGCGGCAAAATAAACCAAAGATCTTGCAGTGGTTGCTAATATTATAAACCTGCCAAGTCAACTTTTATCACTGAAGATGGGTAAAAAGGAGTATTTATATATATATATATCCTACCTGCGATAATCTGTGGTCCCTGCAGAAAAGTAACAGCATTTCAGAAGCAATGAAACAACAAAGACAGATACTCAAGCGAGTTCTCACCTATTCTGTGTTCCCAATGCCAGGCCTGCCACCAGAATGTAGGTGATGAACGCCATGACTGTAGAGAAGAAAGAGCATTAGCTGCATCAGAGTCTACAAGTTAAATTTCCAAAATTTAATCGTAATGATCAAGTCAAGCTTCTTTTGAAATGGGGTAGAACATAGGCAAAAAACTGATAATCCAGGTACCCTTGCCTTTTACCCCAAAGGAATGTGTCATACCTGGAATGTAGAGGTCCGGGGCATTGATGTCAAAGCGTGGGGCCACAGGGGTGTCCTGCTGGTACTGAACCTGCCAGTCCTGCCAAAAAGAGCCAGATACATCTGCACTGTCCTACCCTGTTTCCCCGAAAATAAGACAGCCCCAGAAAATAAGACCTAGTAGAGGTTTTGCTGAATTGCTAAATATAAGACCTCCCTTGAAAGTAAAACCTAGCAAAGTTTTTGTTTGGAAGCATGCCCGCCAAACAGAACACCAGAGCATGCAGGAGTGGTAAATGTACGTAACATAGATTGTTGTACATGTAAATAATGGTAGTAACAAGAAATTCTTGGTAAGATTCACAGTTTGTTTGGTTATGCTGGTTTGTGATGACAACTACTGTACAGTATATAATAAATGTTCTTTTTTTGTTCAACAATAAATGTGAATTCTTCTTCATGGAAAAATAAGACATCCCCTGAAAATAAGACCTAGTGCATCTTTGGGAGCAAAAATTAATATAAGACACTGTCTTATTTTCAGGGAAACACGGTATGTGCCAACCTCTAAAGAGCATGAGGACATCTGGCAGCCAGGTCCCCAACACGTAGGCCATGGGCAGCAGTGTTGTTACCACTATTGTTTTATTATGCATATCGTAATGGTATTGTATTTTATCTGGGTGTTTTAACTGTGTTGTGCCCTGCCTTGCATGGGGTAAATAACAGCAACAATAACAACAAAGACACCTGGAATTGATGCAATGGCTTAAATATTTTATGTTGTGTTTGCTATCACAATTTTATAGTTTTAATGGTTTTTATTCTATTGTTATATGTTGTTTTGATATTTGATGTTTACATATGTGAGGCATTGAATTTTGCCATTTATTATTCTGTGAAAAAGCTTTGAGTCCCCCCAGCAGGGGTGAGGAAAGAGGTATATAAATACAATAAATAAACGAACAAACAACAAGAACATGTTCCACACTACAAGTATCGTCCTATCTCCTAGAGAGAGAATGGATGAGACTTTGGAAACAAAAAAGAGATTGGCACAGAGAGGTGTATGCAGCCAAGCATTAAGCAGTGGAGATAGTTTTTTCCCCCTCCCTCACAAGATATGCAATGTTATGACAACATTATATAGCCCTCCAGCCAGGTTCACCCCCAAAAGGATTTGCAACTATAGAACAGGGCAGCCCCAGTCATGCTCCAGTCTCTTGCACTGTGAAGGGCCCCTTCCTGCTGTTCATGGCTCAGCTTACCTGGTGCAGGAACGGAAAGAGAAGCAGTCCCAGTTTCTTGCCCACATAGACAGTGTCCACAGCAAAGTAATACTTCAGTTTGGTCACAGGGATGAAGCGATCGATCTGGGGGGGAAACAGAGACAGGGAGAGGAGATATAAGCAGCTTTGTCACAGAGAAAGACCACTCCTTAGCATTTTTAATCTTCCTGCCCAGTGATGCACTTTGTACATGCTCTGGGGCTATGATACTCAAAGGACCAGTGAAGGTCTCTGAACCATTGCAGCTGCCAGTCACTGGCAATTTTTGGAAGGAGAAGAAAGATGAAACAATCATACCCAACGGGAACAAATGTATTGCCATGTCCTGAGAAAACTAGAATATTCACAAAATTACATTTTAATTATGAATTTAAAAATTGCACCTTGTGTTTAATCTTTGTTTTGTGTATTTTAATATGTATTTTGTGGAAATATGTTTTAATATGCGTATTTTAAAGAATGTTTTTAGTTGAATGTGTGTTTTACAATGCTGTAACCTGCGCCGAGCGGGGAGGAGATGTGGGGAGGAAATAAAAATAATTATTATATTAAGCGGCTGGAGGGGGAAAGGAAGGGCCCTGAGGCTGTTAGGAATTGTGGGAGTTGAAGTCCAAAACACCCAGAGGGTCAAAATTAGCCCATGCCTGGGCTAGTTATATTTTTAAAATATACCTATTTATTTATTTCCATTATTTCTATCCCACCCTTCTCATCCGAAGGGACTCAGGGCGGCTTACAAAACTGGCAGAATTCAATGCCAATACACACATTCTGACTTACATAAAAATCCAACTTAAGAACAACCAAAGGTAAAGGTTTTCCCTTGACACAAAGTCCAGTCGTATTCAACTCTGGGGGTTGGTGCTCATCTCCATTTCTAAGCCGAAGAGCCGGCGTTGTCCGTAGACACCTCCAAGGTCATGTGGCCGGCATGACTGCATGGAGCACCGTTACTTTCCCGCCGAAGCGGTACCTATTGACCTACTCACATTTGCATGTTTTTGAACTGCTAGGTTGGCAGAAGCTAGGGCGAACAGTGGTCGCTCATTCTGCTCCCCAAATTCAAACCTTTCAGTCCGCAAGTTCAGCAGCTCAGCGCTTTAACACACTGCGCCACCGGGGCTCCAAGAGCAATCTATAGAAGCTGTATTGTTTGTAACTTGGGGACTGCCTGTATTGGTCTCCATGGCAACACCCAGCTCAGTGACCCCCTAACCTTTGCTCCTCAAGGACTTCAGCTCCCAGAAGCCTTTGCTAGCTTGTCCAATGGTGAGGAATTCTGGGATTGGAAGTCCAAAAAGAATGGCAGCACTGACTGATCCCCATGATCCCTAGAGAGCATGACTGAGACTAGCGGGGACTCACGTTCCGGTCCACCAGCTCCTTGCCCTGCGAGGCGAGGCTGCTCCCGTAGGCCGCGGCGAAACTGGAGACCGGGTCAGGCAAGAAGGGCCCCTGAGGAGCCAGAGAAGAGGAGGGAGCGCCGCCGGTGCTGTTGCTTCCAGGAGGGAGGGTCCCGGAGGAGGAGGCGGCGCTGGTGTCCTCGAAAAGCCGGTGCGGGTCTGAGGCGGCGGGGAGGCGGCGTTTGGTGGCTGTGGAAAGAAGGGACGGTTCAGTCAGGGTGGAGAAAGGGACACACTTCAGCCCTCCAGTTGTTTTGGACTTCAACTCCCACAATTCCTAACAGCCCCTTTTCCCCAGACTCACGCATTCGGCCCATCCCTCCCCCGGCCAGGCCTGGGCCGCCCGCCACATTCATGGCGCCGGAAATGGAGCTCCGCTAAGACACAAGGCCCCGGCTTTCCTCCGCGACCAATCAGCGCCTTCCTTCACTTAGCTGGCCAATCACGAGCCACGTCGCCGACGTCCTCGAGGCGTCGCCCAGGAGACAATGGATCATGTGACCTCGATTGTCCATTTCGGCCTAGTTAACCACAGGGCGACATTAAGATTTTGAAAATGGCGTCATGGGGGAGAGCGCTGATTGGTCCCCTGTTGTTTTGGACTCCAGCTCCCAGAAGACCATGCCACCACTGCCAATGGCCAGGAATCCTGGGAGTTGGAGTTGGAAACAGCTGGAAGACCAAAGTTTGAGAAATGCTGGTCTAGAGAAAACGTCGTTTACTATTCTCATAGTCTTTGTGTGTTTGCATAGTGAAAACACTGCGCTAACTAAATCATTGACAGAAATGATTTATCCATGCCTCACACATCTGAGGATGCCTGCCATAGATGTGGGCGAAACGTCAGGAGATAATACTTCTGGAACATGGCCACACAGCCCGAAAGACATACAGCAACCCAGAAATGCTTAAATATTGCTTAGCAGAGGCCCCTTCTACATTGCCATATAATCCAGATTATCAAAGCAGATAATCCATATGATCTGCTTTGAACTTTATTATTTGAGTCTACACTGCAATATAATCCAGATCAATGCAGATAATGTGGACTTTATAAGTAGAAGGGGTCTATAGGCCCTTCCAGACAGACCCTATATTCCAGGATCTGATCCCAGTTTTTTTTAATCCCAGATTATCTGGCAGTGGGGACTCATATAATCTGGTTTAATGCAGAAAACCTTGGATCAGATCCTGGGATATAGGACCTGTCTGGAAGGGCCCTACGTCTTCAATCTGACCCAGAAGGGGTTATGCTGTGATCAGCACTGAACAGCACTTTTTGGCAAGTACTGTAAAGTCAGCTCTACAAATGCTGATCTGCCACAGATCCCGATCAAATTCTGGAAGAAGTATATAACCAGCTTGAGTTTCCATTGCAGGGCATAAAAGGAACCATGCTGCTTGAGGCAAATGAGTATATCTGTGTAAATATACTCAAATCACTAACTTTTGCTGGGTCCGTGCAGCTGATGACTCAATGCTTACAATGATGTTTTTGATCCTTCCCACTCCTCCCTCATTCCTGTCTGCCTGCTATTTCTGGATGATTTCTTCCTTGGCTGATGATACAAGGACAGTTGCAACCCAAACACCCTTGTCCAACTTCTCTTCCAGAGCAGCCCAGTTTTGCAGCCTTTACCCTGCCTCAGCCTCACTAGCCTTTCCAAAGAGCAGCTTCGATGAACAAGTGAGTCACCTCTTCCCCAGATCCCGTTGTTTACCCAGAAACTGTTTCTTACCAGGAAAGGAACTCTCTTGCGCCTTGAACCACCAAAGGGGACAAGCACATGGCAATTCTCGGTGCCAAGGGCATTTGTGACATCCCATCCTTCTACTTGATGTGCAGTTCAAGGAAAAGATGATAAAAAAGGTAGGAAAGACTTTAGGGCACAGATCCTGGTGGTATTTGCATGACACCCCAGCCCCGAAAATGCCCTAGACTACTGCATTATCTCAGATCAGCCATGTGTGCACCCCTTTCACAATTGCCCAAGATTGTTCCCAAGTCAGAAGATTTAAAAATATAGTACTCCAGGTGAGAAGTTGTGCTTGGCTACATCAATCACATCTTACTAACCTCATTTTGGCTGCCTTTGAAAAGGTGACAGATTCAGTAATACAAAATACTGCCACCAGTTTGTCATCTGGAGAAATCTAATCAGTGCATATTTTTCCTCTTGCCTTGGTCAAATGCCGTACTGGTTGCCTTCAATTCAGATTTTTATTTCTCAAACTTTAGACCTGTGCACCTTAAGAAATGCCAGCTTCTGTACTTCCCCTCCTTCTCATATGCTCTAGAGAACTAGCACCATTTCACCAGTAAATTAAAAATCCAACTGTTAGCTATTTAGAACAGGGCCTTCCCAGGTGTGGCACCATCCCTGTGTAAAGACCTCCTAAAGCAGTGGTTCTCAAACTGGGGTCCCCAGATGTTTTTGGCCTTCAACACCCAGAAATCCTAACAGCTGGTAAACTGGCTGTGATTTCTGGGAGTTGTAGGCCAAAACATCTGGGGACCCCAGGTTGAGAACCACTGTCCTCATCTAAGGGCATCTAAGGCCCCTTCTACACTGCCATATAAAATCTAGATTATCTGCTTTGAACTGGGCTATATGGCAGTGTAGACTCATGTAATCCAGTTCAAAGCAGGTAATGTGGATTTTATATGGCAGTTTAGAAAGGGTCATAGTACACCCCTTCAGAGAGGGGTACAGAACTGACTGGTATTTTACCTCTTTTATTTCCTGCATAGCTTTGTTTCTATTTGCTCACTTTGTTTGTGTGCTTTTTCTGCAACAGTATTTCATGTATTTGTTTTTCAGACACGTTAACCTTTTCTCATCTTTCTATTTTGCTTGGATACATTATACCGTAGTTTTCATTATTTAGATAACATGTCTTAAAATGTGGCATGTACATTTTCAAAAGCAAAGCAAACAAATACTAGACTGAAGTTTTCCTGGATTGCGCCACAGTGTTATAACCCTTCTTCCTCAGTACTGCAACAGAATTACATTGAGAATGTTATGCCAGCAGCAACAATATAAACAAGAGGCATTTGAAGCTCATTTTATTTAAAATGGCCTTTCTCAGGTCCCTTCTACACTGTTATATAATCCAGATTATAATCCAGATTATTATGAACTGGATTATATGAGTCTATACTATCAGGTAATCCAGTTCAGAGCAGATAATCTGGATTGTATATGGCAGTGTAGAAGTGGCCAGGGCAGACAAGTAACTGGAAATTGGGCAGATGTTCATCTGCACATGCATATCCCTGATATGAGGTGAGGACATGAGAGGATGTGTATTATTATTATTATTATTATTATTATTATTATTCCACTTTCCTCTTCTAAAGGACACCCAAAGCTTGGTAATGGCTGTATTTTTTATCCCCATAATCTTTGAAGGAATTGTATGTAGGTCTTTGTCTCCCACCTGATTCTTCACAACATTCTTGTGAGATGGTATTAAGAGACAGTTACTTCGAACATTAAATTATATAAAGAAGTTCAATAACAGCTTTGAGACTAAGCAGTCAGAGAAATCTGTAGCCTGGCTTTCATAGATTCAATCCACACAAAAAATTTACATGCTTTCAAGTTGTTTCCAACATATGGTGCCTCTAAGCAAGATTTGTTTAGAGGGGGTTTGTCCTTGACTTCCTATGAAGATGAGAAAGCGTGACTTGTCCAAAGTCACCCAGTGGGTTTCCATGGCTGAGTGGGGATTCAAATGATTTTGGGGTTTCCTTGGCAATATTAGTTTAGATGCTGTTGCCATTGCCTTCCTCTAAGGTTGAGAAAAGGTGACTTGCCTAAGGTCAGCCAGATGTTTTGCAGGGCTAAGCAAGGATTCAAACTCTGGCCCCACGGACTCCTAGCCCTACATGCAAACTACTACACCATTCCATCTCTCTCCCTACCCTCAACCCACACATTCTATAATTAGTACAAGTTTCCACTAAGAATTAGATGTCATCTTTCTTTTCCTTGAACTTAATCCAGACTCCGAGAAGGGGCTGGATGGAGGGTAAACTGGTCCCTATCTGTGCTGTCCTCTGACGTGGCCGGTGCAGCCTTGTGCCATAGTCCAAATGGGACCCAGTTTGGGGAGCTGTGGGCCACTGCAGGAACATTTTGTGCTCCTATGTACTCTGTTTCCCTGCTTTCCATGCCCCCTCCTTTTAGCCCCCAGTCTCCTCCGTTAATGCCCTTCTGTCAATAGAGCGTGGACTGTCGGACCCATCCGGCCTGGCCGGGACTGGCTTTGGGGGCCTGGAAATCCTCCTTGCTCTGCTGTTCCAGCAAAAGAGGACCCTGGCCATGTCTGGCGGCCCCTTAGCAGAATTATCTGTTCCCTCTCAACTCCCTGGTCTGGCCATGGGGCCAGTCACCCTGCTGGGGAAGCTTATCTCATGCCTCTTCCCTCCTGAGCTTTGTTGCTCAGATAGTTTATTGACTCCCTTTGAAGAAAGATAGGCCCGCTCCAAAGTGTGCACGTGAACTCAGGTATGTACTGTTGCTGAGCCCAGCATTATGAGAGTCCGCATCCTTTACAGCCTCAAAGAGCATCCATAGAAGCTCCTTAGCAGGACACCTTAGCTCAAGCATCTCATACCGGCCTTAGCTCAAATCTGCCTTGTTATTGAAAATGACACATAATTAGTCCTTGGTATCAGTAAGAGTTTAGTTCCAGGACCCCCCATGGATTCCAAAATCCGTGGATGCTCATGCCTTATTATATACAGTGGCCTAGTAGCTGAGGTGGACAATGGTCACCGAGGCTTGTAAGGCAGGCAAGTAAGGAGAAATGGTTTGCCAGGAGGCAAGCCACCCTAATCCTGCAAGAACCTGTTTCCATATTTCATGTGGCCTGATGGCCATCACTCAAACTAAGATCATATGCAAAGATTTCCCCTTTCTGAAGCCATAACTCCACTGGCTGTTCAAATGCTTTTTGGTGATGATAGCTGAGAATGTACCTCTGGCATCAATAGGACTATGTGATACCACCTTTAAATATCCGGTGGAATCCTAGTTCCATTATGAACTTAGACTTCCCTGCTAGCTCAGTCCACTCCTATGAATTCTCAGTAGCTCTCCAACTACAAATAAATCTGGGTTGCTGTGAGTATGGCCATGTTTTAGTAGCATTATCTCCTGACATTTCATCTGCATCTCTGGCTGGCATCTTCAGAAGATCTGTTGGACAATGAAGCAAGTGGAGTGTATATACATCTGTGGAATGTCCAGGGTGGAAGAAAGAACCCTTGTCTGTTCGAATCTGGGGAGTGGAGTGAACGCCCGCTGTCAGCTCCAGCTTCTGCCAACCTACGTAGCAGTTCAAAAACATGCAAATGTGAGTAGATTAATAGGTACCGCTCTGGCGGGAAGGTAAGGGCGCTCCATGCAGTGATGCCAGCCACATGACCTTGGAGGTGTCTTAGAAATGGAGATGCGCACCAACCCCCAGAGTGGACACGACTGGACCTAATGTCAGAGGAAAACCAACCAACCAACAGAGTTTGAAAGAACCTACCCCAATGGCCATCCAGTCCAACCCCCTGCTGCTGGTCAGAAGGATAAGACGACAACGCTCCCGGCAGATGGCCATGCAGCTATACTGCTTAAGAACCTTGGAACAAGGACTCGGAGACAACAGGTTTCCCCGATGGGAAGTTCTTCCCAGTGTTTGTAGGCGGCGCCTTCTTTGGGCCGCCAGGTGCCGGGGGAGGAAGGCGGAGAGTCGGGTCCCGGCTCCGCCCGACGGGAGGGGCTTGGCGGCGGCTGCCTAAGAGGGACGGACGGGAGGGCTGCGAGGCTCTGCTCGAGGGGCGATGCGGGGCTGCGCGGTGCTGGCCTGCCTGGGCCTGGGCTACGCGGGCTACCTGCTCCTGGGCGCGCTAGTCATCTCGGCCGTCGAGCGGCCCGTGGAGAGCCGGCTGCGGGCCGAGCTGCGGGCGCAGAAGGCCGCCTTCCTGGCGCAGAGCCCCTGCCTGGGCGAGGAGGCTCTGGAGCGCTTCCTCGCCGCCGTCCTCACCGCCAATCGGCACGGGGTGGCCCTGCCCCGCAACGGCTCGGCCGCCGCCTCCAACTGGGACTTCGCCTCCGCCTTTTTCTTCTCCAGCACCTTGATCACTACCGTCGGTGAGTCCCGGGGAACTCCTGGCCACTGCCTTCTGCCGCAGCAGGAAACCCCACGCCTGGGCTGGTTTGGCACCCTGTCGATTACCCTCTCGCCCCTCCCAAAGTATCAATCTTAGTTGATCCTAGAATTATAAAAGTTTAAAGAGAGTCTCGAGGGTTATCCAGGCCAACTCCAATCTGCCAGGCAGGAAGAACACAACCAAAGGAGATTCCACCTGAAAAGTAGGAAGAACTTCCTAACTGTGAGAGCTGTTCAGCAGTGGAACTCTCTGCCTCTGTTCAGCAGTGGAACTCTCTGCCCTCCTTCTTTGGAGGCCTTTAAGCAGAGGCTGGATGGCCATCTGTTGGGGGTGCTTTGAATGCAAAAATCGCATTCTAGACTATTATATTCAACTAGAGTTGGAAGCGATTCCCCATGTACACATGTAGGATAGCCAGTCCAAACCCAGTCTGTCGGAGGGGGGGACACAATCAAAGCTCTCCCAACAGATGGCCATCAGGCTTCTGCATGAAAACCAAGAGAAAGAGATTTCATGACATTTCTAAACTATTATATTCTATAAGAGTTGGAAGAGACCCCACACATAGGACATCCAGTTCAACCGCCTTCTGCTGGGCAGGAAGACACAACCAAAGCATTCCCAACAGATGACCATCCAGATTGCCTTAAAACCCTAAGAGAAAGAGACTTCCACTAGAGTTAAAAGAGACCATCCCCTCCCAGATGACCTGGCCCAAACTCAGTCTGCTAGGCGGGAAGACACGATCAAAGCACTCCCGACAGATGGCTATTAGGCCTCTGCATGAAAACCCAAAGAGAAAGAGACTTCAAGACACTCCTAAACTATTATACTCCACCAGAGTTAGAAGCCCTCTTTCCCAAAGGCCATCCAGTCTTTCCTGCTCAGCAGGTTTGCATCCTATTACAACACCCCCCTCCCCGTCTCTTTTGGTTGATCTTAGAATGATAAAAGTTGGAAGAACCCCCAAGGGTAATCTAGTCCAATCCCCCTTCTGTCAGGCAGGAAGACACAATCAAAGCCCCTCCCAACAGTTGGCCATCAAGCTTTTGCCTCAAAACCTCCAGAGAAGGAAACTCCACAGACTATGAGACAGCTTATAGTCAGGAAGTTCTTCCTCAGGTGGAATCTTTTTTCCTGCAATTTCCTGACTAATCTGCAGAATAGCAGAAAACAAGCTTGCCCTGTCCTCAATGTGACATCCTTTCAGATCTTGAAACATGGATATCAGTTCCCCTCACAACTTTCTCTTCCCAAAGGTTTTTTTTTTTTTTTTTTGCGTGTCAGGAGCAACTGGAATTGCTTCTGGAGTGAGAGAATTGTCTGTCTGCAAGGACGGTGCCCAGGGGACGCTCGGATGTTTTTGATGTTTTACCATCCTTGTGGGAGGCTTCTCTCATGTCCCCGCATGGAGCTGGAGCTGATAGAGGGAGCTCATCCACGCTTTCCCCGGGTGGGATTCGAACCTGGCAGCCTTCAGGTCAGCAACCCAACCTTCAAGTCACAAGGCTTTAATCCCCTAGGCCACCGGAGGCTCCTTCTTCCCAAAGTGAAACATGTTTAGCTCCCCAGAACTTTGATCATTTTGGTTGCCCTTCTCCTGATCTAATCCTGGTTTGTTAACCCTGAACCGTTTTCCTCCTGCTCTCAGTGAGGCCATCCTCACTTATCTGGACCCCTATATCAACTGAGCATCCCTGAGCATACACAAAGGGCTGGCCATTTCCTGCCTCTTCCTTCTTGGATTGTTGGAAGGGTGTTGACTCCAAAAGCCACCTTGCAGCGTGCGTCAGACTAACAGAAAAAAACACAGCCCCACGTCAGCTCTTAGGGTGGATTCTGAGTCTTCCATCTTTCCTGCCTCTCCTTGCCCCGTAACTGGGATCATGGAAAGCAAAAGACTGTAGCTTGGGCACCTCTGAAGATGCCAGCCACACATAAAGATGAAACGTCAGAAGAAAAGGCTGCTAGAACACGGCCATACAGCTCAGAAATCACACAACACTCCAGTGATTCCAGCTGTGAAAGCCTTCGACAATACATTATATACAGTATTTAATTGTCACTCACCCTTCCTTGTGTGACTGCTGGAGCAATGGGTGTGAGTGTGTGACTTGCGGAAGCCCTGGTTGCGATGGCATGTTGGCCTTGGGGTGTGACATAAGCTGTTAAACTCAGTCCCAGGAACCTGCTCATAAAAGGGTGGTTGAGACACGGATATGAGGTGTCAGCTCATGAGCCCTGTGAGATTTGCATGGCCAGTTTCCTTTCCACTAAACAAACTTTGTTCCTGACTTGGTTCTTTTTTCCCCCTTATCACTTTTTCCATGTGTTTCACTAAGGTTGAATTGTAATTAGGCTTGATTGCCTCCATTGTGCATGTTGTTATCATCCTCTTTTGGAAGCCTTTCATGCAGAGCTGGGAGAAAGTACAGAAGTGATGACATGAATCTGAAAGTGACTTTTTGCCTTTATCTAGCCCAGATTAGGCAATGTATAGCCTTCCAAGTGATGTGAGCCTCCACCTTCCCTCAATAGAGCTGAACGTGATGGGGGATGATGGAAGTAGCAACCCAGTGACATTGGGAGGGCCGCAGGTGACCCACTCTGAATTCCTGCATCATCAGGGATCTGCTCCAGCTCATGGCTGGTGAATATGATCAGCAGCCAATGTTACCAGATAAGGTGCCACCTCATAGGTATGGGTTTGAGCATGAGGACTAAGTCAGCTTTGCTCATGTGTATAGTTATGGGTCTCTCCAAATAGAGAATTCTGGTCCATCAGTGAATTTTTCCTCCAGTTCCCAAATTTCTAGCACTGTAGTAATTTCAATTTTGGTTGACTATTTAGAAATATAGTGTAGGTGCCCAAAGAATAAAGACAAGTAAAGCTACCAGGAAGATTTCTGAGTGGATGATTTTCAGTGTCTAATTTTCTGCACTGCTAGACATCTGGAGAGTGAAGGAAAATTTCATGGATGAGCGGTTTTCTTATTTTGGGGCAATTTTCCCCAGGCACACATATAGTGACAGCCCTATGGCTGTGTTCATTCCACTCAGAATTTTAATGGATGGCTTCACTTAAAAGACTGGTTAGTGGCCAGTGGCTTCCTACCCTCATGGTCCTGGGTGGGAAGCCAGGCACTGGTGATATATTGGGAGACCTGTATCTCCTTGTTCTCCCCATACCCTCCCCCCATCTTTCCTCCATCCACTTTCCAGTGGCAAGTTGCACACAGTGTATATGAGGTGTGGTTGTCCAGCTGCATGTGTTTGTATAAAGGGCAGGGGAGCCAAGCCCTTCAGCTTTCGGCCCGAGATTCATCGGCCTCATTGAATGTCCATTTGTGGCTGAGCCAGGTCCCAAGTTCTCTGCATCCTGTTTTGTTTTTTCTAAATGGGTGAGGGCAGAATGTGGATAAAGGTATGGCTCTCTGGTTGTTCTCAGACTTTGAGTTTGCGAGCTGAGCCCATTTCCCCAGTGGTTGTGGGGGATGAAATGTAGGAACAGCATCATGCGACTAAAGAGACATTTCTTGCAACCCAGTGACTGAGAGACCTCCACTACACCTTTTTATCCATTTTGCTATTGCTGTGACTTGTACAAAGTCACCCAGTGGCTTTTCATGGCAGGGTTTTGAACTCCAGTCTCTAAAGTTGTAGTCCAACACTCAACCATTGTGCCACACCTACTTTGTTCAGATCTTGCCAACTCAGGGCCGTGGCTTCCTTAGCTGATTCTATCCACCTGTAATGCATTCTTCCTCTTTTCCTGATGACTTCCGTTTTCCTGAGCATTATTGCATTTCCTATGGAGGATAGTTCCTTAATGAAGAGACATCTCCTCCAAACCACAAGATGCAAAATTCATCCTGTAGTAATCCTTGGGGCCTAAATATCCTGAAGGCATCATATTTTGTCTAATCTTGGAAAATAAACAGAATAATGCCTGGTTTGTAGGTGGATGACATATAAGCGTTCACTTGAGAAGGAAAGCAATGGCAAAACCTCCTCTGAGTTTTCCTTGACTAAGAAAACCCTTATTGACAGTAAATGTAGTTCAGTGATAAAACCAATTGCTTAGAGAGGTGGTTCCAGACGTCTTCAGAAAGTCTACCTGCTGGGATGCTGTAGCTGGAGATCAAGTAGGAGGCTGGATTCAATGGTCCATGAAGCCCTCCTCACAATATGATTCTGTGACCCCATGATGGCTGAATAGGAATATCTTCATAATGAAAAGCCAACAAGAAAAGGGTCAGCCTCACCTCTTGAGGAAGAGAATTCCAGAGTTTGAAAGCAGTCACTTCTCATAGCAATGAAGATTGGCTTCATTCTGAAGGAGGTGCATTTGTCCCAAGCCTCAAGGAAGCAGGCCCAGTTCCCTGCACACAGTGGGAACTACTTCTTCTGGTTCTTCAGTCTGCCTTGGAGCATTTTTGCGATTACCTCTCGGGCCAATGAAACTGGCCCCAGCCTTTCCTGCTTTGCTCCACCTTTTGCAATAAAAAAATTGCAAAGGAAGGGAGCTTTTTGCGTAAATGCAAAAGGTGCTGTTGTGGCCTGAAGGCTGGGGAGGGACCTGCACTTGTCACTCGTTCTTCAGAGCAATACAGTTTGTTCCTAGACAGTTTTCTGTGTTGCTTGGGCAAGCGGAAGTTGTGGTCTGCTGTGGGAGGAAAGGAGGAGGCAGGCAGAAGAAGGGGCCTCTTCCAACAGATCTCTGCCTTGACCCTCCTGCTGCCTTGTGGCACGCAATGCTTTGATTTGCTGTAGCCAACCAACTCCAAGGAGGGTAAGGCAAAGATGTCTGAGATAGCACTGCTTCTCTTGGTTGCATTTGATTGTGTTAAGCTCCACTTGGGCCAGGAATGCTCACCTTCCTGTCATGGCAAGGAATGAAAGATTACATGTCTTCTTGTTCTTGAAACAGCAATAACCTTGCAAACTTTCTTGGATGTGATCTTTAGATGCCATTCCATTTCACTGTATACTATTTTACTCTTTCAGTACATATCTTGCAGTACGTATTTTAAAATGTTTACTCCAAAGCCAACATAAATTACCAACAAACTGTATAAGTTAGTACAATCATTTCTCTATATCTACTGTATGGCTGTTCATCCACAGATTCAACCAAACATGTCTTGAAAATATTTGAAAAAAAAATCCAAAAACCCAAACGCTGATGTCTAGGCATATCCTGCTGTAGCCTCCTGCCATTTCACAGATTCTCCAGCACTTGTTTGACTTCTTTGCCATTTTTATATCCAAGACACCATTTTACTACACCATTGTATAAAATGCGACTTGAGTAGCCCTAGATTTTGGTGTCAAATTCCAGCAGGTACTCAAGGGCTCCTCATATAACCAAACAGTATTCTATTGTTTTCATTTTTGCTTCTCTACAAGTCTGTTATAGTTTTACAGATTTTCTAGATATAGAAAAATATGTCAATGAGAATACTTTCGTTATAGTTCAAAATAGGGTTTTCCAGAACTTCTGCTTTTCTTGCTCCATGGAGTTGTGTTCCAGCATATACACCAAGTATTAACAAAAGTGTTGTATTTTTGTCTATCTTGTCAGATTTTTGTTTAGTGACTTAGTTTTTCTGGGTAGTTTCCATAGTCTCACCAGTGGAAATTTCAAGGATAGTTAATTACTTGATTTCTAATTTTTTTTGCTGTCTCCAGTATTACGAAGTACTGGAAAAGAACGGATAGTAAACAAAATTAATATATTGTTGAATTTACTATCCAGTTAAAACACCACTTACTAACAAACAGCATGAATTTTTTAAATAAAAAAAACCAGGAAGAATCAGAATAAAACTATAAGACAGACCTTTCATTAAAACACCTTTTGACACACTTGTGGGATATAATGCAACCCCGCCCACACAAAAAAAATCAGGACTTAAGGGAGTGAGTAGAGAACCTCCGCTTTTCTCTTCTTTGATGGAGGCAGAATGCTAGAGGTCTGGATGCTCCCGGTGGGCAGTTTCCTCCTTGTTTCCCAATGCCTTTGCCCAGGGAGGGCTTTCCTTGGCCCACAATCAAATAGGCAGCCTCCCCTGCTTGGCAACCTGCCCAGATTCAGCTACCTTGTTGGCACTGAGTAGCTGCTTGTGGAGAGCATGTGCCACGTCTTATTTGGAAGGCGGGTCTATGTATGGAGAGGCTGTCTTCTCCAGATGTGGTCCAGCCCCAGCACTCTAATGCTCAGACTCAGGGCAGAGGGTGATTTGGATGTCATTCCAGTGGGTCAGAATTCCTGGTGGAGTGATTGACATGGTGTGAACTCTACCCAGTAGCTGGCAGCAGATACCAAAGGGGATTAAGCAAAAGTTTACTAGCAGGCAGCCAGAAGGAAGTGTGACACATGTGCCGACATGCACATAAAACCCTTTTGTCCTTCCCCCTCCTTGACCACACATTCGCTCACTTCCCAAAAGGGGAACCTCAGACCTGGCTGCAAGAAAGGGGCTGCTAGACTACTAGACCACATTTTCCAGCAGCTTTTAAAATGCCCTGGTTTATTTCTCATCCCTCACTTTCCCCTTTTGTTTTCGCCTTACTTCAGTTGCTACAAACTGAATGCAAAGGACAAAGATAGTTTCTACTCAGTTAACTTAGGAGAAGAAAGGAGGGGAAACAATTTCGCCCTGCCCAGTAGACTCAGACGAAAGCAAACTGCTGTAGCTTCTCTTAGCTTGTGTGTACTTCATCATTAGTCACTATTGGCATCTTGTCAATCTTCTGATGTGGCTTTATCACATGTGGCCTGATTTTTCACTTGTGAAATTAGAAAGGATGTGCAACTTTGGGGGGAAAGAAAATGAAAAAAAAAGAGACAGAGAGACCCGCCTCATATCCCAGGGTTCCATCAGATGGCGGTCGAAATGGAATCCTAGTGCTTTAACTACAGACCCATTGGCATCTTTCTGCTTCTGTTCTCCACCAACTGGTATTGGAAGACATTCTATCTTTGACCTGGGTGACAATATTAATTCAATCTGACTCCTAGCCTTGTTCTCCATCAATTTTTTCCCACCTGCATACGCTTTCTTTCTCATTATCATGGGATTATGGGGGTGCAGGTTGTGCTTTTCACAAGGTTTCTCTTCACTCTTCTCTTTCATGGCTCCACACCAGAGCCGGTTACTCAGTTCTGGGGATTGGAATCCTGCCCAGACCTAGAAGTAGGCAAGATGATGGGAGTATATGTGCATGTGTGTTTAATCCTATAATCCAGAGCTGCACACCCAAAAGATAGATTTTTTTTAACATTTTCTGCTAGCAGTTCCAGGCAAGATTCCTGCCCAGAGAGCTGCTTTGGACAACCAGTATTTACTCTGCTGGTTTAATTGGAAAAGGCTCTGACTCCATACAAGGCATCTTTCTATTTTTTTATGAGATTGAAAGACCCTTGGATAACCATTGTGTAACTCACCGTCTTCTTGTGTGCTTCTTACCCAATCACCACCATCTGCTTTCTTGAGTTGAGTTATAAATAAAGTTAAATCACCCCAACCTGGAGTATTCTGTAGGTTCTGGATCCCCAAGAGATACTTTGCCAACAATTTAGGAACACAGCAGAAAGAGTCTGCCATCTTGCAGCTGGGCCTTATAGCCCATGACTTTCTCTGGAATTTTAGCTGGAGGCGAGAGATATTTTCACCCTATTGCTGGTATCACTACTCTTCACGTAGGATAAGTGGGCTACAGATGGCTCTTGAACCTCCTGACTCCTTTTTGTAATCTCCAAAACCTTCCAGGAAACTACCAAAAGGCCTTCCCAATTAGAAAAAGAGCCCCAAATGCCTTTAAATGACCCCAAAACACCACAAAATAGGCCTGTTTGAGCCTCCTGGACCCTTCTGGTACCCAAATCAGCAGTAGTCTCAAAACAAGATAGATATTGTCAAGGGCTCTGCTTTTCAACTGCATTTCTTTCCCTTTCTCTCCTCTGATGCGTCTCCACTGAAACAAGTAAGTCCCACCCCTTCCTTTAAAGTTCTGCTAACTTTTAGCCTAATTCCGAGAGCCTTCAAGGTATCAGGGAAATATTGTCACATTCTTCCTGCTAGCCTTGGCTCTTGCATTCCTAGGCTAAAAATATCCTGCTTCTTCAGCCTTTTCTCATATGATCTGGCCTTCCACGTGTCAGCATCCTTGTTGTGTTGTGATGCCCAGAACCAGACCCCACTCCTTCCCCTTTCCCAGGGCTTGTCATGCTGAATAGCATTCCTTATGTTGTTTCAGGGGTGCTTTTGGGGTGCAGCTATATCATATGGCTGACCCGGCTTTGTGTACATGTTTTGGCTGTTTGCCTAAAGTCTTTGTAGGAAAGCTGGCTCTTGCCTATTCTTTTTCCCCCAACACAGCCTCTACTGTGTAAGTGCCAAAAAGAAACATTGGTTTGAACCACAGTGATGCAAGTCAAGTTTGATTACTTAGTATTTCCATCAAAATTTATATTTAGTACCTGTTGGCTCATGCATACTCTCAAATTTTACCAATTTGCAAAAGAAGGTCCGAGTTAATCCTTTGATGTCCTTCTTTTTCAGATGCTTTAAAAATGCCTCAGTTTCTCTTTCTTCTTCTCACTTTCTCCCCTTGACATCTGCTCATTTCTGTAGTCGTCGTCATCATCATCATCATCATCATCAACGGCCATCACTCATGGCTGAGTATGATTGCCTTCCAAGTGTAGGGTCTTGGCAGTGGGTCCATAGGTGATTGTGGAGACATATTCTTGATCCGCATGTTCTTTCGCAGTGAGAACATTGGTTTCCAGATGTAAGGCAGTCCCAACAAGGGTTAGTTTGATGTGCTTTCTTCCTCTTTTGTTTTTATTATAAATAGTGCTACGTAAAATTATACAAACATTCAGAACATTTTCCATTGGTAACACATGTTTACATTCTTCCTCCTTTTTCTCCCTCCCTTCCCCTCCCCTCCCCAGGAACAGTTTACAAATTTTCTATATTTATTACAATTGTTCGATCATGAGGATAATCTTGTTTAATTCCTTATACTTGTCTTCCCCCTTTATTCTGTAAATTAAGTCTTTCCATTTTGCCTCCCATGTCTTTCTGATTTGGCCTTTTCTATAGTAACTTTTCCTTTCGTTAATGTAGTCTTGGATGAGTTAGTCTGCTAAATATTTATACCATGTTTTAATGTCCCATTTCTTTTGATTCTTGCAGCCTAAAGCGACTGAGGCTTTAATTGCATCTAACATATAATTTATTAATCGTTCCCATTTTTTAGGTCCCCCTTCACCTTCAATTTTCTGGAGGAAAAATGGTCTCTTGTTCCAATCTATTTTTATTCCTAATAGCTCCTCCATTTCTTTTATGGAACTTTTGCATTTTTTCGCAATCCCACCACATGTGGGTGTATGTTCCGGTTTTCCCGCAGTTGTGCCAACATTGTTTTGGGGAGGTTCTGGTTATATGGGCTAGTTGCACAGGCGTTCTATACCATTTTGTCTGGATTTTGCGTTTCATTTCCTTTATCTTTAAATGTTTTATTTTATTAATTGAATTTATCCAATTGTCTATTCCTCTCTCATTACAATTTAGTTCTTCCTTCCAGATTTCTGTCAAGGTAATTTTTTATATTGTATAGTTTTCCTGTGATTATTTTGTAAATGTATCTCATGGTTCCTTTATCTTTATCTACTTTCCATTTTATTATTTTATCAAGATCTGTCTCTGGGATTTTCTTACTCATCCATTCTGTTAACTTTTTAGATAACCCTCTCCATAATAACCAATTTCCATGACCTCACTTATCTTTTAGCTCCTCCCATTGCATTACTGTTCCGTCGGGTTTCAGTATGTCCTGGATCTTTGTTATGTTCCAATTTCTTTAACATGTTCCGGTATAACTGGGGATTTCTATTCTCTATGGATCCTATTGGGAACATATCTATTTTATTTATTTAAAGTTTATCTCATCATTTTTCCCAGCATGTCATTGTTGAGGTCAAAAGACGTTTTTAAGTTTTTAAATTCTTTTAACTTTTAAGTTTTTAAATTCTCTTTTTCCCATTTTCCCCATTAAACATGATCCATATTCCCATCCATTCATTAATTTCTCTAATCTGACCCACCTTTTGGGCTCGCCAGTGTCCAGTTCGAATATCCTGGCCAACTGGCAAGCTTCGAAATAGTTTTGGAGGCAAGGTGCTCCCCAGCTTCCATTATCCTGTGGACTGAAGAATATTGAATTTGAAATTCTATTTTTGCTAGAGCCAATTATCCATGTTTTTATTGAATTATCCTATTTTTTAATTTTTTTTTAGGGGGGATACTAAATGGGAGAGTTTGGAATAGATGCAAGAATTAGGTAGTATCATAATTTTGCATGCTTTTAACCTAGTTGTAATGTCCCAGTTCCATTTTTTCCATTTGTTAATTTGTTTATTTACCTTTTTCCATAATTGGTTATAATTTGTCTGAATTATATTATTAGGTTTTTAGGGATGTAAATGCCTAGATATTTTAACTTCTTTCCCCCCAATTTCATCCCTAGGATAGATTGAACTTCTTTCAGCTCCTTCCAATTTAGGTTTTTATGTAAAATTTCTGATTTTTCAATATTGATGGCGAGGCCTGAAATCTTTTCAAAATTTTTAATTATTTTTGTTACTGCCTTTACAGAGTCCTTTATTCTGCCTATAAGGACTACTGCGTCATCCACATATAAATTAATTTTTATTTCTTCTCTATCCATCTTATACCCTATTATATTTTTGTCTGACCTAATTAGATTGGCTAAAGGTTCTATTGCTAAGGTGAAGAGAGAGAGGGCAACCTTGTTTGGTTTCGCTTTTGGTTTTAATGGTTCTTGGATTAGATCCATTTATTATAACCTCCACTTGGTTTTCTTTATATAATTCTGTAATTATTCCACACATCTTTCCCCCCATATTACACTCCTCACATAATTTGACTAAATAATTATGATTTATTGTATCAAATGCTTTGTAAACATCTAGTTTTATTAGGAGAAATTTTGCTTTCTCTCTTGTTGCGTGGTCAATTACATTAAGAATATTTCTGATTGGGTCAGCAATCATTCTTTTTTTAATAAATCCATACTGGTCTTCCTCAATTAATGTGGGCATTATCTCTTTCAATCTATTTGCTATATTTTCATGAATATTTTATAGTCCACGTTGCATAAAGTAATTGGTCTGTAGGAGTTAGGATCATGTTCCTCCTTATTTGGTTTTGGAATTGTTATAATTTCTGATTTTTTCCATGTCTCTGGGATTGTTTTAGTTTCAATAATTTTGTCATATAATATTAGTAGATTAGGGGTATCTTCCTCTTGGGAGATTTTATAAAAATTTGTAGTAAGCCATCTGGTCCTGGTGAGGAGTTAATTTTTAAGTTTTTTATTACCATCTCTACTTCCTTATTAGTTATATCTGCTTGGGAATCAGGGTCTAATTTTTTATTGAGTAATCCTTCTGATCTCTTTGTACATATAGAGCTTTTTGTAATAATTTGCCATTATTTCCTTTAGGTCTTCCTCCCTTGTTTTTATTTGACCTTTCTCATCTTTCAGTTTAATTATCTTTGTTTTCCCTTGGTTTTTTTTTTTTTAGAAGACTAGCTAGCTTATTTGTGTTATTGATAGAGTTCACCTGAAAGTCGTTTTTGACCCAGATGTATTTCTTTGTGGCTTCGATATCCTCAATCTGTTGCTCGTAACTTTAAGATTTATCTGCGTCCAGGACACTTCTCATTATTTTTAATGAGCCTTTTGTTTCTCCAGTCCCTAGCAGATAATCTCTTTGCTTTTAAATTCTTGAGAAGTTTTTAGGGAATGTTTTGTAAATCCATTAAGTACGGAGGAAAAGAGACGTGTCTAGCTACCTTGACAGCATGGCTCCATGCTTTCTTCCTCTTGACATATTTTTCCCTCTCGCCCTCCATTTGTGCTTCTTCACACCACTGTTGGTAACAGCTGACCTCCAGACAGAATGCTCGAGGGCCAGGGCTTCCCAGTTTTCATGCCACAGTTTTTAAGGTTGGCTTCAAGCCAGTCTTTAAATCTCTTTTCCTGTCCACCACTTAATTTTCAGTTCTTAAGTTGAGAGTATAGTAACTGCTTTGGGAGACGGTAATCAGGCATTCAGATAACATGGCTACTTCAACAAAATTGATGGTGTAGGAGCATTGCTCGAATGCTGGTGGTCTTTGCTTCTTCCAGAATGCTAACGTTTGTCCACCTGTCTTCCCAAGAGATTTGCATTATTTTTCAGAGGCAACGCTGATGGAATCATTCCTGAAGTTGTGTGTGACATTTCGCAGGCCTATGACAGGGTTGGGAGGACAATGGCTTTATAAACAAGCATCTTGGTATCTCTACGAATGTCCTGGTCCTCAAACACTTTCTGCTTCATTTGAAAAAATGCTTCACTCGCAGAGCTCAGTTGGTGTTGTATTTCAGTGTCGATGTTGACTTTTTTGGAGAGGTGGCTGCCAAGGTAGCGGAAATGATCAACGTTTTCTAATATTACACCATTAAGCTGTATTTCTGGTATTGTAGAATTATTGGCTGGTGCCTGCTGAAAGAGCACTTGGTTTTCTCAATGAGAGGTCAAGCTTTTTGTATGCTTCTGCAAAGGTGTTTAGAGTGACTTGTAGATCTTCTTCTGAATGAGTACAGACTACATTAGAATCATAGAATCATAGAATAGTAGAGTTGGAAGAGACCTCATGGGCCATCCAGTCCAACCCCCCGCCAAGAGGCAGGAAATCGCATTCAAAGCACCCCCGACAGATGGCCATCCAGCCTCTGTTTAAAAGCCTACAAAGAAGGAGCCTCCACCACAGTCTGGGGGAGAGAGTTCCACTGCCAAACAGCCCTCACAGTGAGGAAGTTCTTCCTGATGTTCAGGTGGAATCTCCTTTCCTGTAGTTTGAAGCCATTGTTCCGCGTCCTAGTCTGGAGGGCAGCAGAAAACAAGCTTGCTCCCTCGTCCCTATGACTTCCCCTCACATATTTGTACATGGCTATCATGTCTCCTCTTAGCCTTCTCTTCCGCAGGCTAAACATGCCCAGTTCTTTAAGCCTCTCCTCATAGGGCTTGTTCTCCAGACCTTTGATTATTTTAGTTGCCTTCCTCTGGACGCTTTCCAGCTTGTCAACATCTCCCTTCAACTGCGGTGCCCAGAATTGGACGCAGTATTCCAGGTGTGGCCTGACCAAGGCAGAATAGAGGGGGAGCATGACTTCCCTGGATCTAGATGCTATTCCCCTATTGATGCAGGCCAGAATCCCATTGGCTTTCTTAGCAGTCGCATCACATTGCTGGCTCATGTTTAACTTGTTGTTCACAAGGACTCCAAGATCTTTTTCACATGTACTGCTGTCTAGCCAGGCGTCCCCCATTCTATATCTTTGCATTCCATTTTTTCTGCCGAAGTGAAGTATCTTGCATTTGTCCCTGTTGAACTTCATTTTGTTAGTTTCAGCCCATCTCTCTAGTATGTCAAGATCGTTTTGAATTCTGCTCCTTTCTTCTGGAGTGTTGGCTATCCCTCCCAGTTTGGCGTCATCTGCAAACTTGATGATTCTAACCCTTCGTCTAAATCATTAATAAAGATGTTAAACAGAACCGGGCCCAGGACGGAACCCTGCGGCACTCCACTCGTGACTTCTTTCCAAGATGAAGACGACGCATTGGTGAGCACCCTTTGGGTTCGTTTGCTTAGCCAATTACAGATCCACCTAACCGTAGTTTTGTCTAGCCCACATTTTACTAGTTTGTTTGCCAGAAGGTTGTGAGGAGTTCTATAACAGATGTTGTTGTGACCCTAGTTTTGGCTTTCAGTCTTCTGAGGTTAAATAACTTGCCATCTGTCTGAGATATGATTTCCATACTGGTGTGAAGCTTCCCATCAACAAGGTGCAGTATTATAGTGATGAAGATGGAAAATAAGGTTGGGGGAATAATACACCCCTGTTTGACACCTGATTCTACTTTAAATGGGTCACTTTGGGAGCCATTCTTGTCCAAGACTGTTGACATCATGTCATCATGGAGGGTCTGCAGGATGTTCACAAATTTATCAGGGCATCCGATTTGTAGGAGGATGGTCCAGAGAACATTGCAATTAACTGTGTCAAATATCTTTGCAAGGTCGATGAATGCCATGTACAGAGGTTGATTTTGTTCTCTGCAATTTTCTTGGAGCTATTGTGCAGTAAAGATCATGTCCACTGTTCCTCTGGAAGAGCGGAAGCTGTTCTGGGATTCTGGGAGGATGTATTTGAAAATAGGTAAAAGGCAGTTCGCCAGGATTCTTGCAAGGATTTTCTCAGTGGAGGTTAGAATGAAGAAACCTCTATAGTTTCCACAGTCTGTTCTTTCCCCCTTTTTGAAGAGAGTGATAATAGTAGCATCCTTACAGTCTGCTGGGATATTCTCAGTCGCCCATACTTTTTCAGTGAGCTGGTGGAGTTGTTGTGTCAGCTCAGGTCCACCCTCTTGAAAGATTTCAACAGGGTTCCCATCAGGTCCATTGGCTTTGGGTTTTTTTTTAGTTGACTGATGGTTTTGCTGACTTCCTCCAAATTAGGCAGTGCTCCAAGCTCATCCCTCATTTGTTGTTGTGGGATTTGCAAAATAACTTCTTTGGTCACGTTGGAGCTGTGGTTAAAGAGGTTACCGTACTGCTCTTTCCAACGTAGCAAGCTTCAAAAAAGCATCCAATTCAGACTTCAGCAGGAGAGGAGAAGGCTGAATTTTACCCATCCCAAGAGTTTCAGACCAAAACCTCTCTGAACTTGTATATTCTTCCATGTTTATTACTTTTGCCATCTTCACCACACTGTGTCCCAATTTTCATCTATGAAATGTTGGAGGGTCTGGTCATATGGAGCAATACAGCAACTGACCTCTCTAGTCCTGCCCCTTAACTTCTAAAACTCACCCAGAGTTTCAAACTGGGTTTTAAAGCATTTTGCCCACAAGCTTGTTTGATTTCAACAACTTAAAACTATATAATTGAAGGAATGATATCTATGTCAGAAGTCAATTTCTACTGTTATTGGATGTAGCTGTGAGCATGCAGGTGGTATATTGAGGTTTGTCAAGTACGTACTTAGAATTTACTCTGCTATTTATGCCAGCCCCTGTGGCCCCTTCCCTTCTCTCTCCCTGTTCTGTCAGGCTATGGCTACACCACCCCACTCTCCGATGCTGGCAAAGCCTTCTGCATCTTCTATGCGCTGCTGGGTGTTCCCTTCACTATGCTTTTGTTGACGGCCACTGTGCAGCGCTTGGTTGCCACCTTCACTTCTGGACCCCTGGAGTATCTGACAAGGCACTGGGGGTGTGATCGGCGGGCCCTGTCTTGTGGACACCTATTCTTGTTGGCAGTGGGAGTCCTAGTGGCCTTCTTCCTGGTGCCTGCTGCCATCTTCAGCACATTGGAGGACACTTGGAGCTTCCTGGATGCCTTCTACTTCTGCTTCATCTCCCTTTGCACCATTGGCCTTGGAGACTATGTGCCTGGGGAGCAGCCAGGACAGCCACTGCGTTCCCTGTATAAGGTCTCAATTACAGGTAAGCATCACCATGTCAGTAAGTGGGTTGGGAGGGTATAAAGTTGGATGGCTCTGCTATGTTACCCATTGAACTGGGACAAGGTGGAGGCTGATATTTCACCAGATATGGGCCTTCAAGATCCAATCCCAGCTTCTCAGTTCTGTCCACGGGATTAGAGATGGCTTCCAAAGCTGTTTTGTATTCTCTTTCACTGTTTTGAATCCTAGTGCTCATTCCAAATAATGTAGGTCCATTAAATTCATTGGATTTTCTTACTTGTTGATAGACCATTCAGCAATTGCCCTATGTAACAAATTTTGATTTTTTTCCCCCTGGTCTTGGTTTGAAAGTGTTATTTCCTGTTTAATTGTGAGGTACTTATGTACATTGAAAGTAGTTGTTATACTCCAGAAACTTTATTTGTGTGCCTGCCACAAACTATGTTGAATCGATTGAGATTCGAGAAGATATTCATTGAAAAACTGTAGCAAAATGTGTTGCAGGATGTCCTGAAAAACAATGTTTTTGCAGTTTAATAATTTTTTCCATGTTTTTATAATAGAACCGATTAGGAAATGACATTTATAACCCAGGAACAAAAATATCTTACATCGGGTTATTGAATGGTTCTATTCTAATTGAGACAATACAGCCGTGATCTCTTTGGGAAGTCTCAGGAGACCTTTGTATATTGTACTATTCTAGTGTTACGATTCCACTTTAAGTGCTAGGGCAATATCCAGTAGAATCCTGAGATCCACAGTTGATGGAAGGATGTTTGGAATGTTTAAGGTGAAAGCTCAGAGAGCTCACTAGACCACAAGATTTTCTAGGATGTTGCCATGGCTAGTGAAATCAAATCATAAGTATTTTGGATTTCAGAATGCCTGTATTTGCACAGAATGAGAGATCTTGGAGATGGGACTCATGTTTGGACATGAAATCTCTATATATTTCATAAACATCCTTATAGAGATATGCAGAAGGTCATTTTATGCAATATATTTAATAATGTTGTGTCTGCGTGTGTGCACACTGACCATGATAAGACAAAGGAGTCACTATCTCAATCACCCAATTTTGGACAATTTTGGAGTGTTTTGCAATTCCAGATAAGGGATGCCCATCAATGTAATCCAGAAGTCCACTTGGGGAGACGTAAGACCCCAGCAGGATTCTGGCCACATTAAATAATTCATGATGTTTTTGGTGGAAGGACCTCTTCTCTCTGTTGCACCCTTTTGCTTCTACTCCAGGCTCAAATCTTTTCCTTGCCTTCTTCCAGTGTACCTTCTTCTGGGCTTGATGGCTATGCTCCTCCTGCTCCAGACCTTCCACAAGATGGCAGACTTGCATGGCCTCTCGGACCTGGTCTTGCTGCCTCGAGATTCTCCCGCCGAAGACCATCAGCGCATCCTTGAGGAACAGGAGGCTCCCTCAGAGACAGGGCAGACAGAGAAGGCGCCAGTGCATTCCGGTGCCTGCACTCATGCCGATTACTCCTCCATCAACAGATAACCCAAGCTTGAGTTGGAAGACAATCAGAACAAGCCTACAGCACAGAAGCCTGAAATTCCCCAGCGGCAGGTGATTGCTTCTTGGTCCACAGTTGGCTACCTGCTACAGTATATTGCTCTGGGTCACTTTTCTCCTTTGGCAGCTTCCGTCCTACCGGTTCTTCTGTATGCTACCAGAGGCAGTCTGAGCACTCAGGAACAAGAAAACTCATACAGGTCTCCAAAATGAAGAAAATCAAGCTGTTTCATTGGGGGAAAGCAGGAGGGGGAGGCTTTGTTCGTTTTCAGATTTATCTTTTTTTAGAATGTTATTTGTTAAAATGAATCATAGAAAAAACCCCGTAAATGTCCAGACATTTTAAGTCTGCAGGGAGAGGACAAATGATTCTGTGAGTAGGGAAATATAAAGTTTTTCTTACCCAGTTCTGAAATCTGACTCTATGCTGGCCAGATTTGTCCCAGGCATTGTGCGTTATGCTCACCCCAGGTCATATTTTCTCCTGCCAAGCCCTTGATGGAAGTTTGTATGGAGCTTTGTTGTCTTGATAGAGAGGGTGAAGGCCTTCCATCTCCACCCTTCCTCCATTCCAGATTGTGTCTTTTTCCTTGTTTATCCTACTGACAGAAATGGGTTGTGTTCCTCAGGAAAGTGTTTGGGGAAGATTCCCTGGAGATTTGGGGGGGGGGGGGGTTAATTCATAATTCAAAATCTGGAGTTTTGGTATTTTTTTGGGAAGGTTTGGTTCATTGGTGCCAATGCGGAAACTTACAAGGCAAGTTTTCCTATCACTTTTTATTGCTATCAAGATGAAACATGCCATACTTATAGACCACATTGACGACTGTAAGCCTGCCAAGTTTCAGAACATTTCAGCCGTCCACTGATTTTAAGGAAATGTTTAAACTTTTTACAAGTAAAATAAGCTTTTTAAAAAACCAAAAGGGGTATCCCCTTGAATTTCTCTACGGTGATAGGACATGAGCAGGGCATCATTTCTGCAAAGTTTCAGAAAGGCAGATGACACAATTTTTCCTGACCCCCCAAAATAAAGTTAAAAGGACCCCAAATGGGGCTGCGGCTCAGATTTAAAAAGCTTTCTTTTACATCTGCTGCTTGTCCCCACCTTTGCCCCACACTGCTATGGCAGATAAAAGAGGAGAAGGAGGAAGTGGAAGAAGAGGATTGATCTGCTGCTGTAGTCTTCTTTGTTTCTCTATGGACTTTATCACACAAGGCTGATAATGCTCAATTAGAGCAGAATAAAAGTATAACAATAATAATGGTTGGAAAAATGAGATTGGACTAGATATCCCTTGGGGTTACCCTTCTATGATGGAAAAGTGGACTGTCAATCTTCTGTGGTCTTCAAACAGAGGTTGGATGGGAATCTTCTGGGAGGGCTTTCATTGTGTATCCCTGCTTGGCGAGTGGTTGGGTTACATGGTCTTTGGATTATCCTCCATATTTAATCAACAGACTGCTTTGGGTTACCCTCCATATTTTAGGGAACATGCTGATTTGGAAGGTGGTGGACTTCCCTCCTTTGGAGGTCTTCAAATGGAAGTGTAGTGGGCATCTTTAAGGAGTTATTGTAGTGTACACCTGCCTAACAGTAAGAGGTTAGCCTAGATGGCCCTTGGGATCTCCTTCTGACTTAAGTCGGTTATGAACTTCAACATAGGATGGATGGGCATCTTTTGCGAATGCTTTAATGGTGTTGAATTAGATTACCTTTGGGTTACCCTCCGTATTTAATGCAACATACTGCTTCAAAAAGTGGACTCTTCTTCTTTGGGGGTCTTCAAGCAGAAATTGGGTTGGCTTCTTTTAGATGGACCTTGTATAGTGTATTGAAGAGATGAAAGCGGGATGACAACAACAGTTTGCTTAAATGCCTCTAGAAGTCCCATTCATCATGAAGGTTCTAGGATTCAGTCTTAGCTGTTATCATGAAGAAGGCTCATTGTATCTTAGGATGGGAAACAATGAAATACTGAAAGCGTTTTGTATCAAATGACCCTCAGCTATGGGTATCATATGGAGCCTGTGAAACCTCTTATTGCATTTTGTATGGAAACCCAAGTCCGTTCTTGGGTAGAAGGAGGGGCCTTTCTCTAAAGGCGGTGACTTCAGGAGCCACAAGATCCCCTTGAACTCTCCTCCCTTATGATTGGACTACCCAGCCCCCTCCAGTCCCTGACAATGGCAGTCACAAAGGCCCCCCCATGCATCACAATGCCCCCTTCATACCCGTAAGCCTTGGCCAGCCCTGGCTTCATTGTAGAGAGAGAGGAGTGGGGAGGTGTGGGAGTGAGCGAGTAATGAGAAGGAGTTGCAGTTATTATTATTATTATATTATTATTATTATTTAGTAGTTGCAGTTAGTTTTTCTTATTATTATCACTTAGTAGTTGCAGTTAGTTTTTCTTATTATTATCACTTAGTAGTTGCAGTTAGTTATTAATATCATTGTTATTTAGAGAGGATTTGCAGTTCGTTTTTTTATTATTATTAGTGAAGATTTGGGATTTGTTTTCATCATCATCATTTGTTAGTATAGAGCAGTTGGATTTAGTCAGTGAAGACAGGCTGGAATTAATGAAGGGAGGAATGAGGAGACACATCAAAAAGGAAAAAAAAAGGCTGGATCTGAGCTGAGGACCGGTTGAAGTTGCCCTCGATCCTGAAACTTATGGGCAAAGACCTGGCTATGCACACAAAGCTGAGCAGGAAGCCTACATTGGAAGAACTGCTCCAAATACTAAGGAAGGGAAAATGATGTCCTCTGTGGGAGGCTGGGGCCCCCAAAAGCTGAAGAGGCCCGAACAATTGAGGGACAATATTCAAGCCTGCCATGTAGAACAGCAAGCACAGACCAGCTGGTTGGGGGGCAGGAGTGTCTGCTTGGGACCAGCACATTGAATGCTCCCTTCCATGATTTTGCAAGAGAAAACTTCATCCTTATTTGTAAAAAATGTTTATTATACAGTAAACAGTGGTGATGGATCCGAGTCCCCTCCTGCAAGAGTGTTGTCACAGCACTTCCAGTTGCTGCTCTCTCCCCAAAATCATTGAGAAGATTTGGGGGACAGGAAAGGCAAACTGCCTTATTTGAATGCAGACTTTCTCATAATACAACATGGTAGTTTGTTGAGAGGAAACAATTGCTGGTGCTGTGGATGTGAAGCAATGGAAACAAAACTCTCTAAGTGCCTGCATTTGGTTAAAATGCCCCAGGGTATTTTTGGAAAAGGCCCTCATTCCTTCAGCAGGGAGAGAGGGATACAGACTTTGCGTACTCTGGAAACTATTTCCAAAGTGTACAAACTCCTTATCATTCCTTCCTGTGGCTCCAGTGAAGGAAATGTTGGCAGGAATTCTTCATCATGCTCATAGAGCAGTTTTTTTAAAAAAGAAAATTAATACAAAGAAAGGGGAGGGGGACAAGGAAGAAAAGGGCAGGGGAAATACATAGGCTAGGAACATGTGCTGGGTGTCTACATTAGTACAAACTGACCATAGTTCCAAAATATATTTGCTAGGTCTGTATGAAAAGGAATGTTTTGTGCATTCATAGAGCATTCCTCATTCCTGTATACCTCTGTAAGGTTTCTCTTCTAAGAGCTGGCATTCATGTTCCTGGCTAAATAATAGTTTAAAGGAGTGCAGGCCGCAATTTTGCCTGTAGCAAGCTCCGTTTATATTACAGAATTATAGTACTATTATTCCACTCAACTGTTAGGAGTTCGCCCTATAGAATCCTTGGATTTGCATTTCAGAGAAGGGCATTCAGAATTCTGTTGGAGTAGGCATGGACAAACTTTGGCCCTCCAGGTGTTCTGAACTCCAACTCCCACAATTCCTAACAGTCTCAGGCCTGAGGCTGTTAGGAATTGTGGGAGTTAGAGTCCAAAACACCTGGAGGGCCAAAGTTACCCATGCCTGTGTTAGAGTGATCCCATACCCCACTAAACTACAAGCCCTAGGATGCATCAATGGCAATTGAAGTGGAATAATAACACTATAATTTGGTAGTGTGAATGGGTCCTATATGTTGCCCTCCAGGTCCCTTCATTGTCATACTACAGAGTTACAGCTCTATGATTCCACTTTTAACTGCTATGGCTGCATGCTGGTGTATCCTGGGATTTGCAAAATGCACCAGTCATAATTCCATAGGATTCAGTCGTGACACTAAATGTGAAATCATAGCACTATAATTGCGTAGAGCACAACCCCCCCCCCCCCCCCCCAAAATATATATGCAGCATGGGTATCCATGGATTCACTTATCCACGTCTGAAAAAATATGTTCTCTCTGGATATAATTCTATGATATAATTCTGGCCAGAAGTAGATCATTCCAATAGTTTGCTATTATTGGTGGTTTTGCATCCCCATGGTGAGTTTTGGAATATGTCTCCCTCAGATATAGGAGGATGTACTATAGCATGAAAGGAGTCCACAGTGGCACATTCTCTTTTCTTCTGGTTGACGTTAGAACTACAGCTGGGAAACTACCAACCAAATGCTGGCAGTAAGCAGCTGGCTTGCATAGGTAAGTATGGAGGGGGGCAGAGAAGAAGTTGCAGAAAAAGGTACTGAATACCTCCTAAAACTTGCCAAAAGTTACTCATGTTGGCTGAACGCCTAAGTGCAGAATGCCAAGGCAGCTTTGGTTTGATATGGTAAATACAAAAAGGAGGGAGGGATGTTGGGGAGGGAAGCAGCTCAGTTGGACGAAAGCCCTACATTAAGGCATAAGCCTGAAATGGAACTCTCCTTGTGTTGGCAAACTTCTACTGGGGACAAAGGACTTTATCAAATTTTCCCATTGCTCCCCTACCTCTTCTGTTTTCTCCCCACACAACCAAATGATTTAAGATAAAATCAAGCTCAATGTGCCTCTCTTTCCCTGCCTTTTGGCCACCGCCCTGCAGAAGAGATGTGTTCATCTCATTCAGTTTAAGTGCTTTTCTGATCTGCCTCAGAGGCCAGCTAGTTTTTTCCTTCATGTGGCAGTTCTGGGTTCCTCCCCCGCTCACCGGAAGGAGACATCCAAGGAATTGCCAACATGCCCCTCTTTTCTAAGAAACCCTCCCTTTCCCTCCCCCTTCTCCCACTCTATACAAGTAATAAATATTTAGCCGGCCATTGCAGCAGCACAGCTCAGGCACGACTGCGAGAGGCAGGGACGCAGCGGGGAGGTTGGCCGGTGGGCACCGTGCCGACGGGGCACAAACAGCGGTAGGAGCCATCCATGTTGAGGCAGCGGCCCCCGGGGCAGGGCCCTTCCATCTCACTGCATTCGTCAACATCTGCAGGAAAAGGAGGGGAGAAGAGTAAAAAACATCAGGACCCATTTTTAATTATTATTTTTAGATAATTTTTATTAGTGTATATAGAGTTATAGAACAATAGATATAAGAAAAGCGAGGAGAGAAAGAAGGACATGAAAGGGGGAGGAAGGGAGGAGAGAAAAAAAGGAATAATAATAAAAATTTGAAGATAAAAAAAACCAACACCTGCCCCCCCAAAAAAATATTGTGTCGACTTCCTTCTAGTCCTTTGCGGCCTGTTTTTTTTTTCTAGTTCTCTAAGTTGCCCCCTCCCATGGGGGTATTGTTTGTTGCTGTTCCTCTTCCAATAATCATTTATTTCTTCTTCTTTAAGGTACTTCTCTACCTGTTCCCAATCTGTTTGTTTTATAGGGTTGCCCGAGCTCTTTTTAATTAAAAAAGTCAGTTTGTCCATGTTCTTAATGTCCATCGGTTTTATTGTCCATTCATAGAATCATAGAATCATAGAATAGTAGAGTTGGAAGAGACCTCATGGGCCATCCAGTCCAACCCCCTGCCAAGAAGCAGGAAATCGCATTCAAAGCACCCCCGACAGATGGCCATCCAGCCTCTGCTTAAAAGCCTCCAAGGAAGGAGCCTCCACCACAGCCCGGGGGAGAGAGTTCCACTGTCGAACAGCCCTCACAGTGAGGAAGTTCTTCCTGATGTTCAGGTGGAATCTCCTTTCCTGTAGTTTGAAGCCATTGTTCCGTGTCCTAGTCTGCAGGGCAGCAGAAAACAAGCTTGCTCCCTCCTCCCTATTACTTCCCTTCACGTATTTGTACATGGCTATCATGTCTCCTCTCAGCCTTCTCTTCTGCAGGCTAAACATGCCAAGCTCTTTAAGCTGCTCCTCATAGGGCTTGTTCTCCAGACCCTTAATCATTTTAGTCGCCCTCCTCTGGACGCTTTCCAGCTTGTCAACATCTCCCT
This sequence comes from Anolis carolinensis, assembly GCF_035594765.1. NCBI lineage: Eukaryota > Metazoa > Chordata > Lepidosauria > Squamata > Anolidae > Anolis > Anolis carolinensis. Next base: position 11,290,548 of record NW_026943821.1, on the reverse strand, counting down.
TCAACTGTGGTGCCCAGAAATGGACACAGTATTCCAGGTGTGGCCTGACCAAGGCAGAATAGAGGGGGAGCATAACTTCCCTGGATCTAGACGCTATTCCCCTATTGATGCAGGCCAGAATCTCGTTGGCTTTTTTAGCTGCTGCATCACATTGTTGGCTCATGTTTAACTTGTTGTCCACAAGGACTCCAAGGTCTTTTTCGGACACACTGCTGTCAAGCCAGGCGTCCCCCATTCTGTATCTTTGATTTCCATTTTTTCTGCCGAAATGAAGTATCTTGCATTTGTCCCTGTTGAACTTCATTTTGTTAGTTTCGTCTGTTAGTTTTGCTAGTCTGTCAAGATCGTTTTGAATTCTGCTCCTGTCTTCTGGAGTGTTAGCTATCCCTCCCAGTTTGGTGTCGTCTGCAAACTTGATGATCGTGCCTTCTAACCCTTCGTCTAAGTCATTAATAAAGATGTTGCACAGAACTGGGCCCAGGACGGAGCCCTGCGGCACTCCACTTGTCACTTCTTTCCATGATGAAGACGACGCATTGGTGAGCACCCTTTGGGTTCGTTCGCTTAGCCAATTGCAGATCCACCTAACCGTAATTTTGTCTAGCCCACATTTTACTAGTTTATTTGCCAGAAGGTCGTGTGGGACTTTGTCAAAGGCCTTACTGAAATCCAGGTAGGCTACATCCACAGCATTCCCTGTATCGACCCAACTCGTAACTCTATCGAAAAAAGAGATCAGATTAGTCTGGCATGACTTGTTTATGGTAAATCCGTGTTGACTATTAACAATGACCGCATTTGTTTCTAAGTGTTCGCAGACCACTTCCTTGATGATCTTTTCCAGAATCTTGCCTGGTATCGATGTGAGGCTGACCGGACGGTAATTGTTTGGGTCGTTCTTTTTTCCCTTCTTCAAGATAGGGACCACATTTGCCCTCCTCCAATCTGCTGGGACTTCTCCCGTTCTCCAAGAACTCTCGAAGATAATTGCTAGTGGTTCTGAAATTGATCAAGGTCTGGCGTTTCTTCCAGTTTCCAATACTTTGCATAGGTGATCCTGGCTGCCGTAATCATATATATAAATAAAATATCCTCATTTTGCGACAGGTTGAAATCCTTGTCTGTTAAACCTAGTAGATAATATTCTGGTTTTTTTTTTTGGGAACCTCCTTTGAAAAATATTCCACATATGGAAAAAACTTCCATCTTGGTCATGACATTTCAAGCAATTCTTAGTTACGTTTTTATACATTCTAGATAATTTTGTGGGTGTCAGGTACCACCTATGGAACATCTTTAGCCAATTTTCCTTGAGGTTGGTCGAATATGTGTATTTTAACTTTTTATTCCAAATTAACTCCCATTCACTTAAATTTATTGGTCTTCGTATGTTTTTGGCCCATTTAATCATACATGCTTTTATACTTTCCTTCTCCGTTGCCCAGTCCAGCAGTTTATTGTAAATTTTTGTTATCAGTTTCTTTTACGTTTGGAGTATTTTATCTCAAAATTCTTCACTCACATTGAATCCTAACTTCTTATTTTGGGTATAGTGCTCTCTAATTTGTAAATAATGGAGCCATGAAATATTGCTAAAAATTTGTTTTAGTTCTTGATGTGTTTTCAGATTTGATGTATTTTTAATTAGAGTGTCCTTGTAGGATGGCCATTAAAAAAAAACACCATGACCCAAGGGTGGTAGAGCATTCTGGGGTTAATACCATTCTGGGGTTAATAGACTACTGCAATGCACTCTACATGGGGTTGCCCTTTAAGACTGTTCAGAAGCTCCAAATAGTCCAACAGGCGGCAGCCAGGTTGCTCACCAGAGCGTAGTACAGGGACCATACAACCCCCTTGTTACACCAGCTCCAGTGCTGCCAGTTTGCTTCCAAGCATAATTCAAAGTGCTGGCTTTAGCCTATAAAGCCCTAAACAGCTTTGGCCCAACCTATCTGTTTGAACGTATCTCTCACTATGAACCAGCTAGAGCATTAAGATCTGCCAGGGAGGCCTATCTTTCAGTCCCACCCCCTTTGCAAGCATGACTGGTGGGGACAAGAGACAAGGCCTTCTCAGTGGTGGCCCCTCGGCTATGGAACTCCTTCCTCAATGATATCAGATATGCCCCCTTTCTCCTGGTCTTCAGGAAAAAAAAGTAAGTCCTGGCTCTCGAACCAGGCATTTGGGGAATAGAGCAATAGTGCAATATGAAACAGACACTTTATGCAGCGGCATAAAGGATGACCACGGGTTTAGGTTTACGTTTTTAACAGTTTTATTGTATTTATATATTTATTTGTATATTGTTTTAATATTTTTATACAATGTGTTGTTATGTGGCACTGAAGTGGCCAAATTGTAAGCTGCTCTGAGTCCCCTTCGGGGTGAGAAGAGGGGGTGTAAGTACAGTAAATACTAAATAAATAAATAAATAATATTTGAGTCAGGCAAAGAAAGATCAGCCCAACTTTAGTGTGGTTTCACCTGAAATGAGGCAAGTAAACGCCACAGACATTTGATCTGAGATTCTCTTGAATCTTACATGGTTCAATCTGAGACAGTATTTCTGGATAAGGTACAGTAGAGTCTCACTTATCCAAGCTAAATGGGCCGGCAGAAGCTTGGATAAGCGAATATCTTGGATAATAAGGAGGGATTAAACATCAAATTAGGTTATGATTTTACAAATTAAGCACCAAAACATCATGTTATACCACAAATTTGACAGAAAAAGTAGTTCAATATGCAGTAATGCTATGTAGTAATTACTGTATTTACGAATTTTGCACCAAAATATCATGATATATTGAAAACATTGACTACAAAAATGGCTTGGATAATCCAGAATGTTGGATAAGTGAGGCTTGGATAAGTGAGACTCTACAGTACTATTTATTTATTTATTTATTTATTTATTATTCAAACTTATATGCCGCCACTCCCCTAGGGCTTGGGGCAGCTTACAAGAACAGGCTAAAATTTAACAATTTAAAAACAACTTTAAATCATCTTTAAAAACATCTTTAAAACACTCCCCCAGGGCTCGGAGTGGCTTACAAAAACAAGCTAAAATCTAAGCAATTTAAAAATAGCAATAACGGAGATCAAAAGCCTGCCGAAACAGGTGTGTCTTACATGCCCTGCGGAAGACTGATAAGTCCCACAGGGCACGAACTTCAGGCGGCAGAGTGTTCCAGAGTGATGGCGCCACTGCTGTAAAAGCTCTATGTCTAGTTGCTGTTAGACGCAAGGTCTTAAAACTGGGGACTTCCAACAGATCTTGGTCCTCCGAATGGAGGGATCTCTCAGGTTGGTGGGTGAGGCGGTCCCTCAGGTACATTGGCCCTAGACCATGTAAGGCCTTAAAGGTGAGTACCATCACTTTGAAAGTGGTAGTCAGTGCAGCTGCAGTAAGATTGATGTTATATGACATCTCATCGGGACTCCCGCAAGAAATCGAGCAGCTGCATTTTGTACCAACTTGAGCTTCCAGATCACCGACAAAGGAAGGCCAATGTATAGGACGTTACAGTAATCCAGTCTTGAGATGACCGTGACCTGGATCACTGTAGCTAGGTCGTCCCTTGATAGATATGGGGCCAGCCATCTAGCCTGCCGCAGGTGAAAGAAGGCAGTTCTACTGATGGCGGAGACCTGGGCTTCCATCGTCAGCAGAGGGTCCAAAAGGACTCCCAGGCTCTTTACCAATGATGACAGGCATAGCGCCTCGCCATCCAGGGTAGGCAACTGGATATCCCCACTGTCCGGTCGACCCAGCCATAAGATCTCCGTCTTTGCTGGATTCACCCTCAACCTGCTGGCACGCAGCCATCCAGTAACAGCCTCGAGTCATTGATGAAAGTTATTGGGTACAGAGTCCGGTCGGCCTTCCATCTTCAACATAAGCTGAGTGTCATCAGTGTACTGGTGGTAGCACTCGAGCCCGAAACCTCGAACAGCGGAGCAAGTGGTCGCATATAGATGTTAAACAACAGAGGGGAGAGAATGGCCCCTTGAGGCACCCCACAAAGTGGAGGGGACCTTTCAGAGAACAGGCCTCCCCTCTCCACTCGCTGTCCACGGTTGAGAAGAAAGGAGGCCAGCCAATTTAAAGCTGTCCCCCTGACTCCAACAACGGCAAGGCGGTGGGTCAAAAGATTATAATCAACTGTGTCAAATGCTGCAGTGAGGTCCAATAACAAGAGCAGCACCAACCCCCCTGATCAAGCTGGCACTGAAGATGATCCGTGATGGAGACCAGCACAGTCTCTGTCCCATGCCCCGCATGAAAGCCGGACTGGAAGGGATCTAATCCGGCTGTGTCGTCTAGGAACTGCTGCAACTGCTCTGCTACTGCCCTCTCAATCACCTTGCCCAGGAACGAGAGGTTCGAAACTGGGCGATAGCTGGAGGGAACCGAATGATCTAAATCTGGTTTCTTCAGCAGGGGAGAGACCACCGCCTCTTTTAAACCCTCTGGAAAGACTCCTTGCTCAAGGGAGCTGTTTATTATCTTCAACAGAAGGTCACGTAATCCCTCCAAGCGGGATTTAACCAACCAAGAGGGACACGGATCGAGGGAGCAAGTGGTCGGTCTAGCTGCAGCTATGAGCCTATCGAAAGCCTCTGCGTCCAGTAGGATGAACTGGTCGAGGGTGGGCCCAGCAAGTGGCCACAGAGTCTGAAGTTCTCTCACTGTATCAATTGTGGCGGGGAGGTACCGGCGTAGTAGTGAGATCTTGTCAGCAAAATGGCTTTGAAAAGCCTCGGCTGAAGGGGCCTGATCATCACTTTTTGGGTTGGTAGGAACCGTTGTTAAAGATCGAATTATTTTGAACAATTTTGCCGGGCGTGAGCTGGCAGATGCTATCAAAGAGGCATAATATAATCGCTTTGCTTTGATGATAGCATGCTCATAGGCCTCCATAAATGCCCTATAAGCTGATCTCGATGCTTTGTCACAAAGTTCTCGCCACACGCCCTCTAGCCGTCTTTTCCCCCACTTCATCGATCGAAGTTCCTCGATGAACCAAGGAGACTGATTTCAGCGGGGTTGGAGAGGGAGTCTAGGGGAGATCTTGTCAAGTGCATTGGATAGCCTGATGTTCCATGTGTCCACCTGCACACTGATCGAGTCGCTGACAGGCTCCATATCCTTCAGAGCATTCCTACTAGGTTCCATAAGTCTTCTTGGGCGAGCCCAAATTGGCTCGGCGCCCTTGCCAGGTGGGTAGGCATGCTCCAGCCTGACTCTCAGGGCATAGTGATCCGACCATGGAACCTCTGTAACAGAGGCTTGGGTCACTTGAATTCCTGCGCTGAAGATCAAGTCTAGCGTGTGTCCTGCCTGATGCGTGGGCCCAGTACTACAGAGCAATAGTCCCATTGTCTCCATGGTAGACACTAGGTCAGTAGCCGCTGCTGAGCAAGAGTCTGTATCAGCATGGACATTGAAGTCCCCCAGGACACTAAGTCTGGGGAACCTCAAGGACCACTCCACCACAGTCTCAAGCAGCTGGGATAGGCTGTCTGCGGGTGCACTAGGCACATGGTACACCAGCAGAAAGGCTATGCTCTCAGGGGAATCCCACATCAGACCAACACTTTCAGTGCCAGAGATGTCCAGAACAGGAACTGCCCTAAGAGAAAAGCTTTCTCAGGAGAGCATAGCCACCCCCCCACCCCCCACCTCCCAGTCTGCACCTGGTGGGTGATGATTACATAGCCTGGAGATGTTATTTCCTGGAGTAGGATCTCATCCTCCTCTTGGATCCAAGTTTCTGTGATACACACTAGGTCAGCTCCCTGGTCAGTAAGAAAATCTCTGATAGTAGCAGTTTTATTCCTTATGGACCTAGCATTCACCAACACCAGGGTAGGAGGGGAGGAAGCTGGTCGCCTGTCACAGGTGCACTTGGAGATAGGCCGCATGTCAGAGCGGGGCCAAGTCTCCCGTCGACTCAGCCTCCCTCTAGTATTTGGCCTGTGCCTACCATCATACCTCCCCCTCCCAGAAATCGTAGGAATTCCCATACACAGACCTACTTCTCTTGGGGGCTCTACAGCAGAAACTAAGTGCCCAATGTTCGACTGGCCCCCTGAAAAGGAGATGGGGCATGGCCAATTAACAAGTGGTCATAAATGGGGCCCTCAGAGTAATGAGGGGCAGGTGTAAAGGCCAGAGCACCCGGCCAGCATTGTGGGTGGGGGGGTGATCTAGGGGACGTCAAGTCTAGGTTCCCTTCAGAGTGTTGGGATAAGTTCTTAACTCCAGCACACTGGGAGGTCACTCTCTCTTTTATACCCACAGTTCTGATATGCTACTGCTGGCCATTCACTACCACCTGGGCTTAGCATAGAACTACCTTATGGGTGAGAAGAGCAGGGTAGAAATATAGTTAATAAGTAAATACATCTCCCTAGCCAGCAAAATGATGGCATCAGCACTGAGATCTGCTAGGGGTTCTCCAGGGGTCTCTGTGCTGCAGTGACCACTCTGCATCTGGTTATGGGCAGGCAGCCAGATGCTGGTTTAGTCCTACCTGTTTGCTGTGGTTCTCACCTGTGCAGATCATACGAGTCGGGTCCAAGCGGTAGCCCTCGTAACAATCACAGGTGAAGCCATCTGCTACGCGAACACAGTGGCCATTTTCGCAACCACTCAGGATCCCACACTCCTCAGACTGGAGACCTCCAAAGCTTTCAAAGGGACCTGGTGGAGACAGGTGAGGAACTGATGAACAGGAGGAAGCAGCTTCTGCCCCTAACCCAGCTGGTCACACCAAGATCAGTCTCACCACTAGTCCCTCCAATTTACCCAATCCACACACTCTTGGCTTATGCTTCCCCTTCTTGGCTTCCACCAGGACTGGACACCTTCTCTCTAATATTACTTGGAATTATCTCTAGCACAGAGTTGGGCAACCTCCAGGTTTCGGGAGACCATTTTCTTCACCAAGACTCCTCATCACACCCGATTATTACGATTCTTATGGTTTAAAAATACTCCACTTTGACTCATCACACCACAGAAGGCTGGCTCCTCCCGATCCATTCAAAACATCCCCTACATCAATCTATGGCCTTTGAAAAAAGTATCATTGCTGATGGGATGCATACAGATTTTCCTATCACACACAGAAACAGTGTTTCAGCAATGGAGGAATCTGTTTGATTATAATTCTTTCTGCAGATAATCTGTTTCTGTGACTCTTGCAGATGGATTCCAACAGAATACTGACGGGATGGGGCAAACGTGATGAGATTCGTTCAAAAGCATTCTCAAACAGTCTCAGAAAATGGAGTATTTCCCAATGCGATAAGGTCCTTAGAATTACATGATCCAAACACTAATGCACTGTTTACTTCATTTAGAATCTCATCCAGACTCACCATAGTCTTCACTGGCCCGGCCTGGCCGTTCAGGATAGGAACCTCCACCGCTACGCGGTGGGTAGTGCCATTCTGCCTCGGGGGGGCTGCGGGGCCGGTATCCCCCTCGAGTGTGTTCTGGTGGCTCCTCTCGACGTGGACTGCCATAAGGAAGGTCCTCAAAGTCTGTGGCCTCGTAGGGTGAGGCGCCATAGAGAGAGTCCCGAGGGAAAGGGTCATAATCAGGAAGTCGGGGAGCAGGGCGAGGTGGGGGGGCGAAGATCTCAGGGCCGTAGGGCAAGAAGCCGCCACCGCCATACTCAAAGGGAAGCCCCAGGCCTCCTGGAGGCACAGGCCCATAGCTGGAGGGCTGGGGGATATTGCACAGGGCTTCAAAGTCATCTGAGGATGGAAAAAACAGAATGTGTATCAAGTCAAAGGGTAATCGGCGGATGTAACAGATGATACACAACATAGAAACTTTCCAGCCGTCCCACAGAATGGATTCAGAATCCCCATGTAGCCAATGGTAGTACTAGCCTCCAAATAAATTCTACCCAGACTATCTCATTGCCGTCAATCAAATTCAGGCCAGCACTGCTGGATATCTGGGGGCACCTGGGTTGGGATGCATCCCTCTTAGCCTGAGACCAATAAAAGGTGGGCTGCCAAAAATGATATATTGCAGAAGCACACAAAGCAAATAAAAATGCACAGCTGGGCACAACTTCATTCTCCATAGCTATAAGACAGGTCCAAGCACGTTAGCACTGGAGAAAAATCTGCTCATCAGTCAGTTCTCAGTCTTCATATGTTTTTCCCAGACTTACACTGCAAAGCTAATGCAAAAGAAGTATTTAAAGTCACAAATACAAATTAATTCTTTCAAATTTGCTCATGATGCTAGCAAGCTCTCCCAAACCTATCTGCCTTTTGGCAGTGACTGAGTTCACTTACTAAAAGCACACAATTGTCACCTGAGTTCAGTATTCTGAAAGGAACTTAGATATGGGCACTTTCTCCACCTTCTCCACTTTTGCAGCCCAAATCCCAAATGGTACTAATTGCTACCAAACAGGTCTCCTCTCCATACCTGAGTCACGAGCAGGACACAGCGCACAATCCATGCTCCAGGCTTCCCCATATAGGCAGCAGCACTCTGTGTAGGTGACCTGGCGGTCCAGGTGGGGTCGGCTGCACACCAGGTCAGGCCCCACTTCCTGCCAGCACACAGCCAGGTTGTCATCTGGGAAGAAGCAGAAAGCAGCAGGATGAGAAAAAAACAAGAAGGAACCCAAGAGAAAACCACTCAGTGTGATCTTTCCCTCCTCCATCCTAGTCAGAGAGGCTGGATTTCTCTTAGGGATGTATTTCTATTTGAGTATTCCAGGGACTAGTATTGTTTTTTTTTCTTCCACAGCACCCTAAGTTCTCTCCACAACTCTCCACAATTGTAAAGTCCATAAATTTATCTCATAGGATCATTGTGTAATTCAGTGAGTGGACAGAAAAAATTGTTATATTTTGCTGCATGCCCATGTTGTTGTGTGCTGTCAAGCTATTTCTGTATTCTGGAGACTTTGTCACAAGCTTTTCCTGGGCAAGATTTGCCTTTGCCTTCTCCGAGACTTGCCTAAGATCATCCAGTGGGTTTCCATGGCCAATCAGGGAACCAAATGTTTGTCTACAGAGTCATAGTTGCTGTTGTGTGTCTTCAAGTTGCTTCTGATTTATGACAACCCTAAGGTCAGCCGATCACAGGGTTTTCTGAGGCTGAGTGAGTGACTTGCCTAAGATCACACAGGGAGGTTTCCATACCTGAGTAGGACATTGAACCCATATCTCCAGAGTTATAATCCAAATTGCTATGCCAGGCTGACTCTTCATCCAGATGCAAAATGATGACACTGGCATTGAGATTTTCCAAGATCCTTCAGAGACCTTAGCACCACTATAAACATTGCAGAATGGAATAAGAGGAGGAAGAGGAAAGGGCAGGTATGGGTTTCTGGTCACTCACCCAAGTTTTGGCTCTCGTTGGTGACACAACGGTGCTGGGAGGCATCAAGAATGAGTGGAGCAGCACAGGAGCAGTAGTAGGACCCAATGGTGTTGATGCAACGCCCTCCTATGCAAGGCTCGGTCTCCTCATCCAGGCATTCATCATTATCTGGGAATAACAAGGAGATTGTCAGGCTCTGGGGACAAAAAAAGGGCCTGTCCTTTTTTATCAGGATTCCAAGCAAAAGGGAGCTAGGTGGGATCAGCAAAACTAACAGAAGGGGATGTTTACAAAGTCAGGGTCTAATACCCCCATGCTAATACTCCCTTTCTCATTCTGGATCAGCTTGGTTAGCTGAGCTCCTGTCACCAAGCAGCTGGCTTGAAGAGTCCTTGTTAGCATCTTGGTCAAACATTAACAGCTGTCCAGTGACACGGTAATTTGCATTACTGACCCTGCCAGATATTTCTTACATTTGCTTGGCAGTCAAAGGCTGGGAACGGACTGGGGGAGTGAATTTTCCACTGTTAACTAACCTGCTTGCATCATTCTCATGGCTAGTGGGAAGATGATGAATCACACTCGGGGGCACTTCGATTATTTGTTTCCACACTATCTAAGCCTTGACACTCTTCCAGAGGCCTTGGACTGGGAAAGAGTGCTCAACAATGTGCCCAAGGGAAAAAAGAAGAGCATCCAAATGTCTTACCAATGCACTCTAGGTGTTGCATTTCATAGTAATAGCCATTGGGGCAGTAGCAGGAGTAGCCGGGACTCTTGTTCACGCAGACACCACCTTTGCAAACCTGAGTGTTAAAGAGCGTGCACTCATCTACATCTATGTTGGGAGAGAAAAGGGATGGATCAAAAAAGGGAATCTCACGCTTTAAAAACCCAACCCACTGCTGCAAGAAAGTCATCCCCGATTCCCTCCCAAGAACAAACCCAAGCTTCATGTTGTGAGACTGTGTGCACAACACATACTCACACCATGGCAATTCCTACCTGCAACAGCACTTCCAGCAATGGGGGAAGCATAGCCTTTACCATGAGGGCACAAGGCCTGGAATTCCACTGAGGAGAAAGAAGGTGTTTTTCAGCAGCTAAGATTTACCAGGCATCACACACCTCATCCAGAACTGTCTATATGGCAAACCCAAGTGAGAATATCCTCCCTCAAAATTATTTGGCAAAAGCTGCTGATAACACCCTTGATAACTAAATGTGACAATTTTGGAAGACCATGTGTGCTGCAGTTTCTCAGTATGTAAGCAAACCTAGGGCCGTGCCCCCCCCCGAAATTACGCCCCCCCCCCCGCCCCAAACTTACAGCCGGCGGCGACCATTGGATTGCCCGCCACAGAACAAGGAAGTATTTTGTATTCTTGCGGGATCTCGCAAAATCTTGTGAGAATACAAAATACTTCCTTGTTCCGCAGCAAGCGACCCAATGGTCGCCGCCACCGCTGCTGCCGCCACTGCTGCCGCTTTGCACCCAGGAAGGGCTGCGCCCGAAGCGGCGCAGCCCATGGGCTTCAATGAAGAACCAGGCCTGGCTGCAGTTTCATGCACCATTACTCGGAAACTTGAGAGGCAATCTGGCCAGTGAGAGATCTGAATCATTCTGAAGGATGAAGATAGCCACTCAGAAATTCCTTTTTCATCCATGGGTTTCCAGCCTTACCTGTCCCTGGGGAAGGGCACACCTGGATGAGGCAGTCAATACCCCAGCCATGGCCAAGGCTGCAGCAACACTCTTGGCGTGTGGCATTCCACGACAAGACATTTTCGCAGGCTTGTGCTGCATCAGGGTCATAGTAGCACTCGCGGCGAAGGCTGTCACCAGGTGCGGAGGGACGAAACTCAGGCCGCGAAGCTTCAGGACGCCTGGGCATGGCTGGGGGACGTGCTGGAAAACAACATTCTTGCTGGGCACTGATACCTTTCAACTGAATTTCCTGACTGTCAGAAAACCCAACATTAGTGTCTTCTTTCATTGTGGAAAGATGGATCTTCATGATCTTTGAAGACCTTTGCCAATTTTAGTGGATTCAAGAAGTCCCACTCTACCATTTGCACCACCAACCCATCTTCTCCCACCCCTAGGTCCATTCCATGGTTCTTCACTAAACCCTTCACTCCAGCTGTGCCCAGCTGTGTCTTTTGAAGGCTGCCCAGCCTGCCCTCCAACCTCCCTCTCACCAGCACCCGACAAAGCAACACAACGTCCAGTCATGGGGTCAAATTCTTCTCCAGCCCGTGGACAAATGCAAAGGAAGGAGCCTTCCACGTTCTCGCATGGTGCAGCTCCACACACCCCTTGCATTGTCTCACATTCATTGGTGTCTGTGAGGCAGAGAAGGAGAAAAAGATGGGAGTAATACAAAGGGAGAGACAAATAATTGAGCATCTGGCACTATCTCCTTTCCTCCCAACCTGTTCAGCACCAGCACCATGCAATGATGACCCACTCGGACCCTTGTGTCCCATAAAAGTGCATCCTGCATGCCTTTCTATCCCTTCCTTGCCAACCACCTTCACATACCTAGGCAGTTCCGCCCGTCCCTGGTGCTGTCGTAACCTTGGTCACAGATGCATTGGAAGGAACCTGGCAAATTCTGACAGACAGCGTGGGCCCCACATGCAGAAGTATTCCTGCATTCATCCACATCTGCAACACACCAGAGCTGGAATTCACTTAGGGCACTTATATGCCTAAGCCCCATGATGCATGTGGGGCAAAATGTCACCATCAGGCATTGGATGGACTCTGAGAACAAGGGAAGTAGCTACACAGACAGATGACAATGCCTTGTATCTGCATTATGGTTGTGCTCGATACTGCTCCTCTACCTGGGAATTCCATGGCACATGTCTGCATGTAGGTGTTTGCACTGTGTTAAGGGGATATGGGTCTGAGTCCCATGTCTTAGCTGCTCAGAGGGATGGACCCTCCTTTAAGTCTCAAACATTGCCCAAGGAGCACTATGAGGGGACTAATAATAATAATAATAATAATAATAATAATAATAATAATAAACTTTATTTATATCCCGCCACCATCTCCCAAAGGGACATGGAGCAGCTCACAAAACACACAGGGTGCGACATACAAAATGTAACAAGTGTAAAACAAAACATAGACAATAAACAGTCAAACACATCATAAATTCACAGTACCCAGGCAAAAATAATAGAATACAGCAATTGCTGTAGATAAAACAGCAGTATTTGATCTCAGAATTGGAAAGTGCAAATAAATAATCTAAAGGTCCTCATATGTATTATTAGAGATTCTAAATATGATCAGAAAAACCAAGTCTTTAATTTTATGCTGAAAGTTTAGGGGGCTAGCCTGATCTCCCACGGGAGGGCATTCCAAAGCCGGGGGGCACCACCAAGAAGGCCCTCTCTCTCGTCCCTACCAACTGCACTTGAGACGGAGGTGGGACTGAGAGGAGGGTCTCCCCGGTAGATCTTAAAGCCTGTGCTCATAGAAAGAGATGCGGTCTCCAAGATAGGTTGGACCCAAAGCGTAAGTCATCTTGAATGCAAAGCCCAAGCATAGGTATCACCTTCCTTGATGTTCTATCTCCCTCCTTCCTTTGTGCCCAACCCTTTTACTTACCTATGCAGTCCCTGGCAGCTGTGGCTTGGTACCCAGTCTGGCAGCTAGCCACACAGTGGTAAGAGCCCAGAGTGTTCTCACAACGTTTCTCCCCACATAGGGCAGCCCCATATTCCTGGCATTCGTTGATGTCTGTAGGGAAGAAGCCACAAGTGTGGGTGGTGGGAATGGAGGAAGCTCAAAGAAAGGGCAACACCTCCTGAGTAGAAGTTGTTCTGAAGTGGTTTATACGATACATGGTTTGTGTGTGGAAGCATGGGGACATACTCATGCATGTTAACATGTGCAGTAGCAGGAAGCAGATCCCTTTGCAACCCCAACCAGGCAGCAGGAGCCTTACTTCCAATGACGAGGTGCTGCATTGGCAGCCTTGGACTCAGAGAAAAAGATCATTTCTGGATTAGATGCTAAGGAGTGATTTGTTAGCTCTCACATTCACACTACAAATTGTTGGGAATCATCCTGGACTACTCAAGTCTAAATGTAGTCAGATAGATGATAGAGTTAGATTGAGGGAATCCTTTCCCCATTTCCAAAGCATGCCTAGATAGGATTCACCATTGTTTCCTGCTTCCCGTCCTATTTAGGTCAGCCCAGCCTTTGATGTTTCTAGAAATGTGATCTCTCCTAGGGCTTTGACATAACTTCCCCCAATTTGGCCTTTTGGAATGTTTATGGCCCTAGAGAAGAACTGCCCCACGAGGCCTGGTCGCCATTCCAGCTTCTTGTTTTGTTCCAGTCCTCTAATAGCCAAGATGTAGCTATCTAGAGCTTTGTTATTTTAATCCCTCTATGTGTATTAGGATAGATTCGATAGTTAGGTCCAAACCTTTTCTATCCATCAATGGATTTCTTTTTACCTCAATAAATGCTTTTAAACTTTAAAGCTAACTTTGCATCCCTTTGCCTTCCTGATAACACAGAGGCCTTCCAAATCTCACACCGCGTAAGTCTCACTGCTGCTGCAATTTTTACTCTGCTATTTTAATGGGAATTTACCTCATAAAGAGGGTGATTAGAGCTTAACGGCTCCTCCATTCCCAACACAAATGATGAAGGCATGAGGGGCAAATTCTCCTTACCCAGAGTTTGAAATTCATAGAAGCATGACATTCTCTCTCCTGTCACTCTCTTCCTCCTTCTCACACACCATCCTCTTTCAAGCTATATCCACATTGAGACTCACCAATGCAATCTCCTGTAGCGCTGGTTCGATAGCCCGTTGGGCACTGGGCCACACAACGATAAGAGCCGACAGAGTTTTCACAACGCTGCGCCCCACAGAGGGCTGCCCCATATTCTTGGCATTCATCAATATCTACAGGGATGAGATTCAAGACAACCCAGGTATTTTCTTAGCACAGGAAAGATTGCAGGAGGAGGCCTGTAAAAGGGAGCTCCCAAACATGCACACAGGTCTCAAAGCAACATGTTAGCTTCCAAGACCAGCCTACAGTGTCTTTTAAATCTTGTGCCATTGGGTGAAGCTGGAAGAATGCCAATGCCTAGGATCCTGATGTCCGGATTGCAATAGATTGGGCAGAAGCTCCCATTCAATTTTTAGTAAGGGAAAAGTTCAAAGTGGAGTTCCAGTGAAGGAACCACACAAGAAGAGCCCTAAAAGCAGAGCAGTTCTAGGCTCCTCAACCTACTCCTCAACCTAATTCTCATTCTGTCTGGCAATAACATGAAAACTTCCTCCAAAAGAGAAAGAAGCTCATGCATGGCATACAGAAGGTCTCTAGTTTCATAGGATCATGGAGCTGAAAGAGATACCAAATGTCATCTAGTCCAACAATCAAAGCACTTCTGACAGATGGGCATCTAGAGCAGCTTCTCCAGGAAAGGAAAGGAAACAAAGACTCAACCTGCCTGCTTGAGTGCATGGAAGGTCACTACTGTTGCTTAGTGCAGACAGTATTTGACTAGGTAGAGCAGTGTTTTGACTGGACAAAAAGCAGCATTTTCAAGATTCTGGAGTGCCTCTGCTCCTCACCTTCACAAGAAGCCTTGTTGGAGCTGCTGCGGGTGCCAGGCGGACAGTAGCAATCAAAAGAGCCCTCTGTGTTGGCACAGTGCCCACCGGCACATGAGGTGCCACTCTGGCATTCATCAATGTCTGTTTGGGAAGGGAGAGAAAAAGAGCATAGGAACACAGCATGACAGAAGGCTGAATCCCAAATAGCCCTGCACTTGAGAACATGCCCCCCCCCCCATCTAAATAACCCAGAACCACCTACCACCAGGCCTGTAGCGAGGGGAAGGGGTTTAGGGGTTCAACCCCCCCCCCCCGAAATTTTTCAAGTTATAAAAAAAATCTCATTTACTCATGAATTTTAACTGGTTAACCAAATCCCCATGCTAAGTCTATGAGATGCAAAACATTAAGAGTCCCTCCAGGCACTATCTCAAGCAGATATTGACAGGTTTGTAGCGGGGAGGGATTTCAAAACCCCTCCTGAAATTTTTTTCTGGCTATGGCCCTGCCTACCACCCATTGCTCACACCCTTCCCCTTGCCCCACAAGGTCCTTACCCACACAGGAGGCCCCATTGGAAGAGATAGTGAATCCCTGGGCACACAGGCAGGTGTAAGAACCCTCCGTGTTGAGGCATTCTCCCCGCGGGAAGCAAAAGTCTCCCTCTAGGCATTCATTAATATCTGGCAGAGCAGACAGGCAAGTGGGAAGATGGAAAAGGAGTGAGACGTAAAGGGGTTGGAAGCGGGGAGGGGAAGAAAATTAAAGAAATGGCAGGGTGCCTTCCGCACCTGTGAAGGCAAACATCTACAAGGGTCACACTTCGCACTCACCTCAAGCTTGCTCAACAATAGGAATTATATGGAAGGAGAGGAACCCAAATCCTCATATTTAGGGTGCCAATTCCCCCCCCCCCCCAATTGGAATGTGCTTCCCATCCTCATCCAGCCACAGCTCCCTCAGGCTTCAGCACTCACCCACACAGGAGGACCCCGTCCCCTCTGTCCGATAGCCCCGGTTGCACTGGCAGCGGAAGGAGCCCTCCGTGTTGAAGCAGCGTCCCTGGGGGCCGCAGGGCGTTCCCGGCGAACACTCGTCAATGTCTGTAGAAGACAGTTGGGGTTATCAGAGAGAGTAGAGCTCTGAGGGTATCATCTCCAAAGCCCTCTTTGTAAATCCTCCATCCAGTTTCTCACCCAAGCACTGGTTCTCAGTAAGGCTGGCCCGGAATCCAGCAGGGCAGAGGCAGCGATAGCCACCAGGCACATTCTCGCAGCGCCCAGTGCCACACGGCAGAGGGGTCTGTTGGCATTCATCCACATCTGCGGGTATGCAGAGGGCAAAGATGGAGAGGTATACAGCAGGCGGTCAAAGATTGAGAGGTACAGCACAGAAGATCCAGTTAGATTCTAACACCGCCCTCCAACCCTGAAAGATCCATCCCTGAACTGGGTGGAGAAGAAAACATGTTTTACATGTGGCCACAATCTTTGCAAATCAGGCCCCACTTCCAGACTGAATCAAGGAGATGGAGTGGCATTTGGTAGCAGAAAAACAGGGCACTCACAGCTGCTGTCTCCTGCAATGCCTGCCACCATGGTAAGCATTCTTACCGACACACTGTGTCCCCTGTGGACTGGGCTGATAGCCAATTGGGCAAGTGCAGCGGTATCCGCCTGGCGCATTCTCACAGCGGCCTGGTTGGCAGATAGGAGAACTCTCCCGGCATTCGTCCACATCTGCAGAAGCACAACATAAATGGCAACTTCTTCCCCCTCCACTACACTTCCCCCAAGCTCCCAATCCCCTTGTTGGGAGAGGCATATCAGTGGTCTGTAAGCTGGAGAACGATCCCAAGTGGGGGACAGGCTTACATTCCAGGGAAGAAAAGGGCTACAGGATCAGAAGTCTCCCACCCTAGAGACATCCATCCAACCTTCATGACAGAGGAAAAGATGCTCTCACCCAAACATTCTGTGCCAGTGGGGCCAGGTTGGTAGCCCGTGGGGCAGGCACAACGGTAAGAGCCTGGTGAATTATGGCAGCGCCCACGGGCACATGGCGGGGGGCTCTGAGAGCACTCATCAATATCTGTAATGAGGAAGAGAGAAGAGGATCAGGAATGCAAAAGAGCTACAGCAAGGATGGGAGGGGGGGACCTGGCCTAGGCATTCCACTTCCACAGCTCCCAAAGTTCTAGTGAACCCCCAAGCTTATTGGGAAAACTAACAATCTGCATGCATATTGAAATGGTTCGGTTGTCTCCATGCTTCTGTCTTTACCTCACTTCTTTCCTGTTAATTTTATGGTACCCTCAATTAACATTTGCATGGGGTTTTGAGGATCTTCTAGAACAGTGGTTGTGCTGTAAGTCATGTACACAACCCTTTGAAGTCAAAGGTTATAAAAGAGAGGTGCTCCCTTTGTTCCCCAGTCTTCTCAGAAGAAGTTTCTTAGAAGAGTGACCGTCATCTTAGAAGAGTGAAGATGACCGTCATCCATTCCAGAGATGTAGCTTGCATGCCACATGGCTTGATCTTCCTTAGGTCTATGCTCAAGCTAGATAAATCTATCCTTTACCATTTATCTTTGGATTATATCTTTTGATGATCTACAATGAAGTTCAGCTGTGCCTGTGTGATCCCTTTTACACAAGTTTTGTGAATAAACTATTTTAATTACATCAACCAGTTTGATGTGGAGTCTTTTGTTTTCTGGCATACTGAATATATATGGAGCCCCCAGATGGCGTAGTGGACTAAGTGACTTGAAGGTTGGGTTGCTGACCTGAAAGCTGCCAGGTTCGAATCCCACCTGGGGAGAGTGTGGATGAGCTCCCTCTATCAGCTCCAGCTCCATGCGGGGACATGAGAGAAGCCTCCCACAAGGATGGTAAAAACATCAAAACATCCGGGCATCCCCTGGGCAACGTCCTTGCAGACGGCCAATTCTCTCACTCCAGAAGCAACTCCGGTTGCTCCTGACACGGAAAAAAAAATACTGAATATATATTCCTTTGCATGCTAAGAACCCCTCAAAGCAAAAACCCAGCTGAAAAATCAGTGAAAATAGTGAAGAGAAGTAACGTGACATCCCTTCTACTGTTCACAGATGCACTAGTAAGGACCAGCATGCGTTCATGGGGTGAAAATCAGCTTCCCAGTTCTCTAATGCCCAACCCACATGTTGTTGTTGTTGTTATTGTTATCACTGTAATAATAAGAATAATAAGAGTCATGGTCGTAGTCATAACCGTAAAGTGATTGCTACATTTTCTTCAAGTCAAGTCCACCTTGAAGCTCTTCACTCAGTTTCCATCTTCCTTTCCTTTCCAAGGCACTGTGGTCCAATTGTATTGGATATAGATTGCCATTTACCTCTCCACAGAACACTAACCAAAAATGCAAAGCAGGGGAAGGAAAGGCTATTCCATTCCTCTGTGTCTCTCAAAACTTAGCACCCCTTACCTCGGCATTCAAAGCCAACTGGATCAAGTTGGTAGCCACTTGGGCAGGAACAGCTGAAAGAGCCAGGTGTGTTGTAACAGCGTCCATTGGCACAGGGTGGAGGTGTTTTGGCACACTCGTCAATGTCTGGAGGGGAATGAAGAAAAACAAACAGGCAAGCAATGTGCCACCATGAGCCAAAAGCAGAGAAAGAGGCAGGTTAAGCCCTTTTAGAAAGGGGATTCCAAGGGGGTGAGGGTTTCATGCGGAACATACCATGGCATTCTGCTCCAGATGGGTCAGCCTGGTAGCCAGCCCGGCACCTGCAGCTGAAGCTGCCCACCGAATTCTCACAGCGGCCACCAGCACAAGGGCGAGGGCTGCGTCGGCATTCGTCCACATCTGGAGAAGAGGTGAGGGGTAGATTGAAGGAGAAACTTTCATGGCCATTTTGTGTTCAGTGGAATACTCACTCAGGATGACCAAACTGACTAGGGTTTTTGGAGTGTTCCCAATCTCCACCCTCCCAAATGTAGCCCCCTAAATCTTCCCCATTAACTCCAGCTCTGAGTATGTGCAGAGTGTCCTTCCAATTCAGTCAGTAACTGTGGATATTAATATAGTGATGGCAACTCTGGGAAGCCCTCCGCAAAGGCATTGTGCCAAGAGCAGCACCTTCAAAGTTTCCCCTTTTACTTGCCCTCTTGCCCAACTCACCGACACAGTGGGTGCCTTGAGGGCTCAGCCAATAGCCACGCTCACAGACACAAGTGTAGCCTCCCTGGCGAGGGATGCAACGCCCTGGACCGCACACCTGGGGACGTTGCTCGCACACACCTTGGCCAGCCACTGGAGGAAGAAAGGATGTCACCACTTGGTCGTCTTCTGGGGATCCTACATCTTACTCCTTGCCCCAACCTACCATGCCCCCCTTCTGTTTGCCCTGCCAATGGAACCAACCCAGATAGAGATGATAGCCAGGAGCAGCCTCATTTCATTTACCTGGCACAGAAGGCTCGGGGGGTCCAGGTGGTACAGTCGGCACAGGCCAGGGAGGCTGGCGGCCCTGCAGGGAAGTGGGCAGGGGGGTCCAGCGGACTGTGAAGGAAAGGAGACATCTGGCATGAAGATGAGCAGGATGCATTTATACCTCATCAGTCACTGCTGCAGGAAAGGAAATGCCCCCAGACACACACAATACCCCTCTTTGCAGAGGGGTGTTGTGTGGGGCAAGGTAGTACTGTCCCTGCTACAGAAGGCAAGCTAACCAGCATCTCCGTTTGTCATTGCATGCTCTGCACACATGGCAGCATCCCCACAATAAGGGAAGAAGCCCCTTATATGCCTTCAAGTCAACCCTGTATGAATATCCAACCACAAGGTTTTCCAGGCAAGAAGGATTCAGAGCAGGTTTGCCATTGTCTTCCTCAGAATATGAGAATGGGTTCCCATAGCTGAGTGGGAAAGAGAATTTGGACCCTGGACTCATCAAACCACTATCCCACTGTCCTGGATTCCCAGAAAGCTGGGTTGCCTCTGAACATCCACTGAGATCAGAGCAAGATGTTAACCTACTGATGGCTGGTGCCGTTGTTGTCCGAGGTGGCCTGGCAGCAGGTTCCCGTCCTGGTTGCTGGCGGCTGATTGGCACGCGAGGAAGATCTTGGCCGAGGAAACGAGTGTCGTAACGGAGGTCAGAGGCTGAATAGTGATAGCCGGGCCCAGCTGGACAGATCTCCTTGAATCCATCTGCCAAATGCAGGAGGAGAATGAAGATCTCAAACAATAGCCTGTCTAGAACTAACACTCAGCCCTTCCCCTTAATTGTGTGTGTGTATCTGATACACGTGCACACAGGGAAGGAGGGAGAAAGCATTTGGTACACCCTTCTTTTGTTCTTAGAAGATAGACAGTCATATTCCCCCTCTAACATCTCTTCAAGGCTTTGATACAGCAGAGAAACTTGCTGGGAAGACTCTCCCACTACTACCACCACTAGCCTTCTTTTCACCTGAGCCAAAAATCGGGCAGCGTTCACAGCCGTGCCCCCAGGCCTTGCCCACTCGGCTGCAGCAGCAGATCTGCTTGGTGATGTTACGCAGGATGGGTAGGGAGCACCCGCCATCTCGCAGCACCCGGAAGCAGGGACCCTTGGCCTCGGAGATCACATGATGGGCTGTGGGGAAAGAGAGAAGAATGCCATGAGCAAGAGGAAGGGAGTATTAGCGACCAGCATTGCTTTGGTTTGGGGGGGGGGGGTTCTCTCCTGGGGTCCCTAATAGCTCAAATGTTGTTTCAAAGTGGAGAGAAAAGCAAGACAGGGCCTGCACATACAACCTGCAGCCTGCTTGCCATGCTCGCAAAGCCTTGACTGTCTTTCCTCCATGTTCACACTCCCATTGCTCTGGATTGTGATGGAGAAGAAGAGAAGCCAGGCATGACTCCATCATGCCCAGACTTCATCGGCTAGTGAGAATCCCTCCCTCCCTTCTAGCTGCCATTGCTCTGCCATCCCTTCTCTTCCTGTGAGCCTTGTCTTACTCAGCTTGAGGGCAGGGAATAAGCTCAACTGCTTTGTAAGTCACTTACAAAGTGACTTCTTGACAGAAGGCCAGGTTATAAATACAACCACGCCATCAAGATGCTATGCTACACCAGAAGATACACTGCATTCCATCAATAGCAGAACTTAGCTTTTGGAGCTGGCCCAAGAAATCTCTCTCTCACTGATCAAAGGAAGGGGGAAACACATTTGAAGAGGGTCAGCCATTGAAGGCTGTCCACCACATGTTGGAAATAACAACCTCCCAAGCCTCTCACTATTTGTTTGTTATATATATGCTAATCAGTATTCTAAGTGTATGTTGATTTGCCAGTTTGACTGTACCTCTTTGGTGTGAGAGGGGTTATAGACATGTGATTGTACTGAACATGTTCAGACTCAGGACTCCATTTTGTATTCTATATGTATCCAGATCTCAGTGAAGGTGGAAGCATGTTGCTGTTTGGACTTCAATGAATGCATGTATGTTTATGGACTGCAGTGAGTACAACTATACTAAAGACTATAGACTATGGATTAAGAATGACACCCTGTGCACTCAACACAGAGAGAAACTATATTCTATCTATAACTGAACTTTAATAAGAAATGTGCCTGTATGGTGAATTAATACAAGATATTTATGAGTAAATAAGATATGTTATTTTTCAAAGAAGACTTTGTTTTTATCTCTGAGTGAACATTTTAAACTAAGAGGTTTCAAGAGAGTATATATGTTTTGGCAACTGCAATTTCAACTTCAAAGAAACAACCATCCTCTGCTAACCAAATATATTTTTGTAGTGGCATGTCTTTGTCCTTGGCAGTTCAAAAACATGGTTCTTCAGTCTAACAACTGAGTTACCTGTGTGCCATTACATGAATGCTTATAAATATCACTTGTTCAAAGGGTTGACTTCTAACAAGGTCATGCTTTTCTTGACTTGTGGTTTTCAAAATGTGGTCTCCACATGTTCATGGAGATTTGCCAAACAGATATGACATCATTTTTCCAATTATTTTCCAAAACCACACACCAGTCATAATTGAGCTTGTGGTAGGATATAGCTAGACTACTCCAGCAAAAACAGTTTACCATTGGATTACAAATGTCATCCAGGGAGACTGAATTCAGATAACTAGGCATAGGGTCTAGCACTCTGTGTTGTTAATCTTGCATGTTTTGAAGTCCTTTCTGACTTATGGTGACCCTATAACGGTACTTTTCTTGGCAGAATTTGTTCAGAAGGGGTTTTCCCTTTCTCTTTCTCAAAGGTGAGAGGTAGTGTAAGTCATGCTTTTTCACCAAATCCATTATCAAGCAGGGATTTGAACCCTGGTCTCCCAGTGCCCTAGTCCAACATTCAAAGCACTGTATTACTCTGACGCTCAAAGAGAATGACAACAAAAAACGCCCAAAACTGAATCAGGCCAACCTCCTGTTTCTTAGCACAGTGGTCAGTAGATACATACTCCGTGTACCTCCTTACTTGGAAGCTGAAAAGCAGGATAGAAGCACAACCCTCCTTTTGCCCCATTCATGTTTCCCAGCAACTGGCATGCAGAGGTCATTCTATGACAACCCTCCCCTTTCCCCTCCATAATTGGTATCTAGTACTGCTCTTATTTTATTAAGCCCAGCTGTTCATCTCAGAACTTTTAGGATTAAAATTAATCAATCCTTCTCCCCCCTTTCAAATGCAAATCTCATTGTATATCTCCAAAGAATTTATCTTAAATAAATGGCTGCATAACCCAACCTTCGCCAACCCATTGTCTTGTGGATGTTTTGGACTTCAGATCCCATGATCTTTCTACATGGCCATGATAGATAGGGGCTGATGGGATTTGCAATCCAAAACATTTAGAGGGAATCAGGTTGGGGGAAAATCCCTATTTGTTTGAGCACAGATACAAAAACCCTGGCTATGAAAATTACATCACATTCCTTGCAAAGGGATCATTTTGTTCTATGTGAAGCTGAGATTCGTGCTAGATTTGCTGTTATTTTGGAACAAGATTTGTTTACTTCCATCTGGCTTGTTTCTTCTTTAGACTGGCCAGATTATACGAATTGGAGGAGATTGTATTTCAGAGGTGCTCTCTTGACGGACAGCTCTAAGCCCCATGGGTCAAAAGGTATGGTGGAGCTGTTTTTCCCCCTAACAGATTTGTGAGAAGAAATAAAATAAAAAGCAACAGTGGAAAAAAACCCCACATGGGACAATTACAAATAAAATATGACATGATCCAGACTTGGTGAATATTTCCAAGAATCAGGCGGGTAGTTGTGTAATAAAAACCTTGGCTGTGTGCAACTGTTCCCAGTTGAAGTACTTTCCGTGTAACAGAGAGGAGGGGGCAGCACCAGTTAGGCTGACCTGAGTGAATTCAGGGTTCTTATTCCTCTTTATTGCATTATTCCGTTTGCAATGGACTCTAGCCAGTCCCATAACTAATAGCTGTTGTTGCATTTGTGCTTTAAGAGTCTCTTTTGCACATTTCTCTGTCCGTAGTCTCTGTCATGACTTACTCTTGCACCCCACTCCTGACTTTATGATTGGTTCATCTATTTGGTTAGTCACAATAATGCTGCGAAGGTCTGACAGCACAATGGATAAGACATGCCACAATATTATGATGATGTAACATTGCGGTGATGCAATGAGTTAAATCCTTGTGCCGGCTGAACTGCTGATCTGGATTGCTGACCTGAATGAAGGTTGCCGGTTCAAATCTGTGAGATGGGGAGAGCTCCTGTCTATAAGCTCTAGCTTGCAGGAACAGAAGAGAAGCCTCCCAGCTAACACATTTGGGCATCCCCTGGGCAATGTCTCTGTAGACGGCCAATTCTCTCACACCAGAAGTGACTTGTGGTATGTTTAGGAGAAAAGTCCACTTAAACATGTGGAAGAGCTGTTTGACGGACTCACCATCTTTGGAGAGGCTGGATGGGCATCTTTTGGGAGGGCTTTAGTTATGTATCCTTGCATGGCAAAGGGTTGCACTAGATGGCCTTCCAGTTTTAAGATTCTATAACACTATGTAATAAAATGTTTTTTAAAATTCTGTTCCTAGTTTGAAAGTGTTATTTCCTGTTTAATTGTGCGGTACTTGCTTTGAAAGTAGTTGTTCTACTCCAGAAACTTCGTTTTGTGGCTGCCACAAACTATGTTGAATCAGTTGACACTCGATGAGATTCATTGAAAAACTATAACAAAATGTGCTGAAGGATGTCCCACCAAAAGAAAGTTTCTGTAGTTTAATAAACCTTTTCCATGTTTTTATGATAGAACCAGTTAGGAAATGACATCTATAACCCAGAAAAAAGTCATGTTACATAATATAACTGTACTCTATGGAGACACAGTGTTGTTTACCAGCTTTCCCCATCCCTACTCCCCTCTCGCATTCTGCCGAACTTACAGATACAGCTGCTGCGAGATGAATCAAGGATGTAGCCCTCATGACAAACACAGGTGAAGCTGCCACGTGTGTTGGTGCAGTCTCCATTTTGGCAAAAGCTGCCCTCTTGGCACTCATCTACATCTATGGGGTAGAAGAGGGAGAGGAAAGAGAGGATATCAGAAAAGATGGAAGGATTGAGCAGAGATACTGGTTTCATATATTAATACACAAGATTATCACAACTGCACCTATAAACAAAAGGAATCCTCTTGAGACAAGGTTGTGATTGCAATGGAACGGACTTCTGATAAGCAGGTTTATTGTTTCACACATCCATGCTAATAGCTTCAAACATGCTACCATCAGTCACTTGAAAGACTTGTATAATTTCATGTGTATCATGTGCGAAGGCAAGGACACCATTTAAATATTTCTTTCAAATGTTCTGGGACATTTAAATGTTGAAAAATGATCAAACAGGGCACTCCTTCCCCACCAAACTCTGCCACAGCGTTTTGGCAATGATGCGCAGCTGCTGAAGGGGTGACTGGCTGGTTGTGGGGAAGGAGTTGCCAAGCTCATTCATCACTATGATAAGTGCCTAGATTTCAATGGGGACTATGTTGAGAAGTGGTATTTGGGTGTGGCTTTCAACTGCATATGATAAATGTTTTCTCCTATACTTTGTTCATTTTTAATTCCAAAACATAATCTACTTTCTGGATAACCCTTGTAGTTATCCCATACACCTGATGGTGTGCCAGAGTCCCAGGGAACATGTGGGAGAAGGCCTGTCTACATCTCATCCCTTCCCTACTCACCAATGCAGGAACCATTCAGACGCCGGAAGCCTTTGGGGCAGGCCACTTCGTTCCTCTCTACTGGACTAGAGGCTCCTGTTGTGGAGGGAAAGGACAGAACACAAGATAGAAAGGGGCCAAGAAAAGCCTTTGCTACCATAGGTCCACATGTCTCACCCTGTGCCCTCCAGCAAGCAAATGCTTCTCCACTGAGGTATGCTCCAGAATCTACGGCTGGGCTAGAAATGAAACAATATAATGTTTTCAAAATAATTGGAAACCTTTTGCAGACTATATAGGGAGAACATTTCAAGACTGGTCCATAATAGCGTTGAGTGATCAACAATATTTTGTCAGAAGAAGACCAAGATTGTGATAAATGTGTATAATTAGGTCATCTTTGAATAGTAAAGGTAAAGGTTTTCCCCTGACATTAAGTCTAGTCAAGTCCGACTCTGAGGGTTGGTGCTCATCTCAATTTATAAGCTGAAGAGCCGGCGTTGTCCGTAGACACCTCCAAGGCCATGTGACCGGCATGACTGCATGGAGCGCCGTTACCTTCCCACCGAAGCGGTAACTATTGATCTACTCACATTTGCATATTTTTGAACTGCTAGGTTGGCAGAAGCTGGAGCTAACAGCGGGAGCTCACCCTGCTCCCCACATTCGAACCACCTACCTTTCGGACAGTAAGTTCAGCAGCTCAGCGATTTAACCTGGGGGCTCCGCTGTGCCACTGGGAGCACCTTTGAATATTTTATGTAAATTGTATATACCATATATATGTGTGTGTCTGTGTGTGTAATATTACTACTATTAATTGGTGGCTTTATATACTGATAGCTATGTTATAATATGTACACTTTGGAAATTATTATTATTATTATTATTATTATTAATATTATTATTATTATTATTAATATTATTATTATTATTATTATTATTAATAATAATAATAATAATTTTTAAAGGGCAAACCCTTCCAAGGAACGAACCCTTCCAAGGAACGAGGGCCTTTTCACACTACATAGTTATAGCACTACGATTCCACTTTAAATGCCATGGCAACACCCTTTGGGATCATGGATTTGGAATTCTTTGCCAAAGATCTCCACTGACTCATCGAGGTTCAAACCTCAGGATTACGTAGGATAGCATCAGAGCATTGGAGTGCTATCACTGCACAATGTGGATGCTGAGGGGAAAGAGTCCCAAGCCACCCAGTTCCAATGCACTGGCAGTTTCCCCCCACATGTTTCCACCCTACTACAATTCCCACAAAGGTGCCAAATTCCCTCTGTGGCAGAAGAGCCCTACCTTGGCCATTGCTGTTGCAGGGCAGGCAGTCATGGACGCCCCAGGCAAGGCCAGCCCCACGGCAACAGATTTCACGGGTGCGCAAGCCGGGCAATGGGGAGCTGCACTGAAAAGGAGAGGGAGAGGCAAGAGTAAGGCCATGGAGCAAACTTGTGAGAACCACAAACATTAATTGCATTGCGATAATCCAGAGCTTGCGGGGTTGAAGGCGTGCAAGGATCAGCAGGGTTATGACCACATCTTTAGATTCACTCCTAAGGGTAGCAGTAAAATCCAGAGTACCTGGAAAAGAAACAGATTTTCCCAGGTGCAAAGTATTACTATTGGTTGTCCATATTACAATCCAGAGTATTCTGACGTGGTTGAGGTTTGAATAGCCAAGAATCATTCATTTTACAAACAAACAACTCTTGGTGAAGATGGAAATAGATGGATTCCTGGACTTGAAAGCATGACCCAGGGATTGAAAAGGGGAGGCTCACCAAGAGAGGGGAGGTGATAATCAGAGAGGACCTGATATCTTTCTTTAATTTTTCACCGATAAAGGCAAAGGTGAACCCTTCTACCTTGGTGCCTTATCACACTAGAGGTTAAAGAGTAGGCAAAGAGTATGCATCCAATCTGAAATCTTCTGGCTTCCTCCTTCAGAATTCTGCTGCTTGCAGTTTAGTGAGATCCAGAACTTCCCTGTCTGTGCATTTTAAAGGCTCCTTCCCAAAACGACAAGCCCCAGAATTCTTTAAGTTGCACTCACAGGATTTCAGATTGGATGCATACTTTTTGCCTACTCTTTAGATTCTAGTGCGATAATGGTCAAGGCTCAAAGGCAATGCTCAGTTCTATCACCTCACCTCCTCATCTATACTTTCTTCCTGCTTCCCAACCCACTTGTACTCCAGGAAAGCCTCAGAAAGACCCTTCCTAGAAACCCCTGAATTGCTCATAGGAACGTTTAGCCAAAGAATGAGGAGGAGCTCTCAGATACTTGTCCATTCCTGGGTGGATCTCTCGGGTTTGTTGCCTCCATCCAGCCATCCATTGCTCTTGGACTCTTAAAAGGGCACAATAAATGCCTGGCGCCACTCCTTCATGCTTGTTTTAAGAGTGCTGGCAAAGGAACAGCCCTGTCGATTTTCAGCCAGATCTCTCCCATCGCCAAAAGGAAAGTCTCACAGCTGCTCTTCCCTTGACCACATAGCTGTGCTTCAGGGGTGTTCATTGGGAATGAAGATGGGATGTCATGTACAGGTGTGACTATTCTAGCATAATAGTCAGGTAGGTAAGAGTATGTTTTGCCATACTGAAAACTGCAAATGGCTCCTGTGCCTTTAATGTTGGAGTTGAAGAGGAAGTTGCTACTACAGTCAGTTGTAGAAATTCCCTCTTCTACACACAGGTTAAAGGTGCAGGAGCTCTCCCCAGTTTCCATTCTGACAACCCTGGAGTGAAGCCATGACACTGGAGAAATTCCATATCCTCAAATGTTTTATCATAGATGAAAACTGGAGCTATAGCTGCGTACAAAAAAGATGCAAACACAGGGAGAGAGGAAGATCATGCCCTGCAGGTACCTCTCCGCCACTGAGCTGCCTGAAGCAGTAGCCAAAGCCAGAGTTCTCTCTGTATCCCTCGCCGGGCTCCCGAGGGCTGCTCTGAGCCAGGATGCTGTAAAGGGCTGGGCGGGAAAGCAGGAGGGCATTCGTGTCACCTGGCCGGCCCTCACTGACCCTTTCCACCTGGTGGACGACGACTGAGGCCTCAGGAGGATGCTCTACATGGACTTTCGCCATTGATGCCACACCTGGATATGGGAAAGAAGGTGGAGCAGAGAGAACGTGACTTTCTTCTGACCGTACAGCTCTGTTTTCCTTTACACAGCACATTGTCGCAGAACTGCTGGATTTGAAACTCAGTGAGGCCCAAAAGTGCTCTGTGGGAGAATTCTCAGTAGTTAACCTTGCAAAACTACAAAAACCATGATTCCATGGGAGAAATCCACAGAAATATTAGTGTTATCGAAGTGAAGTGAAAGAAAGACCACAGACTCCAACCTCAGACCCCACTCCACAACATAACAAAAAAAAATCATAATTGCCTAGACAAAGCTCCAAGCTCAATTCCTCAGCACCTTCAGGTCCTCACACCAACATAATGGATATTTCCCCATAAAGTAACATTGGGCATTTTCCTTTGATAACTGAAGACTACTGTTGAGGAGAGATAGGTGCTATTGAGCGCCTGCTCAGACCCAAATCCTCAGCAAAGGTCAATCCCTGAAACTCTTAAGCTCCACCGCTTTCTTCTGCACTGTTGCTGCTGCTCTGACCGAGAAAAGAGATGGAGCAGCTTGGCCCAAGCTTCTCCCTAAGGAACCTGAATGGATTGTGCCCAAAGGGAAAAGCAACAACAAGAACTTCAAGGAGGGAATTGGACCTGGCTTGGCCCAATGTGGATCGCTTCCCACAGCTGGACGTTAACCTGAGAACACGGCTTTAAAATGGCTTTTGTGGATTTGGCCAAGATCCCATGTTCTGTTTCTTGCTCTGGACAGCCAGATCCCCCCTCCCTCCTCCTGGAAACACAGAGGAAGGGAACAAAGACTACCCTGTGGTCTGTCCCAAGTATCTTGAGCAGTTCAACTGAACTAAAGGCCATGGAGGGGGCATGGCTAATCCACAAAGCACCTTCTTATGCTTAGCCAATGTGTCTTTCCACTCCCCGCTGTCCGCCAATGGCTTGTTTTATTATACTGTAAACAGGGGGGAGGAAACAGGGATGTTCCCTTATTCACTTCTTCCTAAATATCTGCATGCAACTGACATGTCTGCTATTTATCTCCTTTTCTCCTGGCTAGATACTTCAGATTTTCCAATAACTACCATTTACTTCCTCAACAACTTGCTATCTTTATCACAATGCCTTCTTTAACTATCAGTATCACCTTTCATCAGTGGGGTATCATAAACAAGCTCCTTCTTGGTCTCAGAAAATGGGGCTGCCAGACCAGAATTATCTTTGCCTTCTGTGCTGTAGCATCACATATTTAGTACTTAGACAATAGGAATATTAAAGATTGCCATGTACCAAATTAAAAACTGGTTGATCCAGCCTAGTATTATTTACTATTGGTTGGAATTAGTTTTCCAGGGTTTCTAGAATTGAGGTGTTTTACCTCAACTGGAGATCCTCTATCATCACATTCTTCTTCTCTCACTTCCTACTCATATTCGGGGTCCCTCTCCCAACCCTACGTCTTACCATCACGCTCTTCATGGTGATTGGCAATGGGGAGGGTGTACACAGACTTGGTGACGGACTGCGTTCTCCCGTCTGACTGTGCATCAGTTTCTCGGCGCATGTGGGGCTGTCCGTGGGAGTGCGGAAGGGCCGGGATGTGACAGAACTTGCCGGTCCAGTTGGGGGGACAAAGGCACTTGTCCTTCTTGAGACAGACTCCTCCATTTTGGCAGATGAGGGGACACAGGACTGTGGGAGAGAAAGAGTTGTTGTGAGACACAGTCGTTATCCTTTCACATTCATTTGCCATAATTCCCTTTGAGCGACATCTTCAGACACCGGAACTTCTGCAGATTTTCCTTCTGACTTGGAGACAGGTTGTTCCCAACTAGGCTGCATAAACAATGCAGAATTTAACAGAATTTCTGCTCAGAGACAACAATCTGTTGAAAATGTTCTAATCTTCCTTGAAAGGCTACAGATGGAAAAAATAGGGGGGAATTATCATATAGCTTGACTTGCTTGCATGGATCGTTTCAAGGCATTTGTGAATCAGTGAATCACCAACTCAGGGGAGAGAGCCAATGTGATGTTGTAGTTCATGTGTTGGACTAGACCAGTGTTCAAATCCCCACTCAGCCATGGAAACCCACTGAGTAACATTGGGCAAACCACACTCTCTTTGCCTCCAAAAGAAGACCATGGTAAAACCATCTCAACAAATCTTGACAAGATCATACAATAGAGTCACCTTATTATCATTTCACCACCTTAAAACAGTGGATGTGGCCCTTAATGAGACATGCCGCATTATCACAGGATGTCTACACCCTAGAGAAATTATACTGTTTAGCCAATATTACACCACTTGACATCTGTCGGGAAGTAACAGCCTGTAATGAAAGGACCAAGACATTAACATCTCTGGCCCATCTTCTGTTTGGATATCCGCCAGCATGCCAACACTTAAATCAAGAAACAGCTTCCTTAGATCCACAGAGAAACTCACAGGAACACCTCAGAAAGCGAGAGTCCAAAAGTGGCAGGCTAAAACACAGAACCTCAATCCATGGCTGATACCAGATGAGAAACTCCCCCCAGGGCAGAAAGAAGACTGAGCGACTTGGAAGGCACTGACCAGACTGTGCTCTGGGACCACGAGATGCAGAGCCAACCTTAAGAAATGGGGCTTCATAGTGGAGTCCACGACATGCGAGTTTGGAGAAGAGCAAACCACAGACCATTTACTACAATGTAACCTGAGCCTTGCCACATACACAATGGAGGACCTTCTCACAGCGACACCAGAGGCACTCCAAGTGGCCAGCTTCTGGTCAAATGAAATCTACGAGCACTATCCAGAAAGTAGATTACGTTTCGGAATTAAAAATGAACAAAGTATAGGAGAAAACATTTACCATATGCAGTTGAAAGCCACACCCAAATACCACATCTCACGTAGTCACCATTCAAATCTAGGCACTTAACATAGCAATGAATGAGCTTTGCAACTCCTTCCCCACTAAATTCTGCCGCTTGTGTCTTCAATCACTTGTTTCCAACAATGGGGGCGTGGCTGGCAACGCAGCGTTTTGGCGACGCTGCGCAGCTGCGTGAGGGGTGAGGATGCAAGCGGCAGAATTTAGTGGGGAAGGAGTTGCAAAGCTCATTCATCGCTATGGTAAGTGGCTAGATTTGAATGGTGACTGTGTGAGATATGGTATTTGAGAGTGGCTTTCAACTGCATATGGTAAATGTTTTCTCCTATACTTTGTTCATTTTTAATTCCAAAATGTAATCTACTTTCTGGATAACCCTTGTAATATAATGTTAAATTTTTAACTTTGTTTCTGTTTTTTAAATACATTAAAACTGTATCCTCAATTTGACACAATAAATAAATATGATCATCCTAAGTTGGAAATAAACTTAACACACCAAAACCTAGGAGTGTAGAGGGTCACAGTCAGTCCTCTAATTTACAAGAGAGAGAGGTTAAGCTGAGTGTCCGTCAACACACGCACACAGACAAGGGCCTGTTCTATCCTGCCAACTGTTGCCTAGACCACAGAATGCACCTGCATCAAGTCCCTGCATGATCCAGTCCCAATAAGGATTACTACCCTCTCCATCCTCAACACTTGGGTTGCTGCTCCCTCCCTATGCCCTTCCTGTGCCAGGCGTGTGGAGCTGGGACAGCGCCAGGCCTCCCAGAGGAAGGCTCCCTTGCCACACATTCCCAGGCGTAACTGCGGTTGGCCAGACAGTCTCAGTTGTTCTTGGCTGTCCTAAGTAAGTCCGCCTGGGCAAGGGATCAGGAAAAGGGCATGTATCGCTCAGCAGGGCTGATGTCAAGAGGCAGGTCAAGCTAGGCAGAGGTTATGTCAGCAGGATGGGGCCAGACGGCAGCAGCATTGCAACACATATGGACCCCAGACATCATCACAACAAATCAACGAGAAAAATATTCTTCCCTCACACAATAGTCCCTGCTCTCAGGAGACAGCAAACCAGAGCCAAAGTTGTTCAAAAGCAGGCACAATCTCTCCACTGCCCTGAGAGTTGAGCACTTATGCCTCTGTGGTTCCATGAAATGTGAATAGATTGGACCCAGAGGTGATGTTGGGCACCACTGTCTTCTCTTGGCCAGTGATCATTGCGGTTTCCCCTCTCCACATTGCTGTGTGCACAAAAATACCAGAGGATCTGGATTGCAAACATTTTTAAGGCTACGTCTGGCTTTGGACACCCAGTGGAGACAAAAGGACACATGCAATTGAACCAGTGATGACATTCCCAGCTCTGTTTCAGTGCCGTTTGCGAATTGTTGAAGAACAAATGCAAAAATAATACCCAAATATGGTGAATAGTTTGTATTGCAATGACGGGTTCATAACCAATTCGCTGTATTCAGTCAATTCAAAAAAGGTCTGTTTAGCTCCCAATCAGGGCACATGGGAGGACATATTTCCAGTTCCTTGCACTAGCCAGAGAGTCAGAAGCAGAACATATATTGTAATTCCTTGCTGCATCCTGTCATGGTTTGCAAAGGCACTGTGTTGTGTGTGTTAACTGGAAAATTAAGTGCATGAAGCCGATTGACTGAGCCTGCAAAGATCTGGGGATTGATTTGATACTGTTTCTGTTCTGCTGCTGCAGAACCTGTTTTCAGTGCTGACTGAGTACTGCTGAGCAGTGTACTCAGAGAGGCCTTGCTATTTTGAGGCCTGTTTGCTGCTGAGAAAAGAGGGAGAAGAACCAGGACTGTGTTCTTCTCTGAAGCAGATTTGTGGGCTGAGAAAGGACTATTTATCACTGTAGACTTCTGTAAGTGATCAGAGGGATCATTGTAAATACTACTGTTTTTGATCTCTTGGAATCAGTAAAGTTCCTGTATTTTCATTCTGCAAACCTGAGTGGAATGCTATTGTTCTGCGGGTGACTCTGGATCGTGGGCACATGTAAGAGCTTCCATTTATCATAAACAATCCGCTACACATCCTTGCTTGCTGTCAGGCTGGAAACACCATTCCTTTTCTCCCAATCGGCAGCTGAATAGATTTATTTCACCCAGTCTAGCTACTGGGCATTAATGTAGGCTTGTTTGGGGGGGGGGGGGGCACAGTTCGTGTCAATATGTGTCTGCACTGGGCAAGTTAGCCCAGTGTACACCTGCCCTCAAAGAAGTCCCGCATTCAGCACTGATGTGCCAAATCCCGCAAAAACTGCAGTTCTACGGGGAAGCATTTCATTAAAATATATGGCCCTTTTGTTTGTTTTTTTAAAATAATTTTATTGAATTTACCATTTTTCATACAATAATTACTTTTATCACATAGCAGATATATGTTTCATACATAGCAGATATATAATGTTTCATTATATATACAGATATATAATGTTTCATCATTCTTTTATATCTACTGTTGATTTATATCTACTACAATGTTAACATTTGTCCATCTATATTTCTTCACCACTGTGTATCCCCCCCTCCCACCCCAAGCCACTTCTTATGTATTGTAGCGGTATACAAGTCCAATAAATAAATAAATAAATAAATAAATAAATTGTCTAACCAAAATCTCATTTCTTCCTGAGGCGGTAGCCCTCCATCCCTTTTTTGAAATCCTTTCTCAATAAATTTCCCCCATACATCCTCAAAATTATTCTTTTCCATATCCCTCTTTTAACTTTTAATTTGCATGTTAGCTTATCATTTATTGCCAATTTCCATACTTCCTTATACCATTATTCAATCTGAACATTTATTATTTTTCTCCTGGCCCTTTTGTTTGTGTTAGTCTTCACATAGATCAGAATGTAATGAGTCCCTGCATTCATAATAAGGACCTTGTGTGCCACTTCTATCATCTTGCACCAAATGTGGACTTTGCTCACCAGACAAAAAACAGCCAGCTGTTTCCATGGAATAACTTTGGCATACATAAAACAACAACAGCATTCCAGATATTGTCTTCATGAGCATCACATCATCAGCAGGAACTAGAGATGCTGTTGGGTTTCAGTCAGCTCACTAGTTCTCAGAAAGGCCCACGCTCCAATCTTGTTTTGCTGTCACCCTCTCCTTCCTGTCCCATGTCCCAAGTTTGCCTTGACAGAAATGATGTCACCAGGAAGGACAGTTGCCTGGCACTCAAAAATGCCACGCTCCCTCAAAAGCACCATGCACATCTCTTTCCAGCAGCCTCTCCAGCTGGTGCCCTGCCATTGACTCCTATCCCTCCTTGCCAACCAGAGGGACAGAGCAGCACGGAGGCAGCTATATCTTCACAGGTCAAAAGAGGAGGAATCACTTTCTGCTTCCCCACCCAGCACAGGCTCAAGTGTAGGTGCTGACTCCCCAGGGCAGCTGGAACTCTCGTGCAACTGAATACCGGTAGGACAGTGCAGATGTATCTGGCTCTTTTTGGCAGGACTGGCAGGTTCAGTACCAGCAGGACACCCCTGTGGCCCCACGCTTTGACATCAATGCCCCGGACCTCTACATTCCAGGTATGACACATTCCTTTGGGGTAAAAGGCAAAGGTACTTGGATTATCAGTTTTTTGCCTATGTTCTACCCCATTTCAAAAGAGGCTTGACTTGATCATTATGCTGCCCAACTCAATCGCAGGAGAGATTATCAAGTGTGCCACAAACAAAGAATATTTCCTATCCCTGTATGTAATCCCGTATGGATCCAAGGAAACAGCTCTGTTACACCTAGCTGGAACTCTAGGACAGTGGTTCTCAACCTGGAGTCCGCAGATATTTTTGGCCTACAACTCCAAAAAATCCCAGCCAGTTTACCAGCTGTAAGGATTTCTTGGAGTTGAAGGCCAAAAACACCTGGGGATCCCAGGTTGAGAACCACTGATCTGGGGACTGGCAAAAAATAGAGCAGAAAATATATTGTAGGCAAGTATTAGATGTCTACCAGCCCACCACTCATTTCTCAGTAGGCGTCAACCTGTGAAGGTGTGGCAAAGGAATGACGGGAGGAACGTGCCTCCCTGTCACCATAGGAGCTCTTAAAACATTGCGATCTGGCTCAATGAATGCAAAAGCTTTTGTCTCAAAATCCCCTGAAATGCCTGCTGTTTTCCTGGTTCCCTATTGGGTATTTCAGGGAATGTTGAGGATTAGAATGTCCTTATGTCCCCATCTCTGAGAAGACATCTGGAGACAAAAAAAATGTGGGTTTTTTTTTGTGGGAGTTGATAGGATGATGGGTGTAGCCATCCAAGGTTTCTCAAAGTGAGCAAATGTGCCCCTCCTAGCCTTTTAATGTTGCCTAGATAGATTTTTTTATCAGGAGTGACTTGAGAACATACTGCAAGCCGCTTCTGGTGTGAGAGAATTGGCCATTTGCAAAGACATTGCTCAAGGGACACCCAGATGCTTTACCATCCTGTGGGAGGCTTCTCTCATGTCCCCACATGGGAAGCTGGAGATGACAGACGTGAGCTCACCCCACTCCCCAGATTTGATCTACTGTCCTTTCAGTCAGCAGTCCTGCCAGCACAAGTGTTTAACCCATTGTGCCACCGGGGGCTCCTGCCTAGACAGATGAGACTATCCTCCTTTTGATATTGACTATTGGTGGGAAGGAAAATAAGACTTGCCCAGGATCATCCCACAGGTCTTTTGTGTTCCCACACTCACACCAACCCCTCTTTGAAAAGTCCTAAACTTGTAAATCCATCTGTGATAATGCATAGTTCTGCTCAACCATGGAAAGCCTTAGTTTACTGTACTGGCATTGAGGGGAGGACTGGGGACATCTGGAGCCGCCGTGGAAGCAAGTGGAGTGCCAGCAAAAGAAGCCTCCTCCATGCAGAGAGCAGGAACTGGCAAGAAAAGACAGTGACCAATCTGCCAGGGAGCCATGGTCTCTCTCCCCCCCCCCCCCCCCCAATGGGTCACTTCTCCATGCAGCAGCTTTCTCAAAACGAGTGGCACAGTTCTGCTCCTTTCTGCAAGGCATGTGGAAGAAAACTCCCTGGAGGACTAGGGCTGATATCAATTCGCGTGTGGGAAGCCAAAGGCATGTTCCACTTCAGCCCTTCTCCATAAATGTCGCAGTCCCAATAAAAGGAGAATCTGCGGCAAAAGCCAGAAAGACAGAACGTGCCAGAACAGAACTGCATGGTCCATCTTTACTTCCCATTTTGAACACCTATGCCATCAAGTTGAGGAAAAC
Organism: Anolis carolinensis; assembly: GCF_035594765.1. Taxonomy (NCBI): domain Eukaryota; kingdom Metazoa; phylum Chordata; class Lepidosauria; order Squamata; family Anolidae; genus Anolis; species Anolis carolinensis. The sequence continues at coordinate 11,254,110 of NW_026943821.1, read as the reverse complement.
AGCACAACGGAGAAGGCAGGTGAATGAAAGGTCTAACACAGTGGTTCTCAACCTTCCTGATGCCGCAGCCCCTTAATACAGTTCCTCATGTCGTGGTGACCCCCAGCCATAAAATTATTTCTGTTGCTACGTCATAACTGTCACTTTGCTACTGTTATGAATCGTAATGTAAATATTTGATATGTAGGATATCTTTCCATTCACTGGACCAAATCTGGCACAAATACCTGATACACCCAAATTTGAATACTGGTGGGGTTGGGGGGGAATTGATGTTGTCATTTGGGAGTTATAGTTGCTGGGATTTATAGTTAGCCTACAATCAAAAAGCATTCTGAACTCCACCAATGATTGAATTGAACCAAACCTGGCACACAGAACTCACATGACCAACAAAAATACTGGAAGGATTTGGTGGGTATTGACCTTGACTTTTGGAGTTGTAGTTCACCTACATCCAGAGAGCACTGTGAACTCAAACAATGATGGATCTGGACCAAACTTGGCATGAATACTCAATATGCCCAAAAGTGAACACTGGTGGAATTTGGGAAAAATAGACATTGACATTTGGGACTTGTAGTTGCTGTGATTTATAGTTCGCCTACAATCAAAGAGCCCTTTGAACCCCACCCAAGGCTGTAGCCAGAAAAAATTTTCGGGAGGGGTTTTGAAAATTGGGGGGGGGGGGTTGAACCCCTAGCACCCCATCCCCCGGCTATAGACCTGTCAATATCTGCTTGAGATAGTGCCTGGAGGGACTTTTAATGTTTTGCGTCTCATAGACTTAGCATGGGGATTTGGTTAACCAGTTAAAATTCATGAGTAAACCAGGATTTTTTTAACCTGAAAAATTTCAGAGGGGGTTGAACCCCTAACCCCCCCCCCCCCTCTACAGGCCTGACCCCACCAATGATAGAATTGGGCAAACTGGGCTTTTGGCGGGAAGATTCGCCGTCTATTTCCAAAAAGGAAGAGAAGGGCAGGAGGAGAGATCTTCAACCTTCTCTGCCAAAGGGGTTCCTAAGACCACCCGAAATATGTGTTTCTTATGGTCTTTGCTGACCCCTCTGACACCCCCCCCTTGTAACCCCCTCAGGGGTTCTGACACCCAGGTTAAGAAATGCTGGTCTGACACATTCATTCCAAACCATCCATGTTGCACACTCCAAAGGAAAATTTGGAGCTCTGCATTTTGCCAACTTCCTTGCCGCACACACAGTGACACACACATCTCCTGCCCTCAGGCATGAGCCTCTCTATGAGGCTGGACCCAGGGATGGAGCCCAGGCAGCCTGGCTTCCTGCCTGCCTAAAACAGCTGGTTCCATCTGGCTGTGGCACAATGCCAGTCTCCTGTTTACTCTCCACGTTCTCGGCTCCAGCACTGAAAGAGGCTCCGGGTAGTTCTGGGGTCTTCGGAATGAAGCTCTGGCAATAAGATGCAAAGACGAGAAGGAGGAAGAAGCAGGGAAGAAGCAGCAGCAACTGGAACCATATGTCCAGGAGAAAGGAGAAAGAGGGAATCGGATTATATATGGGAGCAAGCACGCATCCCTCGTGCCAGACAGCTTCTAGAAATGGCCACTATATAATAGTGCAGCATTTGGAGCAGCATTAATGGGGAGATGAAGGCAACATTTCAACCTCACCCCAGTTTTAGCAGCTCTCCCCTGCTCTCATTCATTTACCCCATCTAAAATAAATTGCCTAGAATTCATTACAAATACTATGTTCAGCAAAGGACAAATAGGGACTCTCTCACCTCTGCAGGAGTCTACCGTAGCATTGTCCAAACACAAATGAAGGAACATGAAAGGCACTGCAGACTAATCCAACCAGAGAAGTCAGCCATAGCAGAGCACTTGATGAACCAACCTGGACACAGCATATTATTTGAGGACACAGAAATGCTGGACCTCTCTAACAACCACCATGTCAGACTACACAGAGAAGCCAGTGAAATCCACAAGCAGGTGGACAATTTCAACATGAAAATGAACAAAATCAGTATTAAAACAAACTCTAAAATAAAGAACAACGCCCAAAAACAGGGGAATTCCAGACATGAAACAATCGGGGCCAGCTAATCACCTCCCAACAAAGGATTTCCCCAGGCTGGTAGCAGCCAAGCTTTGAAGCTGCAAGGCCATTCAATGCTAATCAAGGCGAACAATTGCAACATTCACACCTGCCTCAAACAGACATGAATTCTTTCCCCACCCTGGACATTTCACAGATATATAAACCTCACTTGCTTAGTTTCCAACAGATCTCACAACCTCTGAGGATGCCTGCCACAGATGTGAGTGAAGCGGTAGGAGAGAATCCTTCTGGAACATGGCCATACAGACTGGAAAACTCACAGCAACCTAGTGATTCCCGCCATGAAAGCCTTCAACAACACATTCCAGAATTATTGTGAGAAAGCCTACAGTTCCGTTTAGGTTCCTTTCACCTTGTGGCCTCCTGCTTCTCTCCTACTGCTGTTTTCCCCACATGACCTAATATGCCTCCAACTTTTCACACCACTAGGCCTGTGTGGATCATGCCCCAGTGACATATATGGCATCTGCCCAGCCTATTGCAGGACAGGAACATTTGAGGCACTGCTTCAGGTAAAGGAGAGTGGATGGCCCTTGTGGCCGAAGACCGGGAGGGGTCCGGGCATGTGCAAGCGGGCAAGTAAGTGAACATGAGGCAGGCAGGATAGATGAAGAAGATGAGGAGGAAAGAAGGCAGGCTAGCTGAGGACAGCTGGTCCAGTGGGTAGAAAGGGGGAGAGAGAATACTGCCCTGCTCTACTCTTGAGAAATTGCCAGAAACCTGGCAGCTGTGTGCCTACATTGATGCCAAGGACTAGAAAATGGTGCAAAGCAAGAGCAAGAAGTCAGCAGTTGGACCCAAATATCTCTCCCAAGATCTCTATGCCCCTAAAGTGCCATCTGGAAGGGCGTATGTCTAGGCTGCCCCCAAAAAGCAAGGTACATGGAGTGAATGTGCTGATAGTTGAGTATCAGAATACATGGGAACTTGCCCAGAACAGAGAGAGGGAGGGAGGGAAAGGGAATTTTAAAAATTGTGTCAGAAGCAACTTGAGAACATACTGCAAGTCGCTTCTGGCATGAGAGAATTGGCTGTCTACAGAGACGTTTCCCAGGGGATGCCCAGATGTGTTACCATACTGCTGGGAGGCTTCTTTCATGTCCCCACAAGCTAGAGCTGACAGACAGGAGCTCACCTTGTCTTGTGGATTCAAACTGCCAACCTAATTCAGGTCAGCAACCCAACCTTCAAGTCAGCAGTTCAGCTGGAGAGCATGCAACAGAGTGACACTATATTTGCCATATACTTACTGATCCCACTCTGCTCACCCATAGCCTCCGATGGCCTAGAGGATAAAAGCCTTGTGACTTAAAGGTTGGGTTGCTGACCTGAAGGCTGCCAGGTTCGAATCTCACCCGGGGAGAGCGCAGATGAGCTCCCTCTATCAGCTCTAGCTCCATGTGGGGACATGAGAGAAGACTCCCACAAGGATGGTAAAACATCAAAACATCCGGGCGTCCCCTGGGCAACGTCCTTGCAGACGGCCAATTCTCTCACTCCAGAAGCAACTCCAGTTGCTCCTGACACGAAAAAAAAAAACCCATAGGAAGAAAGGAGCTGCCCAGTTAGCCTACCTAGAATCTGGTCCAGCAGGTCACATATAAAACTACCACGACAAGGTGAGGCAAGAAGTCACAAAATCATAAAATCAAAGAATTGGAAAAGATCACAAAGACTATTGAGTCTGACCATCTGCTTCCTACCCTGAAGAGTCAGTTCCTGACCAAGTGGTCTCCGAAGTCCCTGAAAAAATACTCACAGACGCGGAATCCAGGGCCTCCCTCAGCTGGACGTCCATTCTCCCCACTGTACAAGGTGGTGGCATTGCCCTGCTCACAGCGGTTGGTACAACGCCCTCCGTTGCAATGCACACGGCAGACCATAGGAGTAAAGAAGACCTTGAGTCGCTGGGAATCTCCCGGCAGGTGATACCAGCTGAGCAGGAACACCCCAGCAATCAGGAGGTGCCAAAGGTGGCAATCCAGGACCATGTCTCCCAGTGAATGAGCGAGCGAACGAACGGGTGAGCAAGCAAACGAATAGAGCAAGGAGTCCCAGCCAACAGAAGAGACCAGAAGGGGATAGAGCACGGCACCCACCGTGAACACAAGAACCCACGGCTAATTGAAAGCAGTCCGCTGGGCAGCGGGGTGGGTGTGGGGGGGAGGTAGGCACCGAGCCAACAACAATGTTTACGAGGGACCACAGTCGGAGATGTTAACTCTTCGGCTCCTTTTCACCAGCTCAGAGGAAACCCAGTCGCCTTCCTCCCTTGGCACTCAATCGGAAAGACCTTCCTTGGAAAGGCAGCTCCACCCCTCTGCAACCCCACACCCCAAAACCGGGTGCCAGCAAGAAAGTAGGCTCTGCTGAAGTCCCCCAAGCGGCCACCCCAACCCAACCCTGCCCCCCCCCCCTTGAGCGAGCATTTGTTAAGACGTCAGGCAGCACTGTCATTTGGCAACGCATCCGCCCTGTGGCCTGAAACCCTCCTACTTCTCTCTCCTCTTCTACAAGTCGCCAAACTTTTTTCAGCTTTGCTCACTAGTGCCCTCCCGCTGCACTTGTCCCATGCAACTCAAGACAGGCTGCACCATCCCATACAGCTCCTTCTGATGCCCACCTCATCAGGTCCTGACCTTTTAGGCTACCTAGTGGCACTGAAATACCTCTTCTCCACACCCTAAGGAGGAGACTTCCTGTTTCTTCTCAAGTTTGGGCTCGACTCTGCTCTCCTCCCCACGGCCAGACGCTGAGACTGAGCCTCAAAGTAGACCACAACATATTACGGCCTTCTCCCCGCTTCCTGCTCACTCAGACATTGAGGGCTGCCAAGAGACCCCCTTCTCTTTCACTCCCCTATACTCAGCTTTTAAGCGTACAGTTATGGTTGAAAAGGGGTCCAAGCAAGCCCCCCTCCCCATCTCCCTCCCTGCAGCTATGGCTGGATCCACTCAGAATAGCTATGGTTGGATTCCTTCCAGAGAAACCCTCTTCCTCCCCCGAAACCCGGCACAGCAGCAGCTGTTCCCAGCTGTGGAACAACCAACCCTCCATCCAAAAGAATTCCTCACAAGCACAGGTGGGTGGAAACTGGGCAAACATCTGTGCCAACAGGGCTCAGGAAAAGCTGCCCAGCCAAACCAAGCTGTTACCTGGCACTGAAGATCGGGCCTCCATTCCCTCTTCCAAAGCCAGATTCCCCACTCCCATGCCTGGCGTCCTATCATCCTTTACAACAGGGGTCCCCAAACTTTTTAAACAGGGGGCCAGTTCACGATCCTTCGGACCGTTGGAGGGCCGGACTATAGTTGGCCACCGAGCAATAATAATAATAATAACAACAACAACAACAACAACAACAACAATAAAAAAGGGTTGGAAGAGACCCTTTGAGCCACTGAGTCCAATCCCCTTCTGCCTTTGTGCACCAAAAGCACAAGCAAAGCACCCAACAGATGGCCACCCAGCCTCAATGATAATAATAATAATAATAATAATAATAATAATAATAATAATAATAATAATAAAGAGGGTTAGAAGAGACCCTTTGGGCCATTTAGTCCAATCCCCTTCTGCCTTGTGCACCAAAGCACAAGCAAAGCAACCCTGACAGATTACCACCCAGCCTCAATGTTAATAATAATAATAGTAATAGTAATAATAACAACGATCTGCCAACTGCAAAAGGCCACCCTACTGGGATCTGCGTGCATCATCCGAAAATACATCACACAATCCTAGACACTTGGGAAGTGTTCGACTTGTGATTTTGTGATACGAAATCCAGCATATCTATCTTGTTTGCTGTGACATAAAATAATAATAATAATAATAATAATAATAATAATAATAAAGGTTGGAAGAGGAGACCCCTTGGGTCATTTAGCCCAACCCCCTTTTGCCCTTCTGCCGTGGGGGCCGGATAAATGGCTTCGATGGGCCGCATCCGGCCCCCGGGCCTTAGTTTGGGGACCCCTGCTTTACAACAATTTAAAATGTTTAAAAGCAATGCATTTGGGTTGGAAAGATTAACCATTTACAAGAAATGTTGCCCAGGGGATGCCCGACTGTATTTACTCAGTCTTCGAGGAGGCTCTTTCTGTAGTAAAGCACCTGGCCTAGATGACTTAATGATGGAGCAAATCAAACACTTGGGCCTCAAAGCCAAAAACTGGCTTTTGAAATTCTACAATCAATGCTTGACACACAAACAGATTCCCAGAGTATGGAGAAAAAGGAAGATCATTGCCATTTTAAAACCTGGTAAAGATGCCTCCAATGCCAGGAACTACCGACCAATCTCTCTCTTATGTCATCTATATAAAGTATATGAGAGGATGCTATTAAATTGATTAGGACCTGTTATTGAATCCCATCTTATTGCACAACAAGCAGCTTCCAAACCAGGGAAAAACTGTATAGCTCAAATTTTTAATCTGACTGATCATATCAAGGAAGGCTATGAGAAAAACTGCATGATGGGAACAGTTTTTGTGGACCTTATAGCAGCCTATAATATGGTGCAACATAGGAAAATGCTGCATTAAGTCTACCATATCACCCGGGATTATGATTTTACAAAAACTGTCCAGACCCTCCTAGAAAACCGCAGCTTCTATGTGGAGTTCCAGGGCAGGCAGGAGGCAAAAGAATGGTCTACCCCAAGGCAGTGTTCTTGCACCGACCTTATTTAATATCTTTACTAACCATCAGCTACAACCACCACTCACAAAGAGCTTTATATACGCTGATGACCTTGGCCTAACAACACAAGTAAAAAACTTTGAAATAGTGGAAAACCAACTTACTAATGCCCTGAAAGATCTCTCCAGCTACTACAAAGATAACCACCTAAAGTCTAACCCTGCCAAGATACAAGTGTGTCATTTCCACCTACATAAACCATGAAGCTAACAGGAAATTGAAAGTTACCTGGGAAGGCCAAGAGCTCAAACACTGTTTCCATCCTAAATATCTTAGTGTCACCTTAGAATGAACACTAAACTTTAGTGTGGGAACACCAAGCACAAAGTAGCTGCACACAATAATATCCTATGGAAACTTACTGACAGTGCATGGGGTGCAGACCCAAAATTAATAAGAACATCAGCCCTGGCCTTGTCTTACTCAACTGCTGAGTATGCCTGCCCTGTTTGGCACAAGTCTGTCCACGCGAAGCAGGTGAATATAGGACTGAATGAAACATGTAGAATAATTACAGGATGTCTTAAACCTCCACCTGTTGATAGACTCTATAAGCTGGCTGACATTGCTCCCCTTGATGTGCGATGGGAAGTTGCTGCTAACTGTGAGAGAAATAAGGTTAACATTGTGAAACCATCCACTGTATAGCTATCAGCCGCTTCCCAGTAGACTCAAATCAAGGAAAATCCTCATGAGAACCACCACTCCTCTAAATGTTCCTCCAGCAACAGCAAGAGTATCCCTCTGGGCAGCAAAATCGGGCAATTCCAACTGGATGGGCCTCCACAAGGGCCTTCCTCCAGGGGCAAACCATGCATGAACAATTTGGAATTCCCTAAACAGACTCAGAAGTGGAGTGGGCAGATCAAAAGACAACCTGGCAAAATGGCACTACCTCGAAGAATCCTTTACCTTGTGTGACTCTGGATGAGAACAAACAACTCTGCACCTGTATGCTTGTCCACAATGCCCTGCCTCATGTACAGAGGAAGAATTGTTGAAAGCTACAGACAATGCAGCCACTGTTGCCCATTTTTGGTTAAAATTATTTACCCACTTGTGTTCCCTCTATTTTTATCGGTTTTATCCTTATTTGTGCAATGCTTTTGACACAAAATAAATAAATCCTTTATAGAAGCAGGAGACATATCCTATCTTTTACTACAGGGAGAAAAAACAAGAAGAAAGAAACATGATCCTGAGTTCCAAATAGTTGAGAGTCACTTCAATTGCAAAACGGCAGAGTAGGCATGTATGCAAAACATATCACCCACCTTCCTCCACCCAGACGCCCCAGGAAAGTGCTCCAAGGCTGGAACAGGAGGTGGGGTTTCCTGATGGGCTCTCCAGGGAGGAAGCAGGCTTTGGGGTTGTGTGTGAGTGTGCTGTATGTGTGCGGGGGGGAGACACACACAAAGCAGGGCTGCCTCCCCTTTCCTCCCCAGCCTCAACCTCCCATCGGAGCCCAGCCTGACATCATCTGGATAAACCCGGCCAAGAGTGGGGGTGGGGGGTGGGGCATGGAACAATCGCCGGATCCAGGATTGCGCCGCTGGACATGGGAAAGTCTTCTAAAAATTGCAATTTGGGGGAGAGAAGAGGAGGAGGAAGTATCTAAGTTGCCCTGGCTCTGGTGCTTCTTCACCTCCCACTTCTCCGCCCTGTTCTCCCCAATCCTGCTTTGGTCCTCCAAGCAAAGAATGGGGTCTGTCTCTCCCACTTCCCCTATAGACCCTCCACAAGAGGAAGGCAAGCAGAGCAAGATCTTGCTGCACCATAAAGCCGTCCCCTCCCCATTAAGATTTCAAACAATACGCAGGGTAGAGTTTCACTTCTTCCCATATTGGAATGATCGAGCTCAGAGGAGCCGGGGCTTTGGGCTAATGTGCAGGTGGGTAAAGTGTGGCCTGTGGGCTTGAGATAAAAACTTAAAGTGCGTGAGTGGGAATTTTTGCCAAGGCTGAATAAAAATAATTGTTGTTGAAGCTTTCATGGCCAGAATCACTGGGTTGCTATGAGTTTTTGGGCTGTATGGCCATGTTCCAGAAGCATTTCCTCCTGTCGTTTCATCTGCATCTATGGCAGGCATCCTCAGAGGTTGTGACATCTGTTGAAAACCATGCAAGAGGGGGGTTTATATATTTGTGGAAAGTCCACAGTGGAAGAAAGAACTCTTGTCTATTTGAGGCAAGTGTGAATGTTGCAATTGGCCACCTTGATTAGCATTGAATGGCCTTGCAGATTCAGAGCTTGGCTGCTTCCTGCCTGGGGTATCCTTTGTTAGGAGGTGTTAGCTGGCCCTGATTGTTTTCTGTCTGGAATTCTCCTATTTTTTAGTGTTGTTCTTTATTTACTGTCCTGATTTTAGAGTTGTTTTAATACTGGTAGCCAGATTTTGTTCATTTTCATGGTTTCCTCCTTTCTGTTGAAATTGTCCATATGGTTGTGGATTTCAATGGCTTCTCTGTGTAGTCTGACATGGTGGTTGTTAGAGTGGTTCAGCGTTTCTGTGTTCTCAAATAATTCCAGACAGAAAACAATTAGGGCCAGCTAACACCTCTTATCAAAGGATTCTCCCAGGCAGTAAGCAGCCAATCCTTGAATCTGCAAGGCTATTCAATGCTAATCAAGGTGGACAATTGCAACATTAACACATGCTTCAAACAGACAAGAGTTCTTTCTCCCACCCTGGACTTTCCACAGATATATAAACCCCTCTTGCCTAGTTTTCAACAGCCCTCACAACCTCTGAGGATGCCTGCCATAGATGTTGGCGAAATGTCAGGAGAGAATGCTTCTGGAACATAGCCATACAACATGGAAAACTCATAGCAACCCCCCAAAAATGTTGTTTTTTTTTAAGGAGAGGCCCTTATCTAAAACAGAAAGTAAACAAGAAGGTTGTCCACTCTTGTTTTAACAGATTGATCCAGAGCAGGATTACTATCTTCCCAGATGCAGGAATTGAAGAGAATGCATACGGCTCTCCTTTTCCCACTGTTAACAGAGAAGTCCCTGTTCTCATTTGCAGTGTGTCTGTATGTCCCTTTGTAGGCTGAAATACCAGCCCTATTGTATCTTAGTATCTGGGCAGGAAGACAAACAGACGACAAGCAATAGCTTTGGCCAAAGGAACTATTTGACCACCATTTCTTTCGGTCCAACCCACTGACAGCACTGATTGATACCATACACCTTCAAGTCACCTGTTGACTTATGGCAACCCCATACATTTGGTAGTGTTTTCTTTTGAAAGGAATAGTCAAAGATAGTTTTCCCCTGAAATATACCCTAGAGAGCCTTGTATTCATTGGTGGTCTCTCTTCCAATTACAAACCAGAACTAACCCTGCTTAGCTTCCATGATCAGACAGCATCTGCTGTCTTTTGGCCCTTTAGGCCCTTTATGATCATTAGATACCACGCCAAACCCAACCTCCCTCTCTGTTTCACGTGGCTTCCCACGTGCCTCACCCACTCCTCCTGTACCCTATTACCATGGGGCCTTCGTGTTGGTCGGGCGGCGTGTCCAGGGAGGCCATTCCTGGCAGCGTCAGGACGGGAGGCGAGATGTTGGGCCAGGATCATGGCCATCTTCTCAGAGGGATCCAAAGCCTTTCGTCTCTGCAGCACCATTTGGAGCTCAGATACTCTGAAAAAGAAGGCAAAGAGGGATCTAGGATGTCACTGCCTCCATGATTTCCCATCTTTAAATAATGAGAGGAGCAGCCCAGATCTTCACTTCCTCTGGTTACACCTACAGTATGGTAAGAATGGGGAAGGAATATCCAGCATCTAGGTTGCACAGGCCCATCCCTGACTTTCACATTTATTAATCACACTGGAATATAACTATAGCCCCTTCTACACTGCCACACTACAAAGCAGATAATCCACATTATCCATATTATCTGCTTTGGATTATATGAGTCTACACTGCCATATGGGCCCCTGGTGGTGCATCGTGTTAAAGTGCCGAGCTGCTGAACTTATGGACTAAAAGGTCGCAGGTTCAAATCCAGGGAGCGGAGTCAGCATCCACTGTTAAGACCCAGCTTCTGCCAACCTAGCAGTTCAAAAACATGCAAATGTGAGTAGATCAATAGGTACCGCTCTGGCAGGAAGGTAACGGTGCTCCATGCAGTCATGCTGGCCACATGACCTTGGAGGTGCCTATGGACAACGCCGGTTCTTCAGCTTAGAAATGGAGATGAGCACCAACCCTCAGAGTCAGACACGACCGAACTTAATGTCAGGGGAAAACCTTTACCTTGAAGGGGGCTCAGCCTACACTGCCATATAATCCAGTTTAAAGCAGATAATCTGGATTTTTTATGACAGTGTAGAAAGATCCTAAGACACTTGACTGCTCAGTCACCTCTCTGCGAATATGTCCATGCATGATGTTTAGAGCCAGGATGGTATACTAGTTCAAGCATTGGATCAGAGCTCTGGAGACCAAGGTTCATTCCTCACTAAGTCATAGAAACTCATTTTGGTTTGCGTGCTTTTGTTTTGCCATTGTATATACATAATGTGATTGGGGAATGGCATTAAATTTCATTGTACAATGTGCAATGACAATAAAGTTATTCTATTCTATTGAAGTCTATTCTATTCTGTGATCCTGGCTAAGTCCCAACAAACATCATGATAAGGTTGGCATCAGCCGGAAATGACTGGAATGCACGCAACAACAAATGATGTTGATTTTGCAAAAAAGAGTATATCATATATATCAAATGACTTTATGACATGCCATGCTCATTGGTAAGCTTAAAACTCTCAAAGTCTGGTGAGGTCAGACTTCCTCTTTAGTGAAGCCAAGCTGCTTCCTCCTCAACAAGGCTATTATTATTATCTTCTCACATATCTAGCAGTAATGTTTGCCTGAAAAAAATGGCTGATGTTATGTGCCTCAGCATTGACTCAAACCTATGGCAACACTATCACAGGGTTGTCTTGGAAAGTTGATTCAGAAGAGGCTTGCCATTGAGAGAGTGTCACTTGCCTAGCATCAACTGTAGACTTCCATGACGTAACATGGATTTGAACCCTGGTCTTCTAAATTCAAACCATGGCACTATGCTGGATAGGCACAGCTTAAAGTCCCTGGATGCCTTCTCGCCATAGATCCCGGTTTCCTTAGGAACTTTCCTAGCCTTCCAAAGAAAAATACAGCCTGTTTACTGAAACAATCAGTAATTAATCACTGACTTATTTAAGAGCTCTTGTGCGAATGCTATCCAGATGCGGCAACTAGTTACTTCATTTACTAATTATTTCATTTCATTCAACTCCCCAAATCATCCTGTTCTTCATCAACATTTTGAACCTGGGGCGGGGAATCATGCAGCTCTTCAGAATTTGTTGGATTGTAACTTCCAGCATTTCTGACCCTTGGCTAGTTTGGCTAAGCCCGCTGAATGCTGCAGTCCAACATCTGGAGAGCCACATGGTCCCCGTCCTGGCTTTAGATAAACATCCTCAAAGCAAAAGCTCAAGCACTCCCAAGATAATGAGGCAGACAAATTCCTTAGTCTTTTTGATGCAAAGATTGTGTTCATTTTCTTGGCCATCACATGCTGTTTGCCTTCAAATGTCCCAATCCTCATGTTTCATGGCCTCACTAATCCCTGAAATGCTATTTTAAACACAGTTATTTACTTCTTTTCACTTACGTTTCTGCACAGTTAGTATTCTCCACTCACCTTAACTCAAATGGGAATCTAAATCCAATTGTTTGATCAAATGAGAGAACAGAGCCATTGAATTAAGTGATGAATTCAAGCCTTTGTGAATCCCATAGCCTCAATGGGCTTACTTTAATCAGGATAAACAATTGGATTAGGTCTTTCAGGCCCCTTCTATACTGCCATTTTTATGGTCATGTTCCAGAAGCATTCTCTCCCAATATTTCGCCCACATCTATGACATGCATCCTCTGAGATTGTGAGGTCTTTTAGAAACTAGACAAGTGGGGTTTATATATCTGTGGAATGTCTAGGGTGAGAGAAAGGACTCTTGTCTGTTTGAGACAAGTGTGAATGTTGCAATTGGCCACCTTGATTAGTATTTAATAGCCTTGCTGCTTCAACACCTAGCTGCTTCCTGCCTGGGAGAATCCTTTGTTGGGAGATGTTAGCTGGCCTTGATCATTTCAACAGAAATTCTGTGGACTATTTCAACAGAAAGGAGGGATTCATGAAGATGAACAAAATCTGGCTACCAATATTTTAAAAACTCTAAAATCAGGATAGTAAATAAAGAGCAACACTCAGAAAATAGAGGAATTCCAGACAGGAAACAATCAGGGCCAGCTAACACCTCCCTAGGATTTGCTGTTTGGTGATTCACCAGGATTCTTGGACAGAGATGGTTAAAACTTAATAAAATGACAACTTCCAGGATTCTACAGCACTGAACTACTACAGATACAGTTGCGTCAAACTGCATCAAGTCTATAGTGTAGAGGCACGCACAGTATTGGGGTCTCTTGTGAACCGTGCAATCCCCACCTCTGAATTAAATGATTCTCCCAGCTGGCCCTGGGTTGAGAGGTTTGCAGGTGGGGACAGCAAGAGAGAAAAGGTCTGATCCATGTCCACTCCCATTCATCCCAACTCACGTCAGCGGTTTCCAGCGCACGACCATGGAGTTCAGAGGAGGCTTGGAGGAGTGCGGGGTCAACATTGTGGTGGGAACGGTGAATTCGCAGTGGGATCCTGTAAAGCCTGGGCGGCAGGTGCACTGCTGGGGGGCTTTACATTGCCCCCCATTCCGACATCGCGGGGTACAGATAGCTATGGAAGAGGAAACGGATGAAGCAGATGAATGTCGCCCCAAACCTTCTTGACTAGAGCCAGCTAGCCCTCAACTGCTCCCCATAGGTTTGAAATTGGGATGAGTCTGAAAGTAAACCTCTAGTTTTGAATAATCGATATACACTGCAACACACACACCGCCTGCAACCTTTTTACAAGACAAAGCACTATTCCTAGAGGTTTTTAGGTGGAGGCGATTCAACCATCATAGTGTTTAGACAGGAAAAGTGCAGTCTGGGGGCGGGGGGGTGTCTGGAGGATTCAGTGCCAGGGGAAAGAACAGCCTTGTGATTCCTGTTCTCCACTTTGCCCACCTCCTATAAAGGCAACCTTGACGATGTTCTGCTTGTTTGGGAACAGTCCGTTGCTGCCACCTATGCACAGAAAGTGGGTCTGCAACTGCTCACAACTCAGTTTATAGCAGTTATGAGTAAACTTTGGCCCTCCAGGTGTTTTGGACTCCAACTCCCACAATTCCTAACAGCCGGTAGGCTGTTAGCAATTGTGGGAGTTGAAGTCCAAAGCACCTGGAGGGCCGAAGCATGCTCCTGCCTGGTTTATAGGGGAATACTATTTCTGTACATGAAGGATGAATTTAGCCTCCATGATTTATTTGTCTTGTTGTGGGCCTTCAAGTAATTTCTACACTGTCATTTAATCCAGATTATCAAAACAGATAATCCAGATTATCTGATTTTAATTAGATTATATGAGTCTACACTGTCATATAATCCGGTTCAAAGCAGATAATCTGGATTTATATGGCAGTGTAGAAGGGGCCTCAGGGCCCTTCCATTCAGGCGCTATATCCCAGGATCTAATCCCAGGTTTTCCACTTTAAACTGGATTATATGAGTCTGCACTGCCAGATAATCTGAACAAACAGAAAACCTGGGATCAGATCCTGGGATACAGGGCCTGTTTGGAGGGGTCCTCAGTCTTAAAAGTATTACCATTTTATGATAGTTTCTATCACTGCAATATAAGTATTTACTACTAGTGTTTTCACTTTTATTTTTAGCATTCCTTCTTTTAAATATTGCATTTGAATGCCTCCACTTTGTTTTATTTGCCCTATATTGTTTGTTTTATTGCTGATCAGTGACCAAAATGCATTTATTTGTAAATTTGAATAGTCTCCTCCTTTAAAAAAACGCAACTTTCGACAAATTTCAATTGTCTAGATTGTATGATACAGATAAAATCCCACGTTGGAACGAGACAGCGGACCCAGACCCTGGAAATATATGTTGCCTCCTTTCTTATCTCTTCCTACCTTTGGTGCACTTATTCGTCTTGGGACCCAGGGACCAGCCAGGGCAGCAGGTCTCGCCACAGGTGTTGGGTCTGGGAAAAAGAAGTTGGAAAGAAGAGGAGAGGTGGTGAAGTGGGCAACACATACATTATGGAGGGAACGTGTGTGTACAAGCATGAGATTATGGAAGGAGATGGAAAAGCTTCAACTGGCTAGATCCTTCTAAGTGAGCCTCCTGGGCTTTGGTCCCATTTATTGACGGGATGACGAAGGTAGACAACATTGGGGTAAACCAGATGTGTCAGAGGAGCCAACAGGGAGTGGGCTGGGAGCACAGGGCTGGCTTCCTCCTACGCAAGCGGCATGCCTGATGTCATCAACAATTCCATCTGGGACCCATGCCCCTTCCCTCAAAATGACTTTAGCAGACAGTGCAGAGCGATCAAGAGAAAGAGGACAAACCGTTTGGCCTTTCCGTTTGCCAACAGCACTGGCCTGCCTCCCCTGATCCTTGGAGGTGAGCAGCTGCACGTGAGGAGCGTGCAAGCTATGCATCTTGAGCATCTGCCATGAACCTAGAAAGACCACATTCTCCCAAAAATGTAGGTTTAGAGAATGGAGGCAAGCTGCCTTGTCCTTGCTCAGGGAGACAAATGGCTCAGCATGATCCTCTCCCCTGTTCCTGTTCATAAACAGCCCTTTCCCATCCATCTCTCTGGGATTCCTCCTTGACTTTCTTTCTCACCTCTTTGCTCCCAGTGTCACCTGCAAGCAAGGTCTAGAGAGGACTCAGACTGGCTTAAATTAACCTTTTTTCCCAGCCAGTGGAGAGGAATTATGCTTTGTCTACACAATATGTATGATGGGCTATGGCCACTCAATGGGGGATGGAAGAAACACACTGAACATCTCTGAAACTGGATCTGACCAAAGGCCTTTGCAACTTCCCTAAGGGGCCAACCAGATGCACTGACAACAAGGGTACAAGTAGATACAGCATCATTTGCCTACATGTCTATTCTAGGAATTTCTAGGTTTTTCCCTGGGAAATGATCATAGAATCACACTTGAGGACTTTGAGATCCCCAGGTTTTCTTTAGAGGTCTCTAGGTCTTCCAGCATGACGGGAGGAAGTTGACTATGGTGTGACACCAGAGGAGCTAGCAATTCCTATGGGGAACATTTGCATCAAACCTGATTAATCAAAAGTGAGACCTGCAAATGTGGAGGGACAACTGTATATGACACATAACCACAACACACTATCTACAATGCACAACTGCGGTGCCCAATAGACAATGCACAAGTGCAATGTGCTAACATATACATGCTTTCTTTGTACCTCTACTTCTGCTATCACGTCAAACCTCTCAGCTCAAGATAGCCCTCTATTACAGTAAGCCTCTAATTATTACTTCCATCTAGTGATTGATGTGGAAGAATCTCTCTGCCCATGCTAAAGGGAATGTGCTGTTTTACTAATCAGATGTTTTACTAATCTGGCCCCATCAGGAATCAAGCCAGCCAATGCAATGGTGATTTTTTGGCCTCTCATGTATAGCATGATTTACATATACATATTTCCCTAACTGAATGTCAGCCCATCTTTGGTGCTGGATAACTGACCACCCTGACCCGTAAGAGCTTTGACATCCATGAATTTGCCTTGTTTCCCTTTTAAAAGCCATTCTAGCTGATGGCCATTTTACTTACTTGAGTGATCCCTCATTGTCTATGATGGCCCTCCAAGTGTAGCATCTTGGCAGTGGATATGTAGGTTACTGTGGAGCCGTATTCTTGATCCACATATTCTTCCACCGAGAGGGCATCAGTTTCCAGGTGGAAAACAGTCCCGGTCAGGGTTGGCTTGGCACGCCTTCCCCTTGGCACGTTTCTCCCTTTCACCTTCCATGCATGCCTGTTCAAATTCCACTGTACTGCTGGTCACAGCTGACCTCCAGGCACTCAAGAGCCAGGGTTCCCTACTTCTCAGTGTCTATGCCACAGTTTTTAAGGTTAGTTTTAAGCCCATCTTTAAACCTCTTTTCCTGTCCAACAACATTCCATTTTCCATTCTAGAGTTGGAAGTATAGTAACTGCTTTGGGAGATGGTGATCGGGCATTCGGACAACGTGGCCAGTCCAGCGGAGTTGATGGTGTAGGAGCATCCCTTCAATGCTGGCGGTCTTTGCTACTTCCAGCACACTGACATTTGTCCACCTGTCTTCCCAAGAGATTTGCAGGATTTTTCAGAGGCAACACTGATGGAACTGTTCCAGGAGTTGAGTGTGACGTCTGTAGATAGTCCATGTTTCTCAGGCATATAACAGGGTTGGGAGGACGATGGCTTTCTAAACAAGCACCCTGGTATTCCTACAGATGTCCCGATTCTCAAACACTCTGCTTCATTTGGAAAAATTCTGCACTCGCAGAGCTCAGGCAATGTTGTATATCAGTGTCAATGTTGATTTTTGTGGAGAGGAGGCTGCCAAGGTAGCGGAAATGGTCAACATTTTCTAATGTTACACCATTAAGTTGTATTGCTGGCATTGCAGAGGGATTGGCTGGTGACTGCTGGAGGAGAACTTTGGTTTCCTCAATGTTCAATTAGAGCCAGCACTTTTTGTATGCTTCTGCAAAGATGTTTAGAGTGGTTTGTAGGTCTTCTTCTTAATGCGCACAGACTACGTTATCATTGGCATATTACATATGTTGTTGTGACCTTGGTTTTGGCTTTCAGTCTGCTGAGGTCAAATAGCTTGCCATCTGTCCAATAGATGATTTCCACTCCGGTGGGAAGCTTTCCATCAACAAAATGAAGTATCATAGCGATGAAGATGGAAAATAAGGTTGGAGCAATAACACATTCCTATTTGACACCTGATTCCAATTCAAATGGGTCACTGTTGCCATCAAGTCATTGCGGATTGAGCCGCAGGATGTTCACAAATTTGTCAGGGCATCTGATTTTTTGGAGGATGGTCCAGAGAGCACTGCAATTCACTGTATCAAATTCCTTTGCAAGGTCAATGAATGCCATGTACAGAGGTTGATTCTGTTCCCTGCATTTTTCTTGGAGCCGTCGTGCAGTGAAGATCATATCCACTGTTCCTCTGGAGCCTTTCTGGGAGGATGTCTTCTGAGACAGGTGGAAGGCAGTTTTCAAGGATTCTACATCTTAGACTCATAAAGCCGGGCCAGCCTATCCAACCCTTTGCATGCAAGGAAATGCAATCCAAGCATTCCTGACAGATGGCTATCTAGCCTCTGCTTGAAAGCTTCCAGAGAAAGAGGCTCTGAGACAGCATATTCCACTGCCAAACAGCTCTGGCAGTTCCACTATTTAATTCTATATGGTGGATAAAGAGGATTTTTTCTCATCCTTCCTGAGTCTTCCACCAGACAACTAAAAGGAACAACACTCCCATGGGATTGTAATATCATGATGAAATAAACAGAAAATCCCCCCACCCCCATTTTGGTGGTAATAGCTTTTCTTTGTGGTGGGGGAGGACTCCGTGTTGAGGCCAGGAGGTACCATGGGTGCCACCTGGGCTCCCCTCCGGCCCATCCGCCCCCTGCCGTCCTGGCCCCCCTTTCCTCTTCCACCCCCTATCCTCTCGCCAAACATCTAATTCCTGACATTCTTGCCCTGACCGGGACTTGAGTTACTAAGTAGATTTGCAGCAGCCCCACAGCAGACGGAGGGGCGGAAGGAAAGAGGGCCTTTGGGGGAGAGAATGCGGGGGAGAAAGAAGAAGAGAGTGATGAGGGAGGGGGGACTCAATGAGGGAGGAGAGCACTGCAACTATCCAGCCCACCTTGAATGCTCCTGGGTCTTCCACAGAAGAAAGGAGAATGCTATCGCTGGATCTGAAAAGGAACATCCTCTATCAGACCCCCATTAGATCCTGCACATTTACATCACCCCCAACCCTAGCAGCACCTGGTCTCCATCCTCCATCCTCCTCCGGCTGGCTTGATTCCTGATGGGGCCAGATGAGCAAAACATCCGAGCACACTCCCCTGAGCATGTGCAGAGAGATACTTCTCCACCTCAATTACTAGACGGAAATAATAATGAGATGCTTACTGTACTCGAGGCTGTCCTGAGCTGAGAGGTTTGACGTGACTTTATTGGATTTCTCTTTTTGCCTCAACTCCGAAACCTGGCAAGATGCCGAGTGACATCTGCCTCAGACAGAAGTCAATGGGGGGAGGCAATCCTCGGCCAAAGCAAACCTGCATCCTGATTCAGTCCTTTGCCAACCTAGAAGGCCAAGAGGTGACATGATAGCCATGTCTAGAGATGTGAAAGGATGCCATAAGGAAGAGGGAGCAGGCTTGTTTTCTGCTACCCTGGAAACTAGGACTTGGAGCAATGGGTTCAAATAAACATACGGAAGAACTTCCTGGCTATAAGAGCCCTATTGCTGTGGAACGCCATATCAAGAGATAATATAAATGACTATGCTTTTTATATGGTTTATTTTATGATTTTATGCTTAATGTGTTGTGTATTTTGTATATTTGTATGTTGCAATGTGGCAGTGAATTACAGTATTGCCAAACTGGAAGCCACTCTGAGTCCCCTTTGGGGTAGAGATAGGTAAAGGTAAAGGTTTTTCCCTTGACATTAAGTCTAGTTGTGTCCGACTCTGAAGGTTGGTGTTCATCTCCATTTCTAAGCAGAAGAGCCGGCGTTGTCCATAGACACCTCCAAGGTCATGTGGCCGGCATGACTGCACGGAGCGCCGTTATTTTCCAACCGGAGCGGTACCTATTGATCTACTCACATTTGCATATTTTCGAACTGCTAGGTTAGCAGAAGCTGGGGCTAACAGAGGGAGCTCACGCCTCTGCCCGGATTCGAACCACCGACCCTTCAGTGAGCAAGTCAGCAGCTGAGCAGTTTAACCCACTGCACCACCGGGGGATTGGAGGTGGAGATATGTCTCCTTTAAAATAGCGATGAGAGTGGGAAATGCCTCTAAATCAGGCATGGGCAAATGTTGGCCCTCCAGTTATTTTGGACTTTAACTCCCACAATTACTAACAGCATAGCGGCTTTTAGGAATTGTGGGAGTTGAAGTCCAAAACACCTGTAGGGCTAAAGTTTGCCCATGCTGGGTGTATGGATCTAGGCCTCAGTATTTCACATCTAAGAAATGAGAGCAAGAGGAATGGAGCTGGTGGTGCTCAGTATTCAAGGAGAGGATGTGAGTGCAGCTCTTCTGATGTCCACCACAGACATCAGAAGAACTGCAAGGCCAAGAATAAGCTACAAGAGGAAAGACAAAGATCCACCCAGAGAAAAGGTGTTCTTACCATACATCAAGGGAACCACTGACCGCATAGGGAAGCTGAGGAAGAAACACAACCTACAAACTATCTACAGACCCACTAAGAAAATCCAACAAATGCTACATTTAGCAAAGGATAAGGGGGATCCTCTCACCTCTGCAGGAGTCTACCATATCCCATGCAGCTTTGGACAAGTCTACAGCGGGACCACCATGGCAGCAATGTCCAAACACGAATCAAGGAACACGAAAGGCACTGCAGACTAACTCAACCAGAGAAGTCCGCCATAACAGAGCACCTGATGAACCAACTTGGACACAGCATATTGAGAACACAGAAATGCTGGACCACTCAAACATCCACCATGTCAGACTCCACAGAAAAGCCATTGAAATCCACAAGCATGTGGACAATTTCAACAGAAAGGAGGAAACCATGAAAATGAACAAAATTTGGCTACTAGTATTTTTTTTTAAAAAAAACCCTCTAAAATCAGGACAGTAAATAAAGAACAACTCTCAGAAAACAGGAATTCCAGGCATGAAACAATCAGGGCCAGCTAACACTTCCCAACAAAGGATTCCCACAGGCAGGAACAGCCAGGCTTTGAAGCTGCAAGGCCATTCAATGCTAATCAAGGTGATCAATTGCTACATTATACGCTAGATATTGGAAAACCTCAGAGATACCTCCCTTAGCAGAACTGGAACAATATATTATAGAGTTGATGATGATGGACAAAATAACGATACACTTAAGATGAGAAACTTTAGAGAACTTTGTTAATGAATGGCAACCAATGATCCAACATTTCAATGTAAAATTAATCTAAAAATGTACATAGAGGAAGCTAATAGACTGAAGGCAGGGAGGAAACGGATATAAATTTGGAACTTATAATATTTTATATGTACTATTCAAATAGAAGACTGTGACCCCTTATTGAAAATATATTGTCTGAGAAATGATTATGAAAGACTAATAGATGAAAGTATTGCACTGTATGCAACAAACACTTGCAATGTATGTATATTTGAATGAATGAAAATAAATAAACATTATATTATATATATATAAAAGAAACAATCAGGGCCAGGTAATCAATTCCCAACAAAGGATTCCCCCAGAAAGAAAGCAGCCAGGCTTTGAAGCTGCAAGGCTTTTCAATGCTCGTGCAACATTCACACTTGCCTCCAACAGAGAAGAGTTCTCTCACCCACCCTGGACTTTTCACAGATATTGCCTAATTTCCAACAGACCTCACAACCTCTGAGGATGCCTGCCATATGGGCGAAACCTCAGGAGAGAATCCTTCTGGAACATGGCCATACAGCCCGGAAAACTCACAGAATCCCAAACACTGTTTGCAGGGAGAGCTCAGTGAGAGGGTTGGCGAAAGAAGCGCCGTCGCTGCAGCAACCCTTGCGTTGACATTTCCATTCCCTCCGACCCTGATGAGAAGAGCAGGCTTGTTGGCTGGGGAAGGAGCTGAAGTGTGCGTCCTCCCTGCCCTCGGACAATGCTGTGGCGAGGGCACTGCCCTCTGTGCACCAGCAGCATCCCTTGCCCAGGCTGCGCTGCCTCGCCCCCCCCCCCCACCCCACCCCCTCTCCCTCTTACCTGGCCGCCTTGGGGACCCTCCCCGTGGGCTCCTTCTTGCGCCTCTCCGGAGCACCCCCTTTCTCCTCCATTGCTGCCATTGCCAGGAAGCCCAGCAAGCAGAGCGCGCCCAGAGCCGGTGTTCGCATCTTGCCGGTCTTTTGGACGGGGCGCTCCGGGCGAGGCGAAAAGGGGGCGAACGGGGCCGGGCCGGGCTCTCTGGCCGCCAATGGGAGCCCAAGCCGGACTCGCCGGCCCCTCCAGCCCGCAGCCAATGGCCAGGCAACCGGCCTCCGGACGGGGAGGGCCTGGAGAGAGCCGCAGGTGCTGCCTCGTCGGGGGAGGGAGAGAGGGAGGGAGCGGGAAAGAGGCAGCCATCGCATCCTTGCCTTGGAAGGGACCCCCAAAGGCCATCTAGTCCGACCCCCCTTCTGCCAGGCATCTGGACCACTCTATTTTATTTATTTATCGAATTGAGAATACAGTTATAATGTACAGAAAACCACAAACAAAGTTAAAAACTTGGCACTGATACTCAGGCCTGTAGCGAGGGAGGGGGGGTTAGGGGTTCAACCCCCCCCTCCGAAATTTTTCAGTTAAAAAAACCCTGGTTTACTCATGAATTTTAACTGGTTAACCAAATCCCCATGCTAAGTCTATGCGACGCAAAAAATTAAGAGTCCCTCCAAGCACTATCTCAAGCAGATATTGACAAGTCTGTAGGGGGAGGGGGAGGCCAGGGGTTCAACCCCCCCCCCCCGAAATTTTCAAAACCCTCCCCAAATTTTTTTTCTGGCTACGGCCCTGGTCAGAGATGTCACCGCCTTGGTCCTTTCATTATTGGCTGCTACTTCCCAATGGATATCAGGTGGTGCAATACCAGCTAAACAGTATAATTTCTCCAGTGGTGTGAGGCGTAGACATCCTGTGATAATGCGGCATGTCTCATTAAGAGACATCTACTTTTAACGTAGTGAGATGAATCCATACTGGGCATGTGTATTAAGTAGCAGACTAGCAAAGCGTAAGGGCAGATATTGAGGGACATCCTCCCTGTAGGATAGTAACATATCCGGGCGTACCCTGGGCAATGTCTTTGTAGACGGCTGATTCTCTCGCACCAGAAGCGACTTGCAGCATGCAACCAAATAAACATATGTACCACTCTGACAACCACTATGTCAGACTATACAGAGAAGACACTGAAACACAAAAGCTCATGGACCATTTCAAAAGAAAGAAAGATACCATGAAAATGAACTACCAGTACTGAAAAATACTACGAATCAAGACTAAGGAACTCCACCCAGGCACAGGAAGTCTCCAGACATTAAGCAATCAAGGGCTTTACGCAGACTAACCTCATCACACTAGAGCAGGCATGGACAAACTTTGGCCCTACTGGCTGTTAGGAATTCTGGGAGTTGAAGTCCAAAACACCTGGAGAGCCGAAGTTTGCCCATGCCTGCTCCGGACGCTGTGATATATTTGTGTATGTATGTCATGTTGGATAAAGAGCTGTGAGCAAGGGCTGTGGGTCCTCAACGCACCACACTTAATGGCATCACCAAAGGCTGTCCCCAGCTGTCAGGTTGTGACCTAGAAACCCCAGGGTCTGGGACACTCCTGAACTGGTAACCCTAGGTCTGTGTGCCGGCAAATCCTGTTATTATTCCAGCAGCAGGACGCAGGGACGTCCCTCCTGCTGCTCCCCATGGGGGTCTCCTTTCCCCAAATTAATACAGTGCATTCCTGCCTTTAGAAGCCCGACTCTCCTGTTGGCTCCTCCTGACCTTGAACAGGAAATGCCAGAAAGAAGTCAAAGACGCCAGGGAATTTTGTCCAACAGAGAGTATGTCACAGGAGGAGGTGCACTTCCTTCTCTTTTTCAAAGAACCCCAAGCCCTCAAATTTCCGGTGCAAATTATTACACCTCCTTCCTTCATCTCTTCGCTCTGGGAGCCTTGAGAAGGACCTCTCCATTTGCACGTCTCCTTGTCTACTAAACAGGGAGGAAAGTTTGGAAAAAACATCCTTCAATATGATCTGCCAGTTCATTGTTTACGTTCATCATATCTCCCGGCTTCTTTTTATTCTCTGTACGGATGTTTTTAGCAGCATCCACATTAGGAGAATGGTAAAGGAAGGTTGGAGCAAAAGAGACATTTGACATCTGGTTGTAGCAGTGTCTCCTGCGTAAACAATGCAAAAAAGCTTGAAAGAATAGGATTCTGCTCCAGCCAATCCTTCTGTGGCTATCTGCACCTGCCTCCAACAGACAAAGTAAACAGCAGCTAACTCAAGAACCCTTCCTAAGCAAACAAGAACAGATATGCCTGTCTCACCATATACCACCCCATAGATTTGCATTTAGAAAGTTGGCCACCTCTATGGAAAATATAAGAGAAATGGAAGCTGGTGAAAGAAGATGTCATCCCTGCATGTACTTTGAAAGATGTCTTAAAGTGGCCTCTATAAGACATTGATAAAGCTTTTGTTTACTTACATGACTTGGTTGTTTCATTTCACATGTACGTATTGTTAGCTTTGGATTCAAACATTTGCTGAAGCATGTTGAAATGCTCTTCTTTTTGTAGGACCCGGTTTCTATTCTTTCCATGTAAATGGTGACACTGGTACCATGTTTTCTTTTAAAGCAATTCCCACCAAAACATCTACAGGTATACCTATAGATGAGAAATGCACACACATCAATACATACATACACGTTCTCACACACATATTTTAAGGTAGTGTTCTCACTCTGAGATTCCTCTTTTTTGCCCTGAAAAGCAGAGAGGCCGGGGCTTCAACCTACTTGTCATACTTATTTCAGTGTAATCTAAGAGTCCATCCCAATCCCTCACCTGTCTCTGGAACTTGGTTACGGATGTGCCCTTTCCCTTCTCCATGAGACGTAGAGTTGTTTTGGGCTTGTTTAAATTATCCTAATTATAAACAATTCCTGCTTATTTCTAGCAACACCAGATCAAGGGTTATCCCATCCTTGGCCACTAAATTTGATATTCTGTGGGCTAATCCAAACTCTTTTTGGCATTGTGATGTCACAATGGGTTAAACCCTTGTGCTGCTGAACTGCTGACCTGAAGGTTGGCAGTTCGAATCTGCGACCTCCCATTTGTCAGCTCTAGTTCCAGCTAATTTAGCAGTTTAAAAACATGCAAATGTGAATAGAGAAATAGATACTGCTTCGGCGGGAAAAGGCAAAGAGATGCTCAAAGCAATCTTGCCGGGCACATGACAAGGAGGCACCAACGAAGGCTCCTCGGCTTGAAAATGGAGAAAGCATCTTCCAGAGCCAGAGCACCACCTCCAAAAGCTGGAAATGAAAGAAACCTTGCCTTTGTTTGTGTTTGTATATCTCATGTGACTGTAAAGGCATTGAATGTTTGCCTATGTATATAAATGCTGTAATCTGCTCTGAGTCCTCTAGGAGAGAAGGAATATAAATAAATTATTATTATTATTATTATTATCAACACAACGACGTTGTACGGCACAGCAAACAAGATAGATATGCTGGATTTCGTTTCGCAAAACCACAAGTCGAACACTTCCCAAGTGTCTAGGACTGTGTGATGTATTTTCTGATGATGTGTGCAGATCCCAGTAGGGTGGCCTTTTGCAGTTGGCAGATGGTGATTTTGTCAATGTCTATTGTTTCCAAATGCCGGCTGAGATCTTTTGGCACAGCACCCAGTGTGCCCATCACCACCGGGACCACCTGTACTGGTTTCTGCCAGAGTCTTTGAAGTTCAATCTTGAGGTCCTGATAGCGGCTGAGTTTTTCCTGTTGGTTTTCATCTATGCGACTGTCACCTGGGATGGCAACATCAATGATCCAAACCTTGTTCTTTTCCACAACTGTGATGTCTGGTGTGTTGTGTTCCAGAACTTTGTCAGTCTGGATTCGGAAGTCCCACAGTATTTTTGCATGTTCATTTTCCAATACTTTTGCAGGTTTGTGATCCCACCAGTTCTTTGCTGCTGGCAGGTGGTACTTGAGGCATAAGTTCCAATGAATCATTTGGGCCACATAGTTGTGCCTCTGTTTGTAGTCTGTCTGTGCGATTTTCTTACAGCAGCTGAGGATATGATCAATGGTTTCGTCGGTTTCCTTGCACAGTCTGCATTTTGGGTCATCAGCTGATTTTTCAATCTTGGCCTTAATTGCATTTGTTCTGATGGCTTGCTCCTGGGCTGCAAGGATCAGGCCTTCTGTCTCCTTCTTCAGGGTCCCATTCGTGAGCCAGAGCCAGGTCTTCTCCTTATCAGCTTTTCCTTCAATTTTGTCAAGGAACTTTCCATGCAGTGTTTTGTTGTGCCAGCTGTCAGCTCTAGTTTGTAGTGCGGTTTTCTTGTACTGGTTTTTTGTCTGCTGTGTTTTGAGGAGTTTCTGATTTTTGACTTCAATCAAAGCAGGTTCTTCACTTTGCTTGACATATTCTGCCAGGGCATGTTCTTCTTCTTTGACTGCTTGCTTTACTTGTAAGAGTCCTCTTCTAGGCAGATATAGCCGGTCAACATCACTGCGAGGGTGCAGTGAATGATGAATGGTCATGAGTTTTCTTGTTTTTCTGTCCAAATTGTCCAGTTCCACCTGTGTCCAATTTATAATGCCAGCAGTATATCTTATGACAGGTATGGCCCAGGTGTTTATGGCCTTGATGGTGTTGCCTCCATTGAGCTTGCTTTTGAGAATTTTTCTGACCCTTTGTGTGTATTCTTTGCTGACCACAGTTTTCACATGTTCATGCTTGATGTTGTCCAGCTGTAGTATGCCCAGATATTTATAGGCCTCTGGCTGGTGACACTTTATTGTTTGGCCATTGGGCATATTTATGCCCTCACTTTCAATGATTTTTCCCTTCTTCAATGCCACTGTCGAACATTTGTCCAAACCAAACTCCATGTTGATATCAGTGCTAAAAATTCGGACAGTGTTGGTCAGAGACTGGATTTCAGTTTCCGTTTTCCCATATAGCTTCAGGTCATCCATGTACATCAAATGTGAAATTTTGTGAGAATTCTTAGATATTTGATAGCCGAGATTTGTTTTATGTAAGATTGTTGACAGAGGGATCATGGCAATAATGAAAAGCAGAGGGGACAATGAATCTCCCTGGAAAATTCCTCTCCTGATGTTGACAAGTCCATAGCTTTCATTTCCAACAAACAGTTCAGTTTTCCAGTGCTCCATCATGTTTTCAATGAAGGTGCCAACTGTTTCACAAATCCCGATGGCGTCCAGGCACTTGATGATCCAGCTGTGTGGGAGTGAGTCAAAGGCCTTTTTGTAGTCAATCCACGTCATGTGAAGATTAGCTTTTCGGCTCTTACAGTTCTCCAGAATCATTTTGTCAATCAATAACTGGTCTTTTGTGCCCCTGCTTTTCCGTTTGTTGCCTTTCTGTTCATCTGGCAAGATGTTTTTTTCTTCAAGATAGTCTTGAATTCTGTCAGCTATGATGCCAGTCAGTAGTTTAAACATAGTGGGCAGACACGTTATTGGCCTGTAGTTTCCTGGTGCTGCTCCTTTTGCTGGATCCTTTTGTATCAGGTATGTTCTTCCAGTTGTTAGCCATTCACTGATACTTCCTTTCTGCAGCATCTCATTGAATTGTTGGGCCATTTTTCCATGTAAACTAATCAGATGTTTGAGCCAAAATCCATGAAGTTGATCACTACCAGGCGATGTCCAGTTCTTGACTTTTTGCACTCGTTTGCTGATCATTTCAGTTGTTATTTCCATCAGTTCCATTTTGTTCTGTGAGAATTTTCCTTCAAACTCCTTTATCCACCCAGCGTTTTTGTTGTAGTTTTTATTATTTTCCCAAAGTTCTTTCCAGAACTTTGTTGTTGCAGTTTTCTCTGGCTTTATGGTTACTGTGTCTGTTGTTTGGTTCAGACTCTGGTAGAACCGTCTTTGGTCTGATTGAAACAGTTGATTTTGTCTGTACTGGATGATTCTGGCTTCATACCTTTCAATTTTTCTGGCTGTTGCTGTAATTTGTTCTTTCACGATTTCCAAAGCTTCTTCAATTTTTCTGGTGTTCAGCCAGTACTTTCGGATCAGGTATTGCTTGATTTTGTCATTCTTCAGTTTCCTCTCTTTCATATTTTTCAGGTTACTTGCATCTGATCTAAGTTTCTTGATTTTCAACTCTAGCCTGACCTTCCACTTTGGTTTTCCAGTCGATTTTCTTTGGGTCTGCCTTGGTTGTAGGAGCCCAAGTTCTTCTGTTACTATCACTGCTGCACTGTAGGCAAACTGGTTTGTTTGTTCAATTGATGTTATTTGGACAGTGGAGAGTACTGCATTCACATCTTTCATGAGAGGCGCCAGGTGTCTCTTGGGCACTGTTTTTAGAGTTGGGAGCCGCTGTCTTATTGCATTTGCTGCAGCATGAGCCATGATCTTATCCTTGAGCTCTTGTTGTCTTGCTGTCAAGGTTCCTGGTGGTTCAACAGATGTTTCAAGTGCTGGTTCCTCAAATTCTTGCAAAAGCGCCACACTTTCTTCTGGTTCAATCTGTTCCACCATTCCAAGTGTTGCTGGAGTCTCTGCTGCTGTCTGTGCTGTGGTCTGATGGTAATTTACTTTGCAAATTTTCTGGATTTCTTCGAGTTCAACTTCACTGAACACTTTGTTTCTGATTATGAATCTTCGTTGGTCAGCCAGTCGGGGTTCTGTTATCTGTGAGTCAGGGTACTCTTGTTTCCATAGCTGATGCATCCTTTTTTGGTAGCCACGCCTTTGAGGTTCAGATTTGTAGTAGCATTTCATAATTGTGCGGTTTTCTGGCATTGTATATTTTTGCTGCTTCTGTGACTGTTCATTTGGGTTTTGATGATTCCGTAGCCCACTTGTCGATGGATGTCCAGAATCAGCAGCATCCACCGCGGTCCTTTTTATCCTGGGCGACGACCGAGCCAGTATAGACTTCGTTTGGGTTTGATTCTCCATAATGCTAATGGGTTAGGTGCTCTTGGTTGTGCTCCTCAGCTGAGGCCTCTCTGGCTTGGTTGGACCTGCCGGTAGTTACACTACCGCCAGCACAGCCCTCAGTCATCATTGGAGCAGCTAAGCCCCCCCACCACGTCAAGGTGGCACCTGCGGGGGGGATTATTATTATTATTATTATTATTATTATTATTATTATTAGGAACCACAGTGGCACAATAGTTAAACCCTTGTGCCAGCTGAACTGCTGACCTGAAGGTTGGGTTGCTGACCTGAAGATTGCCGGTTTGAATCCTTGAGACAGAGGTGAGTTCCCGTCTGTCAGCTCTAGCTTGCGGGGACACGAGAGAAGCCTCCCAGCAAGGATAGTAACACATCCGGGCATCCCCTGGGCAACGTCTCTATAGATGGCCAATTCTCTCACACCAGAAGCAACTTGCAGTATGTTCTCAATTTGCTTCTGATACGATAAAAAGTTATTATTATTATTATTATTATTATTATTATTACTACTACTATTATTATTATTGCTGGACTGGGGTTACAAAAGTGAAAAGTGTTCCTATACGTGTAACAGTTGTGTAGAAAAAGGAATGTTAGCAGGTGTTGTTAGTGGGCAAGCAACAGTGAAATTCACTCTTATCATTAATGGTACAGGAGAGCTCTCCCTTCTTTGCCCTGCCAGCTCTATAACAGACACCACTAATGAGTTTTACAGCATTGCATATAGAATTATTTTCCACTGGCTCTTTGAAATGGTATGTCCTGTTTTGCTAGCTCATTCTGCAGCACGGGGAATTCTGGCACCACTATCACCATCTGATGGTAGAGTCCATCCTGACTCCTGCTAAGATGGCATTGTAAAAAGGCAGCACAGTGCTCAGGAACGAGTAAAAACTTCTGGATTCCATCAGTCTCCAGTTTGCAATGTAAAGTGAGAAAAAGGAACGAAGCCCACAACTCAGCGACCTGCATTCACTCTCACACACTTACACAACATGCCCCTTCCCAGCAAAACATGGCAATGCCTTCACTTGACATCCACAAATATTTCCTTGCGATTATTTCAAATTTGGTTGCATATAAAATTTTCACAATTACAACACAGTTCTTAGAAAAGCACAGCTCCCTCCGCCACCCCCGGCTTGGCGTAACACTGGGCCAGAGAGTTGACACCTTTTGCATTGCTCTGGCACAAAGGCAAAACCTCCCTTCCTTGCCCCAACCCCATTGGCCTTCATGGTTAGTTGTGGCAAAACCCTCCCTTTGGAAGAACAAGGTGTGGGGATGGGGTGTCTTGCTTGTTTGTCATTGTTGTCATGTTTTTAAAAAATGGAATCCTGGATTTTTGTCCCCCTCTCAGAGTCTGGGCTGGTTCTCCTCCTGCTGAATCTGCAGGGAAGATGGAAGCAATGGCAGCTGAGCAAGTCCCAAGACAAAAATCCCTGCAGGTTGTAATATTTTGGGGGGTGGGGTATTCCTGCATCGTCCCTCCCCTGAGTTACAAACTTGTACGGTGGAGAGGAGAACTATGGCCCTGTTTAAACTCACTGAAAATCTTTCCTTGTCCCTTTGCACCTCCAGAAATATGGCAAGGAAGCCAGTTTGAGGTCTGCTTCTCTCTTTCTATCTTGTTTCATTGCATGCTTCCTTTCCCAGCTCCTGGCATCTTCCCACAGCGGAGGGGGAAAGCCCCATGGACCACACGAGGAGCGAACCCTTATTGCCCCTTTATTGCCTCTTCTCTGTAGAGAACTCCTAGAAGGGGTTCTGTTCTAGGGCCAAGCATTATGCTACAGCTTGGTAAAGCACTTTGAATTTAAAGACCTGGCAGAGCCCCCCTTCCCCTTCTCCCACATCGCAACCTAGGGGTCTGCTTTCAAGAGAGTCGATTGGCATTCCCTCAAGGCAGAGGCGGTCCAACAATGAGGCGAATTAGGCGGTCGCCTGTGGTGTAGACCATGCGGGGGCGCTGTTGAGGCGGCGGTGGCGGCGGCGGCGGCGGAAGGCCCAGCCACCCGTCCACGCGGCTGCCCTCCTGTTCTCCCTCGCTGTCCGAGGACTCCTCGCCCACCGCCCACCCGTCGATGGGCCTGTGCCTGTGCGCAGGCCTTCCAATTAACCGTGCGGTTGATTGGAAGGCCTGCGCACGTGCACAGGCCCATCAACCATGCTTTTTGGGTGATGGGCCTGTGTGTGTGCACAGGCCTTCCAATCGACTGCGCGGTCAATTGGAAGGCCTGCGCACATGCACAGGCCCATCGACAGGCGGGCGGTGGGCGAGGAGTCCTCGGACAGCGAGGGAGAGCGGGAGAGCGGCCATGTAGATGGGTGGATGGGTGGCTGGGTCTTCCGCTGCCACCGCCGCCGCCCTGTCACCGATATTTATCAGCAATTTATTTGGGGGGGGGGCACCAAAATTCGGGAGAGGCGCCAAAATTCTGGTCGCCTACTCCCGAAAATTACCTCGGGACGGCTCTGCCTCAAGGGGATGTGGCAGATTAAGGCTGGGGATCAGGATGCCCAAGGAAGCTCATTTCACCCCCTCCCAAAAGTATCAAGGGTATTTCAGGCTAGGAGCAGACTCCTAAGAAATCTTTGAGTGGGGGTCCCAGGTGGGACTGGTTTGGTGGGTAAGAGTGGGGTCAGGACCCACGATACAGGACACTAACCTCAACACTGGTGCTGGCAGTTTAAGGACCTGCTCCGAATGGGAACAGGTGGGAATGCTCAGGTGGGGAAGGGGGGCTGGTGTTATATTTGTGGGTGGCAGCTGTGCTGGGAGGGAAGATCGACCAGCCCTTGATGGATACCTTCTGGCCCAAAGCTCCCCCATTCCTCTGCCCCAATGTCAGGCTGAGTGGCAGCAAGGGAAGAGACAGATTTTGCGTTGTGCTTGTTGATGTTGTACAGGTGAGGGGCTTTGGAAGAGCACAAATGCCAGGTGTTCAAACCGTCCCTCCCCACGTCTGTTTCAAAACGTGCCAGGCAAGACACAGGGTCCCAGCAGCAACTGGCATTTGGAAAGAGAGGGAGAAGTCTCTCTCCTGGTCAGAAAGTCTGCTATGCATCCGAGGATGTGCAGCAACCTGGCACTTCACGTTGAGACTCAAATGGAGTTGGCAGTGTTGCCCAATGACAGCGGGTAACCACCATCCCAGCAGTAGCAGCAGTGCCCAGCCGCAAAGCCAAGTCTGGCCAGTAAGCTCCTGAAAGTGGCAAAGCCAGGTGGGCCAACGTAGGCTCCCTCCTTGCTCCCACTGGCACAAATCCATACTTGTCCAGACAAGACCAGCTGCCAGTCCTGGGAAGCATCCATTATTCTCATTTCCAGATGGCATCAGCCACCCAAAGGGATGCCAAGGAAGACCAGGCCACGCCTGTGGCCTAAATCGTGGTGTAAATGTAGACAAAGATGATGACAAGTAGGTTGAGGATGGTGCCCACAATGCCCAACATGGCAAGGACTCGCTCCTCTCGGTCCTCTTTGGACTCCTTCGGCAGCGAAGGCATCCTGGGAGGGCTGGGCCCCTCGCCAGCCCCAGCAGCGACCCCGGGCACCATCTTCACGTTGAGCTTTTCCACCCTCAGCTTCAGGTCAACTTGCTAAATGGAGGAAGAAATAGAGGAGAAGGAGGCGCAGTTAGAATCAGGGAAGCAAAGTGAAGAACAGAGAATGGATCTATCTGTCTATCAACAATATGTTTCCTTTTTCCCTAAGTGGGATTCGAGGGGGCTCACACAAAGAATCAGTTAGCAAAAACTCTTAACAATAACACTGAAAACATCATTTAAAACTCATTACATCAAAGCCCTATCCATGAATGGTATAAAACCACTCAGAAGCATTTCTTCTTGTTACTTTGTGCCCTCAAGACATTTCTGATTTATGACAACCTTAAGGTGAGCCTATTACAGCAGTGGTTCCTAACCCTTGGTCCTTCAATTGTTTCAGACTTCAGCTCTCACAATTCTTAACAGCTGGTAGGCTGTCAGAGATGTCTGGGAATTGAAGTTTAAAACAATCGGAGGACCGAAGGTTGGGAACTGCTATATTACAGGGCTTTATGAGGCTGAGAGTATGTGGCTCACCCAAAGTCACCCAGTGGGTTTCCATGGCTAAGCAGGTAATCAAACCCTGGTGTCCAGATTTGTAGTCCATTGTTGTTGTTGTTGTTATTGTTGTTGTTGTTGTTGTTTAATACACAAGATTAGTAGATAGCAAACAAGATCACTATGCTGGCTCTTGTATTGGATCACACGTCGGACACTTCCCAAGTGTCTAGGACTATGTGATGTATCGGTGAATAATGCATGCAGATCCAAGTAGAGTGGCCTTTTGCAGCTGACAGATGGTAATTTTGTCAGCGCCGATTGTTTTTAAGTGCTGGCCAAGGTCTTTAGGCACTGTACCCAGTGTGCCGATCACCATTACGACCACCTTGACTGGCTTGTGCCAGAGTCTTTGCAGTTCAATCTTTAAATCCTCATATCGCGTAAACTTTTTCAGTTGCTTCTCATTGCTTCTGCTGTATTATTATTATTATTATTATTATTATTATTATTATTATTATTATTAATATTAATAATAATAATATCCTGCTTTATCTCTCCCAAAGGAGACCCAAAGTAGCTTAACAGAAAAAGCATTAGCATACAATTTAAAATATACAAATATGTAAACATTAAAACGGGATTAAATATAAACAGTATTTTAAAATATAATAATAATAGTAATAATAATTTTATTCTTATATCCCGCCCCATCTCCCCGAAGTGACTCGGGGCGGCTTACATGGGGCCAAGCCCGAACAGAACAATAAAACAAAACAATAAAACCAATAAAACCAATAATCAGACAATAAAAGCAAGTCATAAAAACCACATACAAGATAAAATGGTAAAACCATGGATAGGTTCAAAGAATCTAGGCCAAAGTGCTAAAAGTGCAAATAAATCATGTCATCAAGGAAAGGAGGTTACTCAGCTGTAATGGGTATAAAGTACTATTATAATACTGGGGAAGGCATTCACTAAAATGGACAACAGGTCGATCATACAGAAATCAGTCACCAAAAGCCTCCCGGAAGAGCCAAGTCTTCAGACTCATTCGAAAAGAGAGGAGGGTAGGGGCCTGACTAATCTCCCCGGGGAGCGAGTTCCAGAGCCGGGGGGCCACGACGGAGAAGGCCCTCTCTCTCGTCCCCACCAGCCACGACTGCGAAGGTGGTGGAAGCAAAAGGAGGGCCTCCCCCGACGAGCGAAGAGGTCATGCAGGTTCATAGGGGGAAATGCGGTCTCAAAGGTAGGTGGCTCCCAAACCGTTTAGGGCTTTGTAGGTGATAACCTGCACCTTGAATTGGGCCCAGAAAATAAACGGCAGCCAGTGGAGCTCCTTAAACAGTGGCATTGAACGCGCCCTGTAATTTGCTCCAGTTAGAAACCTGGCTGCCGAGCGTTGTACTAGTTGTAGTTTCCGGGCCGTCTTCAAAGGCAGCCCCACGTAGAGCGCATTGCAATAATACAGTCTAGAGGTAACTAAGGTATGGACCACGATGGCCAGATCTGACTTCTCGAGGTATAGTCGCAGCTGGCGCACAAGTTTTAATTGTGCAAAGGCCCTCCCGGCCACGGCCGACACCTGAGCTTCAAGTGTCAGCGTCAAGTCCAGGAGGACCCCCAAGCTGCGGACCTGCGCCTTCAGGGGGAGTGTGACCCCGTCAAGCACAGGTTGCCAATACCCCGATCAGACATACGACTGACCTGGAGGACCTCTGTCTTGTCAGGATTAAGTTTCAGCTTGTTTGCCCTCATCCAGGCCAATATTCCCCTTTAAAAACCATCAAAACATTTTCAAAGTTAAAACCCACATATTTATGCCAATTTGTTTACCTTTCAGAGACATACAAAAGTTTTAAAAACAGAATACAATGAGAAGAAGTTACTTATTAAAAGCCTGTTTGAAATAGAAAGTTGTCTGCCTGTTACCAAAAGGAGAACAGGGAAGAATGGGGGCAGACCTGGAGAAGGCTCTTGCCCATGTCCTTACTCAATGGGCCTGTGATGGTTGCAGGACATCAGAATGTGATCAAGATGACAGTGTTATTAAAGAGAAAGAACACACAAGCCAGAAGAGGCTGTAACTGTTGCCTGAGCTGCCTGGGAAGAGCAAGAATCTATCCTCTTTTCTCCATTGAGAGCAATCTACCTTTCACTTTGAACTAAGTTTGCAGCCCTTGAAGGACAAAGAGGGAAAGTGATAGGAAGAGAGAGAAACTGAACATTGTAAACGAATCTGAAAAAGCAAAATGACCAAGGATTAACTGAGACTGTGTTTGACACATTGCGTTAGTTGGAAGGCACTTTGCTGTTTCACATCATCCCCTGCTTGTCACCATCTGAACTACTTCTTAAAAACTTTGGGCATGTATAGAAAGACTGAGTGCTCCTCCTCCTTCTGATCTTCTCAAGGGCCTCTTCCAGGCACCAAAATGGTACCTGGACCCCAAACCAAAATGGCACATGGGAGACGGGTATATGAGGAATCATGGCCAGTTGTGAAAGATAAGACTGCAGGACTCTTTCACTCAATCATTTTCAGTTCAGTGCCAAATTGATTTAAGTGTGCAGTGCTGATATGTCTTCTGGGTGTCCCTGGCTCTGTTCTCTTTGCAATCAGAAACAAGGGTTAGCATTCCTCTTCTTCTTCCTTTGCTGTCCATGTTACTTCACCTCCCCCTTTATAACATACTAGTCTTTGCTCTCTTCCTTCACTCACTTCTAATAAACAAAATCCTCGGATATATTTATATCACTTTTTTACCTTGATAACATAATTCACATTCTCCCAGGCTTCCCAAAAGTGGTACAAACGCATTGCTATGATGGTATAACAGCATGGTGTGATGACATCCCTAGACCACTACCATGACCTATCAGTGAGAACACTGCTGCTCTAAATGAGAATTCTACATCCCAATTACATTCGCCTTCATTTCCCAAATTTCTAGCATTGCAGAGACTTCAGCATTGAAAACTATTAGCACCTAAAACTCTTCCCTTTGCTGTGTTTGCATTCCATTAGAAATGTTGCCTGCCCCCTTTTCTTGAGAGGCCTGCACTCTGTTTTGAAAACCTCCGTTGGGGTTTTAAATTACTGCAATGCTAGAAATTTGGGAAATGAAGGAAAATTTCCTCTGGGGCCTTCACATTCTTATATATGAGGCCAGTGCAAGCTCCTTGCTCTCTCTATCAAAACTCTCTACAGATACGCAGATGCTGAAGCAAGTTTGCTTTTGCCCTTCTTCACTACTCCAGTTCCATCTGCCATCAGTCATCCTGATCTCTCAAGCAACTCTGCTCATTCATAATATCCAGAGGTTTGTGACCATCATGGTCAAAGACCAAGAAATCCTAATTTCACCTTGCCCCTTTAGTTAAGATTTCTGCCTAAATTTCCATACAGGTAAATATGTTGTGTGTATTAAAGGCAATCTGTGAGGTGGGTACTTTTTATCATATGTGGTGGTCATGCAAAGAGGACCAGAAATACTGGGCAAAAATACATACGATTTTAGAAGAAATTCTGAAGGTCAGATTTGAAATTAAACTTGAACTCTATCTGCGTGGGATGTTAGATGAACAACTGAGTAGAAAATATTTATTTATTTTATTTTGTATCAAAAGCATGGCATAAATTAGTATAAAACTGGTAAAAATAGAGGGAGCACAGTAATGAAATATGTTTTGACCAAAAACACGCAACCGTGACCGCCTTGGCTGTAACCACAAACAATTCTTCCTCTATATATGAGGCAGAACGCTGCGGACAAGCATACAGATGCAGAATTGTCTAGTTGTTTGTTCTGCTCCACAGTCGCACAAGGTGGAGGATTCTTTGAGGTCGTGCCATTTTGCCAGGTTGTCTTTTGATCTGCCAACTCCACTTCTGAGTCTGTTCAGGGACTTCCAAGTTGCCCATTCTTGATTTGCCCCTGGAAGCAGGCCCTCATGGGATTGCGATTTCCTGGTTTAGCTGCCCAGAGGGATACTCTTGCTGGTGCTGAGGGAACATTACGAGGAATGGTGGTTCTCATGGAACTTTCTCTTGATTTGAGTCTACTGGGAGGAGGCTGATAGCCATGCAGTGGGCTTTTCCTATTTCTTTGGTTGTGGTCCAGAAACCACAATGTCTGGGACAATCCTGAATTCGACACCTTATATTGCATCACTGATATATTCATGTAAGCCCTGCATTGGAAGAGTGGAAATATCTACTCTTTTGCTGCTCCACGTCCTTTTACGATATACCAATAAAGTGCTATTATTCCATCCTAACTACCATGACTTCATCCCCTATTAAATTAATGGGGTTGTTATAAGTCAACAGGCAACTTGAAGGCACATATATACAGAGAGGAAACTCTTTGGTTAAGAATCCAACATGCGCCTTTTCCAACTTCCAATCCTAGAATTCCATAGGATGTTGCCATAGCAGTTTAATAATAGCATTATAACGGTGATGTGTAAAAGAGTCTTCGATCATGGACGACTATTTTGCACTACACAGTTACAACACTATTATTCCTCAAGCTCCTCCTCATTGAATATGTGTAGAAATGCTGTATTTGGATCCTGATTTGAAGAAAGAAAATGCCTTGCATTCCACAGATACCCTTAATTCCTACCTTTTGCAAATAACCCTTGTCAGCCCAAGCCCAAGCACGGGATCCATTGCACTTCAAAGATCAGCCTGCTGATGGTAGAGGAGAGGAGGGTCTGATCCAAGAATGAGATGCCAGATAAGTGGGTTGCTTTTGTCCTGGCTGTTATTGTGTGCTTTAATTTCCAACTTATGGCAACCCGAAAAAGGTTTGCCCTTGCCTTCCTGTGAAGCTGAGAAAGTGTGACTTGCTCAACATCACCCACTGAGTTTCCATGGCTCAGTAGGGATTCAAATCCTGGTCTACAGAATAATGCTGGTCTACAATGCTTAATGCTCAGGGGTGTACAATGCTTTAGTACAGGGGTGACCAAATGAGGCACATTTTTATATCTTGGACCTGTTCTGGGAACCACATGGACAACAGAAAAACAAAATAAAAACCCAAAGTGATTCGAAGTCTATTTCTAGTTCTCAAAAATGTTAAGCAGCACTTGAGCACCTTGTTTCCAGAAGCGTCCAATCACTTTTTTTTGTCAAAAAAAAAGGTCTGAGGATCCCGGAGGCGTCAAGGTTCACAAAATATAACACGTGAAATCCAAAAAGCAGCACCTCTTGCCTAAATCAACTCTATGAAATTCATGGGCTCACCATAAGTTGATAGGTGATTTGAAAGCATATATAAACACAGTGTCACACCAAACTACAAAACCCAGAATTCCATAGGATGTGGCTCTGGTGTTTAAAACGAAATCACTATGCTTTATTCCTGTAGTGTGGAAGGATCCTTTATGTGTTTTTCTTTCGCATTACAGGAGCAAGTTCATCTCCTTGCCCTGACACCTGACATTAGCATCCTGACCTGCTTCTTCCATGGTTTCCATCACCAATAAAACCCTGGCTTTGAATAGAATGACATGATCCCCACATTATACCAATAAAGGTGTGCAAAATGCCATGGAGCAATTGAGCAGAGAGGACCTAGTAATTCTGAAAAGTGCTCAATCTCCCAAATCTACCCCACCAGCACATCATTTCCCCCACAACCAGTAGTAGCTTTCATTTTGCTCTGCCACATGAATACTGTTACCAAATGTTCATGGCACATGAGGGTATGTTTCTGATAACCTCTTCAAAATTACAGTGGGAAAGGGAGCTAAGAGACTCACCACACACTGCATCAGGAATCGGAGGAGAGTCCCATGGGCACCCCATACATTGGCTCTGGAGGCCTTCCTTCCGTTGTCTCAATTCCAGCTGCCCCCGTCTGCTGAGAGCTGGGAAGGAAAGACAGCAGATCACAATTAGCTAGTTATGTTCCATGTCAGAACAGCCTCCAACCTTTCAGAGATGAGCATTGGGACATGCACGGTAAACAACACCAATGTGTAATCTCAATGACAAAAGCACACATGTTGGAAAGGACTAACCCTTTGTCTGGCTCTGTTGGAAAAATTTTGCTCTCTCTCTCTCTCTCTCTCTCTCCCACCCCCCTCTCTCTCCCACCCCCCTCTCTCTCTCCTCCTAAGGGGTTAAGTTTTACAGCAACTGAAGTAAACTGAGGGCTAATGTGGAATGTAGGAGGAGGAGAAAGAAACTTGGACCTCTGAAAAGAAGTTAGAAAAGTGGGATGGCAGAGGACTAGTTGGGGCTGTCCCTGCCAAATCAGGACTGTTGGATACAATGCAACAGTCAGTCTGTGGAATCATTCACCTCCCATAGCCTATGACTAAATATGAAGGAATTAAAATGAGTATCAAATCTTGACAAGCACCTTGAAGGAGTCAGAAAGATTGCTGAAAGGGGAACATGTGTGATAAGCACATGATGTCTTTGGTACAGTCCAAAG
This sequence comes from Anolis carolinensis, assembly GCF_035594765.1. Lineage (NCBI taxonomy): Eukaryota > Metazoa > Chordata > Lepidosauria > Squamata > Anolidae > Anolis > Anolis carolinensis. The sequence continues at coordinate 11,214,821 of NW_026943821.1, read as the reverse complement.
ACAACCTGTTCTATAACCAAACCTCAGTATCTGTCACTTGGAAATAACCACTATTTCCCTTCTGGGTTGCTGTGAGTTTTCCGGGCTGCATGGCCATGTTCCAGAAGCGTGTTCCAGCAACCTAGTGATTCCAGCCATGAAAGTCTTCGACAACACATTATTTCCCTTCTGCTTATTCCTGCCCTCCAATTCTTCTGGTAATGTCTCATGCTCCATTTGAGACTGCAAGTTCCTTGGAGGCGGGGATCTGCTCATTTACATTTTGTGAATCACACTGTGCAAATAAGTGAGTCTTCTTACTCATTATCCAATTTAAAGCCATTGTTTAGTATCTCGAAGGGGGAGAAACCTAATGAAGTTCACAGTAACAACAGTATAAAAGTAATACAATCAACCTATCAAATGCATTTGTTGTAAAATCTGAGTTCACAAGGCAGCATTTCTGAATGTACATTGGAGGAAGTAACTGGCTGAAAGCGGAGGCAGCACCAAGGAAAGGTGACCCTTCTTGGGCATGAACACATTGGAACCACAAGAAAGGCCCCATTTTTCATTCTTGTTTGCCATATTCCCAACAAGAGGATAACTTGGAGAAGGGGCTTGGAAAGTGGATCATTATAAGGGCCTGGAAACCTCCAATGATCGAAGCAATGAGGGAAGGGGGACAAAGCTGGACAGGAGAACAATTTGTTGTAAACCCCTGTCCCTGCATGCGATTTGTGTGTCTGTGTCCATGTACAAAAGTCACATATGTAACATAGCACTATCTGTGCCTGCATGCAGTGACATGTATTTCTCAAATCAGTGAAAAAGCCATAGTATGTGCGCGAACTACATCCATTTGATGTACATGTACACAACCAGCATGCATAGTTGCAAATGGTGTCTGCCCTCTCTTCTCCCCACCGAATTCTGCTTTGCTAGGCCAAAGTAGGAAAAATATCTCCCCTCCATACGCACATCTCCCACCAAGCCTGCAGCTGTTGTATCTCTTACAGTACTATGGGTGTGTGTTTGTGTGTGCGCGCGCACGCATATGCATCTATCCTCCTATCCCCTAAAAGCAGTTCCTGTTGCATGGGTCAAAAGGCTGCCATTCTATAATGGCTGGCTACTGCAAATCTAGACAAGGAGCTGTGTGCGCCTGAGCACGTGTGTGAGCGTGTGCCTCCTTGTGCTGTCCACTCATGTGCTGTTGCTTCCACTACAATGTTGCACGCCTCACGCTCTTCATTCCAGCAAAACGTAATGCCCATGTCGCCTACGGTCACATCATGCTACGGCTCAAGCCAAGGGATGTGCTCCGCTCCGTGGCTGCATGTTTCTTGGTGCATCTGATCTAGATGCCTCTCTCTTGCCCAGTTGCCATGTTGCAGGCTGTGTGAGCTGTGCCTTGGCCACGTGAAAGTGTCTCGGTCCCTTGGTGCTGTTGCATCTCAATGTCCCTGCCAATGGCTGCAACGTCCCTGTGGTCTCCCATCCCCACAGCAGGAAGGTTGCCTTTTTCATATGGCATATTGGCTCCACAGCGGTGGCGTTCACCCCATACCTGTCTGGCGGCCTTCCCCGATGTGCTGCTTTGGCACTCCGCTCGCCCACAGTTGCCCATGGCTTCGGTCACTGGCGCCCGCCCCTTGCCGCTGCCGCCGCCTTTCTTTGAGCACCGTTAGCCTGGAGGGGGAAGAGAGGCGAGGGCTGGCACATTGCGTCCTCGCTGTTGTCACTGTCGTCGTTGGGTGGATAGGTGAGGGCAGCTAGCTGTTTCTCTCAATGCCTGCATGCCCCATCAAGAGCCTGGCATGTGCTGCATGGCTAGGGCCCCCAGTGGCATAAATGCACCCACAATTGTGACCCCTCCCCTCCAGCCTCCTCCCTGCCATATCACAGAAGCACCTAGAATGGCAGTCACAACGACTTCTCTCCTCCTCCTCTTCCTCCAGCCTTGGCAATGCCACCCTTTGCCCAATCCATGAGCATGGGGGATCGGTGTGCATGCATTGGAGGAGAGAGCCAATCTTGCCCCCCTCTCCTCACTCACCCCAGTCCTGGTAGGTGTCTCCGGCAAAGACCTCATCGGCTCCTTCGGCTGGTGATGCTTCTTCGGTGCAAACCAGGGGCTCCCATGCCCCCCCATCCTTCCTCGCCAGCTGAGCGCCTCTGCATCGGCCGGAGACAGTTGCTAGGCAACCGCCTCCAGGAGTTACATCCTGCATCGGTGCGAACCAACCCCCAAGAAGCCTCCCGGCGGAGGAAGAGCAGAGCGGGGACCTCTCCTTTGAGGCTGGGGTGCCTCACATCGCAGGCAGGGCCCTCAGAGGGAGGGGCCCATGGGCATTTATCTCCTCCAGCTCTCAGGCAGAAGAGCAGCAGTGGTAGTCTTTGCCTGCATCCTGCTTGCAATGCAACAGGAGAGCGCAAGCAATTGGCCTAGAAAAATCACCAGCCAAGTTAGCTAGGGGCGAAATGGAAGGGGAAGCTGTCTCTTCCATGCTATCAATGACAGCACCCTCCCTGGAAGAATGGTGCCCACCCAGGGAAGAGAATATTTCCCATTGCCCAGCCCCATGGAGCCCCAAATAGCTCCCTGCTTCCCAAAATACCTGCCAAGGGGCAAACAGGAGGTGCTGGCCTCAGTAGCACCTCTCCTTATAAATAATAAACTTTTATTTATATCCCACCACCATCTCCCAGAGGGACTCAAGGCGGCTCACAAAATACATCTCTGTGATTCCCTCGTATGAATGCTCTGAAAGTAAGGCATTTGTTGGGATCCTGGAATATTTGGAGGCTTCTCTCCCTGCCTAGAGCAGGGATTGTTGTTTGTTCATTCAGTCGCTTCGTGAATAACAGCAGGGATAACAACATCTGATTCCTCCCACTCCCACATTTGAGATACTAGTGGCAAACACTAACTGGAAAGGAAAAAGCATTGTATGCATGCTCACAGCCATCTACTCACCTCCCAACAAAATCTAAAGGGTGGAGGGACAAGTATTTGGTGGAAGGAAAAAGCACTCTGTATGCAAGGCTCAAATGCTCTCATTACCACCTCCTCTTCCACCTGCAAACTCAAAGTACGTAGGGAATGATGAGCTGCCTAAATATCCTAAAGGCACTAGATCAGGGGTCCCCAAACTAAGGCCCGGGGGCCAGATGCGGCCCTCCAAGGTCATTTACCTGCCCCCCCGCCCTCATTTATAATATAATATTTTTATATCAGTTTTAATAATATATTATATATACATATGATATTGATATTATCATGTTATACAATGTAATACTAATAATAATACCATATAATAATGTTAATTACATGTTATATATTACATATAATATTACAGTATAGTGGTATAGTTCAATAGAGTAATATATAAAGCTAATATTGTGCTATGTTAATAATATAATATATTGTATGTACGTACAGCCGCTCCAAGTCCGGGGTGAGAAGGGCGGGATATAAATGTAAAAAATAAATGTAGTAAATGAATAAATAAATAATTTTAGACTTAGGCTCGCCCAAATTCTGAAATGATTTGAAGGCACACAACAATAACAATCCTAATTAACTTGACTATCTCATTGGCCAGAAGCAGGCCCACACTTCCTATTGAAATCCTGATAGGTTTATGTTGGTTAAAATTGTTTTCATTTTAAAATATTTTATTGTTCTTTCATTGTTGTTGTTTTACACTACAAATAAGACATGTGCAGTGTGCATAGGGATTTGTTCGAATTTCTTTTTCAAATGATAATTTGGCCCCTCAACAGTCTGAAGGATTGTGGACCGGCCCTTTGCTTTAAAAGTTTGAGGACCCCTGCACTAGATCCTGTCTGCTCCTGGAAGCTAACTAGGGTCAGTTCTGGTTAGTACTGGAGGGGAGATTGGCAACAAATCAGGTGCTGTAGGCTCTATTTCAGAAGGAACCACCTCTGAGACTTCCTTGCAAAATAAAACCCTATAAAATAATCGTGTCACTATAAGTCGACAGTAACTTGAAGGCACCTACATACACAGGCACTGGAGGCAGATATTGTCTGTAAGGAAAAAGCATTTTGTATATGCCTGCAGAAATGAAAGTTTGCTGTTATACGCTCATTTTCCTTCCCCCACCTCATTCGCTCTCCTTTGCCTTTCCAAATCTGAAATGTTATGGGGTTATTGAAAAGTACTGGCTGGAAAGGAGGAAAAAACACTCCGTAGATGTTCACAGACACAAGTTTTGCAGTGATGCTCTCACAATCCTCTCCCCTGGCCCTCTTCATACCACAAATCAAAGCATGAAGGAACCCGTAAAGCTGGAAAGAGCTCTGTATATGCTTGCCTCCAAATTCCAAGGGCAAGTTGCAAGGGAAAAGCATTCATAAGCACAGAGAGTATATACCATAGTTATAATCTTACACAAAGCACTCTGTACAACCTCATAGCTTGGGAGCATGTATCGTTATAGTCCCATAGAAAGCACTCTATACATGCTCATAGGCACAAAGTACAATTACAATCTATGGGTGTATATCAAGTAAAAGCACTTGATACACGCCCATAGGCACAGGACATGTCGAGTTATAGTCACACAGAAAGCACTCTGTACATGCTCACTGGAACAACGTGTACTAATAATCTTATAGAAAGCACCTCATAAGCACAGAGCATGTATAGTTATAGTATTACAGAAAGCACTCTGGTCATGGTCCTAGGCACAAAGCATGTTATAGAAAGCACTCTGTATATTGGGTTGCTGTGAGTTTTCTGGGCTGTATGGCCATGTTCCAGAAGCATTTTCTCTTGACGTTTCACCCACATCTATGGCAGGCATCCTCATAACCTCTGAGGATGCCTGCCATAGATGTGGGTGAAACATCAGGAGAGAATGCATCTGAAACATGGCCATACAGCCTGGAAAACTCACTGCAACCCAGTGATTCCAGCCATGAAAGCCTTAGACAATACACTCTGTACATTGGCACAAAGTGTTCTAATAATCTTATAGAGAGCGCTCTGCATATCCTCATAAGCACAGAGCATGTATAGTTTATAGTATTACAGAAAGCACTCTGTACATGCTCATAGCCACAAACAGAAAGCACTCTGTATATGTTCATAGGTATAAGGTTCAAAGGTATAATTCTATAGAACAGTGCCTATACATCCCCATAAGCACAGAGCATAGCTATCATATTATAGAAAGCACTCTGTACATGCTCGCGGGCACAAAGTGTTGTAAAAATTTATAGAAAGTGCTCCATACATGCTTCTGAAGTCCTCCTCTCTTCTCATCACAGCTTGGCTATGATGCTAAAGAGAAGAGAGAAAGGCCAAGGAAATGAGAGAAAAAAGGGAGCTGAGACAGCATTGAAGGAGAAGGAGAAGAGTCGGCAGAAGGAAGCTTTTAAGACAGCAGCAGGACAGTTTGCCCCTGGGCTCTTGGTTCTGGAAAGGGCATTCACACAATCCCAGATACACAAAAACACACACAGGGAGACACAACTGGGTCCAAAGGGAGTGGGAGGGAAGGAGGGAATTCCAGCTAGTGGCGGGAGGGAAACACCAGGGCCAGCTGGCAAGGGGAGACCTGCCCATTGGAGTGGCACCTCAGGCAGCTGCAACCATTAGGAACTATGCCCCCCCCCCCCCCGTCAACAACAGCAGCAGTGGCAGCATTACATAAGACTCCTTGGTGGTGGGGCGGGAGTGTGCCTGGGGGGCACCGGGTGTGAACCGACACTGGAGCTGAGCTGCACTCAGGCTGACTCACACACTCCCAGCCTGGCAGCAGCACTTACATAAGCCAGAGGTTTCTTTTATTTTGGGTGGGGTGGGGTTTTTATTATTCTCCAGGCTCTGGGGAGATGGTGGGTCCCTTCTACAGGAAGGAATTGCCTCCTCAAATAAGAACCCTGCCCCCAAATGAAATGTGCCATTCCTCTCTAAATTCTTTGCAACCCAGAACACTGAAAATCATGCACATGTGTAACCCTTATTAGATTGCTGTGTTCGCATTCCCTTGGTAACTGGGTCTGCGCTTTTTCTTCGGAGACCTAGACTGTGTTTCTAAACGCTTGACTGAAGTTCAAAATCACTGCCAGGCTAGAAATGTGGGGATTGAAGGGAAAAGTATGGTGGAGGGAATCCTATGGGAGGGCAATGCCCTCGTTTTGCCTTCTCCTTACCAGAAACAGTGCGATGGAGTGTTTTGAGCATTGGACCATGACGAAGACCAGGATTCGAATCTCCTCTCAGCAATGGGAATGTAACGGCTGACCTGGGGCAAGTCAAATACTCTCAGCTTCAGAAAATGGTGAGAGCTTAAATTGGGAAAAGGTGCCCATATTCGGCAAGCACTCTGCTTTGAACCAGAGAGAAATATATATGCAGAAAGGATACTGGTTTTCAGTCAAATTCCTAGCCCCATCCAAAAGAAATTGTGCAGAAAGAATCCGAAGAGAAAGTGGCCATGCCAGGCCAATGTGCAAGAACAGGATGGAAACACAGAAGAGGGTCTTCTTGGTGGCTACTCCAAGGTTTTGGACTTCAGTTCCTAGAGACTAGACTGACATTTCCCTGACTATCTTTCCATAGGCGAAACTCTGTTGCTACAGCAGATCTTTAAGGACTGACTGATCAAAGGGAAAGAGTCTTTAATATTGATTAGTATACTCCATTTACCGTTTTTCTAGATCAAGAGACATACTTTTGATAATTCTATTTTACTGGGTTGCTGTGAGTTTTCCGGGCTGTATGGCCATGTTCCAGAAGCATTCCCTCCTGATGTTTCGCCCACATCTATGGCAGGCATCCTCAGAGGTTGTGAGGTCTGTTGGAAACTAGGCAAGTGGAGTTTATACAGTATACTGTATCTATGGAAAGTCCAGGGTGGGAGAAAGAACTCTGGTGTGTTTGAGGCCAGTGTGAATGTTGCAACTGGCCAGTTTGATTAGCATTGAATAACCTGGCAGCTTTACAGCTTGGCTGCTTCCTGCCTGAAGGAATCCTTTGTCGTGAGGTGTTAGCTGGCCCTGATTGTTTAATGTCTGGAATTCCCCTAATTTGTTTTATTCTTGTTATTTATTTAGCCAGATTTTATTCATTTTCATGGTTTCCTCCTTTCTGTTGGAATTGTCCACATGCTATGTCACACTATACAGAGAAGCCATTGAAATCCACAAGCATGTGGACAATCTCAACAGAAAGGAGGAAACCATGAAAATGAATAAAATCTGGCTACCAGTATTAAAAAAAACCCTCTAAAATCAGGACAGTAAATAAATAACAACAATCGGAAAACAGGGGAATTCCAGAAATTAAACTATCAGGGCCAGCTAACACCTCACAGCAAAGGATTCCCCCAAGCAGGGGTCAACCAGCCTTGAAGCTGCAAGGCCATTCGATGCTAATCAAGCTGGCCATTTGCAACATTCACACTTCCCTCCAACAGACAAGAGTTCTTTCTCCCAGCCTGGACATTCCACAGATATATAAACCGCCCTTGCCTCGTTTCCAATATATCTCACAACCTCTGCCATAGATGTGGGCAAAATGTCAGGAGATAATGCTTCTGGAACATGGCCATACAAACAAGAAAACTCACAGCAACCCAATGATTAAATCCATGAAAGCCTTTGACAACACAATTCTATTTTAACTTTTATACAAGATGTGCTTTAAGGCTTGCCCTTTTAATGTCTGTACGCCACCTTGAATTGCAGGACTGGAGATGGAGGCAGAAGATAAATATTTAAAAATAAATAGCATTTCACAGTGATATTACATTTCCCCTCCTTGGCCTCACAATAAGACTGGGAACCTTCCTGAAAAGTAAAAAGAAGCAAGGATCACACACCGGCAATGATCTTTCTTGGGGTCCTACGGTTTAAAACACCAAAAAAGTCCCCCATCTCTGCTAAGTTACATTCTGTATCCCGTCAGGGCCCCACAGAGAATCCAGAAAAAAGCAAGAGAGACCTTTCACTTTTTAATAATTATCATCAGTCGCAGACTGATACAAAATGAAATATATATATATATACTGTATGTAAAACATCTTAGTGCTGCAAAGACCACACAGCATTATTGCTCATCATGAACAGCTTTGGCTTTTCAGAGAAGGGAGGACAGAAGACTGGGATAGAAGTCTTCCAGGAAATGCTCCAGAGAGGACTTCCTACCAATTTATCACCTGCAAGTGTGATGCTTATGGCCACCTGCGCATGTGCAACCTGCCTCACAAGGGAGAAGAACGCCCTTGGAGACCAACACCCTGAGAAGCATGGAAGTCTCTTGGAGAGGGGCGGGACTCACTGAGCAGAGGACGGCGATATGGAGAAGGAGCACATCATTGGAGAGAGGGGTATACTTGATAGCAAAAGGTTTTGTCCCAGAACTTGATCAATGGCTCCCAAAACACAAGGCACACCAGTGGAAGGTCTGGAGAGACACACAGCCCAGATCTGCATCCCACCTAGTAAATAGGAGAGGCTTGCAAAAGAGACGTGGAAAAACTTGGAAATGGTTGCTGCAGGTGCCACTGTCCCTTTCACCACAGAAGAGGTCAAAAAGAGGTTTCACTGAGCCGCTGTCGAGATGGAGCCAGAGGCAGGCTGGGGGACTCTGGGGAAGCTGGACTCAGGCTGGGCGTTCTTTGGACAGCAGGGCTGGCACTGAGCCGCCCGTGCCTGGCTCTGGCCCCGAGCTCCCTGGAGCGGTTGACCCATGGACTTTCGGGCTGAGCAAGGTCCAAGGAGGAGGAAGAGGAACGGGCCAGCTCCTGACAGCGCTCAATGAAGCTCCCACCTTGACGTCTCCTGTCAAGGGCTCCTCGTTGCTGGAAATCAGGTTGGGGCAGGGGCTCTGGGTTCAATCGGGAGGGAAGGACTGGGGAGGCCCTCACTGGCTTGTCCCGGGCTCCGCTGACATTTTGGAACTGGAGGCTGTTGGTAGGACAAAGGCAGGTTACAGTTTCTAAAGGGAGCGGCATCAGTCTGTTGCAGGAAAGACAAGGGAATATTCAGCTATGGACTCTCAAAAGTAAAAAACAGGATTATGATAGAATGAACTCTGTGGACAATGGGCCTCATTTTGACAAGGGGCAAAAACTCAGACAAGTATAGATACACAAGCCACAAGTCATTCTTAGAGGTTTTTTTGCACTAAATTCAGAACTGTGCTTATTTTTTCTGAATCATGTGTAGTTCTTGTGATGTAGCTAATCAAATAATGAATGCACTTACACACTGATATCAATTAGATTCTATTGATACCAGTGTGTAAATGCATTAATTATTCAATTAGTCTCATAGAGAAAAAATAAACACAGATCTGAATTCAGCACAAAAAACTATATAAGAATGACCTAAAGTTATATCTGATGAAAAATAATTGTTGGCTTGTGTTACAGTAATATGATGCAAAATGTGCAGACTTTACAGTAGTTGCTGCAATGTATCTTTTAAAAAGTTGATGTGATGGGAAAAAATCAAGACGTATTTAAAATCAACATAAAAAATTGATTTAAACTGTGCTACTTTCATTTCTGATGATTACAAAAATTCTGATTTTGTTGGCTTGTGATATTTGCCCAAAATACAGGGCAGGCATTTCTTGGTTCATCCTGTGATGCCAGTAGATGAGGCACAGCTCACAGGTGGGCTCACTCCCAAGTCAGGAATCTCTAGCTTTAGGTGAGGGCCAGGGTAGGGGGCTTTTCTAGACCTCCCCCTTTCCATTAAATGTGTGTGCTTCAACCAGTCTCTACCTGACACTGGCAGCGGTGGGAGGATGTGTGGGGGTGAACGATCCAGCCAGGCTCATCTCGAGGGTGTGGGTGAGTGCCAAGTCACACTGTTTCAGCTCCTGCAACAGCTCCTCCTCCGAGAGACCGCCTGTATCTGAAGGATGGATGCAAAGAAGGTGGGAGCTTGTTAGCACAGTAATATGCGCAGGGGGGGAAATATGCCCTTGGCAGGTGCTATTCAGCCAGCCAAAGTCTCCAGGGAAGCTTTAGTGCTGTGCTTTGAGCAGCCAATGGTGCTACCCAACCTGCAAGCACAGCCATTCCCTCTATGGCACTCTGCCCAGCATCCCACTCTGCCCGCTTGCGCACTTGGTGCTTGTTCCACCATCTCCATGGCAGTTGTGAGGTCCCACATCTGGAGGCTGCCATTGCTGTGGCCAGTGAAGAGGTAGCGGCGTGGGCGGGATCCAATGCGGCTGGAGCCCTCGCACTCCTGCACCATGAAGGCCGTGATGGGTGAACCGTCCACAGAGCGCACTTCGCAGACTCTGTTGTGGGAAGGAAACAGAAAAGGAGCCCTGGGTGGGGAGCTCAAAAGCAGGCAAGTTGGCAGAGGAAAGGCACATGAGCCACAGCAAGATATTTTAATACTTCCAGAGGTGACATTTGGTTTCCGAAGTAGCAACAGCATTGAAAAAGGTCAAAGCTGCATAGCATACACCTCTTGCCAATCCCACTAGAGGTCTTTTAAAAAAGGAGGATCTTTTCCAAATGTGGGTGAAAAAGCAGCTTTTCTGAAAAAAGTGTCAAAATTGCTCATGATCAACCATCCACCTCCACATTTGAAGCTGACATTGTTGTTCTTTCCCATCCTGTTCTATTCAACTTGATGACCCTTAAATATGATGTTGGTTATTAAACTAGAATGCATATTGTGTGACCTGCATGCAGCCTGATTTGAGAGCAATTTTGGAAAACTTTCCAAATGCATGTAAAGCCACAAAAATAATCCCACCCCACCAGTACCTTGCACTATCTTCAAATACCCGTTTTCTTCCCCAGTTTCTCAAAATGGTGACTGAAAGTGATGTGACATCACTTCCTGCTGCCATTTTGAGAAGTACTGATAATGAAAACAAAGGTATTGGGGCTTGCCATAGGAGAAGGGAGAGATGTGGCTTCAGGCAGGGCAAGGGAAGAAATTTGCCCTGATCTCCTCCCTATGCAATTGTCCATCCCTCCCTACCATGCAATTGCGCACCCCTGCTCTTAAGAATCAGACGAATCCCTGTTCTCTGCCCCAAACAGTCCTGGGCTCCAGCAAATTCACCTCTTCCCTGTTGAGGATAGCCGCACATACAAGTTGCTAGCATCTGGCACCACCTTCTGGAGGAACACTTGCTGGTCATCCCGTTCACCAAAAGGACCTGCAGGTAAGAAGACACAGAAACCAAGGCCACATCAAGGCTGAGAAGGTCCAGGAACACAGGAAGGTTCAGCAGACCCTGAAGGTCAATCCCTTCCATCACTTCATACCAATGTCTGTGCCAACACTGCAGCCCCCATGTCCATCGACGGATTCTAGAGCTAAGATCTTGAAGGAAGCCAATGGTGTGGAGCCAGGCTGGGTGGAGATCATCCCACGGAACCGGGTCACCGTCCAGGTACGGACATGATTGTTGTCAGCACAGACTGGGAGAAAGAACAGGGGCAAAGGCGTAAAATGGGGATAGAAGTCATTTTAAGGTGTCCCAATGTATCCATCCCCCCTGTTAACCCCATTGGCCAATACCTGAGATGAGGTGCCTTTCTGAAAGCATCACTTTGGTGACAGGGCTGCGGTGGACAGCAAAAGTCTGGAAGAGCTGGGGCCCTGAACCCACAGTTTCTGGATGCCTGACAATCACCCGCACTGTCCCTGAGCTGGTGCCATAGGCAATCTCAATCCAATTCCCACTGTTGCCTGTAGAAGAAAGCAAAGCATTGCGCCAGAGGGCAGTGATGGTCTCACTCCTATAGGCATGTGCCTATACACTTGATACACCGTGACCATGGTACAGGATTTTCTCAGCCAGAATTATTCAGGGGTTTGCTATTGTCTTCCCCTTAGGCTGAGAGAATGTGACTTGCCCATGGTCACCCAAAGTCCTAGTCCAACATTAGCTGAAGTTCAAAACATCTACAGGAACAGAGTTTTGGCCACCTGTAGCCTCAGGCAAGGCACCTAATATTTGCTATTCAAGCTGGATAGAGCAAGGCAGAAGATCCAGGGGTTGGGAAGGCAGGCAAGGCAAGTGTCTAAGTAAACAAGGAGAAGGAAAACAGTGCAGTGTTCCTGGACAATAATAATAATAATAATAATAATAATAATAATAATAATAATAATACTTTATTTATATTCCACCCTATCTTCCAGAGGGACTCAGGGCAAATTCCAAACATAAAAGGCAAATATTCAATGTCTAAACACAACAATACACCCCTAATAACAAAAAAATGATAGCCCAACATATAAAAACAAATTAAGACTTAACAAAAATTAAATAAAAAACGCAACCTGTTATATCAGGCATAAAACAAAAAAATCAAACATCGAACAGGATTCAACCTTAAACTCTACTCCTTACTACTTTTTGGTGTGAGATAGACGCTGAGCGCAGTGATGGCATCCTCAGAAGGGTCACGGTACAGCTCTGTCACAAGGAGGTCGTTGTCCTTCATGCGAAGTGGGAACTTCTGCACATCTGTTGGGAGCAGAGGAAAGAAAGTGCATGGCACAGGTAACCAGGTGGGCAAACTCAGGCTCCAATCACTAATTGCTCCCTTGCCTCCCCTCTCTGTGCATTGCCCTGCCAATAACAAGGTGTCAGGGCTTGGGCGATGCCTGGCTATGACCTCCATGCCTAGAACTGGTATCCCTCCATTCAACCTACCTACATAGTAGATAGAACCATTGTTGCATCCCAAGAGGAGGAAGGAACCGGCAGCATCATAGCTGTTGATTGGGACCATCTCCTGAGTCTATGGAAGCAGAAATAATTGTCAGATGAAATCGGGGGGGGGGGGGTGCTTCTGCATATGAAGCTTCAGAGCCTTGAAGGGTCATGCTTTAGTCTCCCTCCTCCCTTGGCCATCCCACTTGCCCCTCTCCTCACCTGCCAGTGCTTAGTGACAGCATTCCAGACTCCAATCTTGCCTGTGTGGCTGGTGGCAATGAGTTGGTTGCCTACAAAGAGCAGGCCTTCCACAGGAACTCCCAAGTGGAATACACCTAGCAAGAAGATACAGAACATCAGAGAGGAACATGAGACAGGCCAACTCTTGGTTCCGATAGGAGCCAACCAGTACAAGAGAATACCATAAGAAGATATGAATCTCTCTGTGCTTTAATTGCATTTTATGGTGAGCTACCCTGAGTCCCTTTCTGGGGAGAAAGGCTAAAAGTCAATTGGAAAAAAAAAATAACATCCGAGGGTGTGTTGACCATGAACCCATGGCCCTTTCAAGAGGCTTCGCTCCAGATTTGGCTGACTTCCTTTCACAGATACCTTAGCTTATCATGAGGCAGGAAGTTCCACATGAGGAAACCCAAAGTATCTTCCTAAATGCTCTGAGGAACTCACCCAGTCCTCAACAGATATAAAACTTTCTGATTGGGAACTAGATGAGTTTGGAAGGCAGTGGAGTTCTGAAATAAATCTGCTGGAAAATCCGTCACTCTCCCTGCCTCAGTCTCTGGATGCTGAAACTCCCAGGAATCGGGAAATTCTAGCTAGTTACAGGCAAGTCTCCCTCCCCAGGAGATTAGACCCCCACGCTATCCATTTTCTGGAAGGAACTAAAAACTTGGCTATTTTAATGGTTAAACTGGGCTGCGGCTGAGAGCAGTACTATTTGTTTAATTAGTAATTAGTACTGTTTTATTGGGGTTTTTTTAATTGGGTAAGGTGTTATTTTTATCTCAACTGATGATGTAATTTAATTTTTTTATATGTGGATGTAATTTACCTTTGTTTATGCGCTATGGCACTTGTAAGCCACACCTAGTCCTTCTGGGAGATGGTGATGGGGTATAAAGCTATTATTATTTATTATTACTCAAACAGGCATTTGAAAATGGGTAAACTTCATGTCATCTAACGATTGAAGTAATGAGATAAATCTAAAATTGGATCTTACTGTTCCTTTTCACTTGATCAGTAGCTGGGATTTTTAAGGAATAACGTTTCATGTAATTTTAAAATGTTGCTTTATTTTTATATTGTTTTGCCTTGTTATTAACTGTTGATTTAATTTAAATTGGATATATTTATGTGTGTTGTTAACAAAATGATTTGTATAATTATATTGCTGTAAGCCGCTCTGAGTCCCCTTGGGGAGATTATATTATTATATTATTATTATTATTATTGTTATTGTTGTTGTTGTTTCCATGTGTCTAAAATAACAACAGTGGGTTGCCAAAGCATAAGCTGGTACAATGAACATTGCTTCTGCTCTGCCCCAACTTCGCTTGGCTCCTCACCGATCTCAATGCCATTCCCATCAGGCTGGATTGCCCACAAGAGGATCTCACTGCAGGAAGCAGCTGCCACCATCTTGTCACTGTCACCCAGTGAGCCGCCAAGAACTCGGGCATTCAGTGCCACCCGTTCAATGACCCAGTCCAGCCGGGGGCTGCAGAATGCCAGCTGCCAACCAGAGGTCTCTTTCATCCTGTGCAGCAAAGAGTATCAACAGACTGTGATGGAGTGGAAAAAAAGATCTCTCTGTTCCACCATCCCATTTCCCCAAAAGGCATGTACCTGTAACAGACGAGGAACTGAGCATAGGCCACTGCTATCCAGTTGTGGTGCCCATGTACAAGACGCACCATCCCTGGATCATTCGAAGCTCCTAGGAGGAAAGAATTAGGCATACAGAGGCTCTGAGAAAGGAGTTTCCTTACTAACTTCTCCCTAAAACAGAGTTTGGGTCTGACAGTGACATTTCCACTAGACAACTCCCAACCTATCTCAAGCTGTTCCTGTGCTGTGAAGTTTCCACTACGAGGAAAAATGCACATTTTATTGTCTTTCCTTCCTGACACAGCACTTACCTGCCCCTGAATTCCTCTCCTCCAACAACCGCCCCAGCAGCCCCGCATTTCCAAGGTTGGGGGGCATGGTGTTGCTTCGGCGCACAAGGGCTCGCTCCACGAGGTTCCCTGACCGGGCAGCCAACTGAGCCCCTGTGACACTGTGTCGGTTCCATCGTTTGATAGGGAACACTGGAATGAAAAGGGAGAAGGCACTATTGTCCATATTCCTGAGTCCCAATTCCCCCTTCAGTCCTTAAATTAGAGTTTCACCCAAATCTCATTCCTTTCCCAAGGCACAAGTCCAGATTGTTTGAAGGACCATATGAACCTGACCATATTTTATGATCTGAGGAGCCCCTTTGTTCTGTCCCTTGCAAGATGGGGACATGGGAGAGGTCCTTCTCAGTGGCTGACCCCAGATCCTTGAACTTCCTTCCCACAGTTAAATTGGCACTTTCCTTACTATGATTCCGCTGTCAGGCAGGCAGACAGAATTGAGAAATGATTTTTCAAGGGGAAATAGATCTCATACATGTTGTTAGATCGTTTTTTTTTAATGATTGATCCTTTCAGTGGTTCTAAATTGTTTAATTATTTATTTTTTTCATTTCGGTAGTCTGTGAATTTTTTATCTATGTTTGAATTATTTGTAAGCCTTGAGTCTCAAACTGGAAGAAAAGCAAGAGATAAATAGAAATACAACAAAGTGAAGCTACTCTGTACCTGGTGGGGGCAAGTAGCCATTGAAAAGAACGCTCCCACAGGACGATCGTTCTAGCTCCTCATGCAGCTGCAGGCGGCGCACTAGGGAACATGAGATGAAGAAAGGAGCTCAGACAAGGAAGCACCTGCCTCTGGAACATCAACCATTATCATCCACACAACCTGCCAACCTGCCTGGTGTTGTATGAACAAGGGAGAATGGTGAAATATCCCAACATCCCCCTCACATACTTTGCACTCCTTGCTTTCAAGACCGATGCCCCCACCACCACTCAGGCACTGGCATACCTAATGGTGTGATCCCATAGAACTGTGCCTCATGCAACAGCAAGGAAACATTGGTCCTCCTGAAGGGACAAAATGGATGGGTTATGATGAAGATTTGCCCATACCTATGAAAAGGCAATAGGGAATCTAAGGTTTAGAGGCTGGAGTTGCAGCTCACTCACTGATGCTTCCCCAGCCCCCAAGCAGACTGCCTGGACCTTCACGTCGCACCTGATATCAAGCTCTTTGGTCCGGAGAAAGTTTAGGATAGGGGCAAAGACTTCAGGATCCCGGTCAATGAAGATCTAAATGGAAAGCAAAAAAGGTGCCATTTCGCTAGAGTTGCATTCATCCTCTTGCTATTTGAATGGGTCTCAACCCAGATGGCTCTTCTTCTGTATATTCCACACTTAGCTCTACTTAGTCCTGCCCAGTTTACTGAAAAAAACAGTATACTCCCCATCTTCATTTTGGATTTTGGGAATGGAAAAGAGGTAGTAAAGAGAAGAAAAATTGCTCAAAGTTACTTACCGCACCTGTTTCATCCTTCAAGGTAGAGATCCGTCCGCTGAGGAGGCTACAATTAGAAAAATTAAGGTCAGATTCTGACATTTTAAAAGAATTCGTTCCAACTAGGCTAAGCAAGCTCCAAAGCAGTCCTACTTTTTATTTTTGAGCCATAATTTTTAAAGTTAAAGTTTATTTAAAGTTACAAACATACCAACAAACAAAAACTTTTACAGGGAAACATTTTGTTACAATATCTGTGGCAGGGAAGTGCACCATAACAAAGAGTTTGTCTTAATGTGTAAATAAGGTCAGGAAAGGCATTCAACAAAATACAATTATTTTGTATAATTAATAAAATAAAATAATGATTAATGTAATATTAAGAAAGAACCTAATTTATTTTGTAATAATAATATTTTATTTATAACCTGCCCTATCTCCCCGAAGGGACTCAAGGTGGCTTATATCAATATAAGTCAGGGCAGTAAAAATGGATTCATTTTAATCTACAGCATAGATGCACCTCAAGATTTTTTCCATTGCTGGAAGCTTTAGTCCTCTAACACTTTTGTTTTTAAAGAAAGAGTGCAGCAAATGTACAGCACACCTTTTTGGCCAAATTACAAACAGGACACTTTTTGCGCTGTGCATTACATTTGCCAGCAAATACTTTTTTTTGGTTTCCGGGTTTTGAAAACTGAAGTGCGCATTAGAGTCAATGGCACATTAGACTTGAGTAATTACAGTATATGTGGTAAACTAGATGGGCTCTTCTATAACACCATGCTGCCTTCTATAAATGCCATCTGCCCACTACAAACACAGGCTACTTCCTCATTATCCCCACCAAGCCTCCTTCTCCTTGCTTCGGTCACCTAGAAAAAAAGGAATCTGGGATCCAAGTGAGGGTCTGGCGAGAAGTACTGAACCTGCAGAGAGGAAAAGGAAAGGGAGGGGGTTAGGATGAAAGCCGGTGAGGACAGAAAACAAAGGTGCCCATGCACCACGTGGCTTTTTCCTTGGGAGAAGCACTATTTGCTCACATCTGAATCTCCAAAAGAGAAAAGAGAAACTTTGAACTCCTGGGATTGTGAGGTCTGCTGGAAATTAGGCAAGTGGGGTTTATAAATCTGGCTGCCAGTATAAAAAAAAACCCCTCTAAAATCAGAACAGTAAATAAAGAAAACAACATTCCAGACAGGAAACAATCAGGGCCAGCTAACACCTCCCCCAAGAGGATTCATCCAGGCAGGAAGCAGCCAGGCTTTAAAGCTGCAAGGCTATTCAGTGCTAATCAAGGAGGCCAACTGCAACATTCACACTTGCCTCCAACAGACAAGAATTCTTTTCTCCCACCCTGGATATTCCACAGATATATAAACCCTACTTGCCTACGGTAGTTTCCAACAGACCTCACAACCTCTGAGGATGTCTGTCATAGATGTGGGCGAAACGTCAGGAGAGAATGCTTCTGGAATATGGCCATACGACTCGAAAAACTCATAGCAACCCAGTTATTATGTCTCTCATTCTTTCCCCACTGCTATTAGATTCCCACTTCAAGCCCCTCCCCTCTGTGTGCGTGGCCAGGGCGGTCTCCTAGGCGACGCCACGGACGGTCCCTTGCCTTCGGCCGCCGACGTTCAACTGGATCAGTTCGGCTCCAGCAGTAGCAACCGCCCCCGCCGCCATCCCGAAGCCGCTCCGCTTCCGCCTTCCGGGCTCTTTAGCGAGGCACCGCCTCCCCCGCAAAGCCATTGGAGGTAAGATTTCCTAATCCCTCCTCCAATTGGTCTCAGACCACATAGTCCCGCCTATTTCGGCAATTTCGCCTATTTCGGTCAACCTTCGTTGGCTCATTGGCTCCAAAGTGGTAAAGGTTCCGCCCACTTGCTCTTCCCATTGGTTTAAGTGACTCTCCACATAAACAACTATCCGCGGCTTTAAATTGCCCTGATCCTGCCCATTTCGAGCCATCTGGTGATTGGGCGTCGCGCATAAAGGTTGTCCTATCTCGCATTCCTATTGGCTCTAGCAGTTGTCCTCAAACCCTGATCCTCTGAGCTAGTGGACTTCAACTCCCAGAAGCTTCAGCCAGTTTGTCCAGCAGTCAGGAATTCTGGGAGTCGAAGTCCAAAATATTTGGCGGACCAAAGTGTGGGAATCATTAGGCTATACCAGGTATGGGCAAACTTGGGCCCTCCAGCTGTTTTGAACTTTAACTCCCACAATTCCTAACAGCCGGATTATGTAGATTATCTGATTTGATAATCTAGATCATATGGCAGTGTAGAAGGGGATTTAGAATCTGTACTGCCCTATATCCCAGGTTCAGATCCCAGGTTATCTGCTTTGAACTGGATTATATAAGTGTACACTGCCATATAATCCAGTTCAAAGCAGATAATCTGGATTTTATCTGGCAAATGTAGAAGGGGCCTTATATAATCCAGTTCTGTGCAGATGATCTAGATCAGGGTACCCAAACTTTTTAAACAGGGGGCCATGTCACGATCCTTCAGACCGTTGGAGGGCCGGACTATAGTTGGTCACTGATATTAATAATAATAATAATAATAACAACAATAATAAAGAGGGTTGGCAGAGACCCTTTGGGCCATTGAGTCCAATCCCCTTCTGCCTTTGGGCACCAAAAGCACAAGCACAGCACCCCAGACAGATGGCCACCCAGCCTCAATGTTAATAATAATAATAATAAAGAGGGTTGGAAGAGACCCCTTGGGCCATTTAGTCCAACCCCCTTCTGCCTCTGTGCACCAAAAGCACAAGCAAAGCATCCCTGACAGATGGCCACCCAGCCTCAATGTTGTTAATAATTAATAATAATTAATAATTAATTAATAATAATAATTAATAATAATAATAATACAGGGTTTTGGAACACAATACTCCTAACCTCACAATCGTGTTAAAAAACAAAGTATGGATTGTCGATGTTGCAATCCCAGGTGACAGAAGGGTTGAGAAGAAACAACTGGAAAAGATGACACAATATGAGGATATAAAGATCGAATTACAAAGACTCTGGCACAAGCCAGTCAAGGTGGTCCCAGTAGTGATCGGCACATTGGGTGCAGTGCTTAAAGACCTTGGCCTGCACTTAAATACAATCGGCGCTAACAAAATTACCATCTGTCAGCTGCAGAAGGCCACCTTACTGGGATCTGCACACATTATTTGCCGATACATCACACAGTCCTAGACACTTGGGAAGTGTCCGACATCTGATCCAATACAACAGCCAGCAGAGTGTCTGCTATGGACTCATCTTGTTGTGTTTCTAATAAATAATAATAATAATAAGGGTTTTAAGAGAAGAAGAGACCTCTTGGGTCATTTAGCCCAACCCCCTTCTGCCCTTGTGCCGTGGGGGCCGGATAAATGGCTTTGATGGGCCGCATCCGGCCCCCAGGCCTTAGTTTGGGGACCCCTGATCCTGTCCCATATAATTCAGTTCAAAGCAGATAATCTGGGATCAGATACTGGATTATATGGCAGTGTAGATCCAGTATCAATTGAACTGGCCCTTCCCAGTAGCCTCTCCCAGTTTGTGGCTTCATAAATAGCAAAACCAGGCTGTGTCCCAAGCATTTATTCTTTTGGCATCTTGGTTGCCCTCTCATGTTGCTTGGCTATGTGACCGAAAGGATGGCGGTTCGAATCCGGGGAGCGGGGTGAACTTCCGCTGTTAGTCGCAGCTTCTGCCAACCTAGCAGTTTGAAAACATGCAAATGTGAGTAGATCAATAGGTACTGCTCCAGGGGGAAGGTAATGGCGCTCCATGCAGTCACGCTGGCCACATGACCTTGGAGGTGTCTATGGACAACTCTGGCTCTTCGGCTTAGAAATAGAGATGAGCACCAACCCCCAGAGTTGGACATGACTAGGTCTAATGTCAGGGGGAAACTTTTACCTTTACCTAGAAGGGGGCTCAGCCTGGACTTGGTAACCTACAAACTCTTTTGTGGAATATCCATTCATCTTATATTACTGGGGCAGGATAACCTCGAAAAACCACTTTTTAAGATGTTTATGACACTGCATGAAGAAGCATGAAGGGCATGAAGAAGCATGCAAGCCGGAAGGACTGATCTTTCGATCTCATGCAATTAAAAATCTAAAATCTTTACAAATTGGTCTCTGTTTGAAAAACACAGGTCTTCAGAAAGATTTACAGCCAAAGAGAAAAGAGAAAAATGCAACCCCAAATGCTCCAATTTTTGGTGATTCTTTTTCTATACAAGACAAAGAAAAGAAAGAAACCCTTATTTAAAGCAATTACAATATTTTACAGGCTTCTGAACAATCAAGGAAGGCAAGGGGAGCGGAAGCATTAACAAATGAATCTGCCCCAGCTTCAGGGGAGCAAGGTGGGAACTACACCTGGAACAAGGGAGGCCGGATCAGGTCAATTCCCATTTCGGATACATGTAATACTGCTTGAAGAAGCTTCTCCCGACTTATCTGTTCACAAGATCAAGGACTCAACAACCTGAGCTCCACCAGGCTTTATAGCTAATTCATGGGCCCCCCACTGATCAAGCATGCAGCTGGATTCGGGAGTGGGAACTGACTCCACACCACATCTTGGGAGGTAAGGTTTTAGGGCAAAGCCAACTGTGAGCCTCAATGGCACTCTCAACATGGTTTGTGTTATTTGCAAGATTGCCCAAGATCACGTTCAAGATCTACAAGCCTGTAGTTCACATTTGCCGAGAGGCACCAGCGTGTGGTGGAAGCAGGTGGGGTTTGCGGGAAGACCACAAAGTATGGCTAGCTACTGATCACTTTCAATGCCAGAAATGTGTGGCTTCAACACACAAGGGTGCTGAACTTACCCAGACATGACCCATCGTAACCCAGTAGTCACAAAGCAGTGACAGATATGTTTTGCTTATCATGGTAAAGGATAGTAGAGAAGGGCATGAGGTTTTGTATTTAACCTTTGTTGTGGGCCATCAAACCTCACTGTTGTGTTCTCCTTTCCTCTCTCCAAGTAGTGGTAGTAGTAGAAAGATTGCTCATATATCTTGTTAGATTGGATCAAGCCTGAAAGGCTATAGAAACCTCCCATCCCCAAATGACACCCCAACTATCTTGGGCTGATTTGGGCTTTGTTCCACCTGGAGCAGGTTGCCCAACATGTGCTCTCTTCACTGCCACAACCTCAAAGGTCTGGGCAGTTTTGGAGGAGGTCAGGCTGCCAAAAGGTGCACCAAGTCTCTCCAACTAAATGATCCAGGGCTTGGTGGAGCTTAGACAGGAGGCAGCTGGTGCCTTGTCACATATCCAGGTGCAAGTTCTCTACTTTGCTGTGCTCCTTTGTCATCTCCAGCTCGCCTGCCATTTTATTGCATAAAAATACATCTCTGTGCCGAAACAGGCGAGCCCCTCCCTTGTCACAGGGGATTATGGCTTGTTAAGAACAGTGGCAAAGCTGCGTCTACTTGGTCACCCCTCTCTTGTGCTGCTGTTACGTGACCTTGTGCTGTCTGGATGCTGTCCGGCCTAGAGAAGAGGCACCCCCGGCTTCTGGATGTCACTTTGTCCCAAGCTCCAGGTCAAGCTCAAAGATGCCACTCCTCGGGGGCAGCAGAACCCTTGAGTTTCCCTGATGTTTGGGAGGCCTGTGGAGAAAGACACTCATCCCAGGCAATCCTCTTCCCCTTCGATGTTTAGAGTCCATCCCTGAGGGGGTCATAACAGTAGATTTACTCCAAGATGCAGTCAAAACGCTGGACCGCTGCAAAGGCTACTATGGAGGGAGGACACAGGGAGAGAGGCATCAGAGACAGATAGACAAATGGCTGCATAGCAGAATCAGCAGCTAAACCAGATGTGAACATTAATGAAAGGGAACTGGGTTGGCACTCCCTCCTCCACCTACGCACAACGCACAGCAGACCCTTCCTCTTCATTCCTATCTGCATGTAGTGGGGATAGCAGTGTCGAGGCTGTGTGAGCATTTTGCTTTCCTCATCAAAGGAAGTGCCTATGGATGCAGACAACAGATGGGGAGCAGGACACACAGGCAGAGCAATTCGGGACAGTGCCCAAGCAAGAGCTTCCAAATATCCCCAGCTGCTCTGCTCACTGCTTGAGGAATACTTTGCACCCACAGCAGCACCGTTTCGGGCAGGTTCTGCAACTGATTGGAAGACATGAAGCTGGAAAGAGGAAAGGGAGGGGACTGCTCTGAAGGGCTTCCCCTTGCCATCCCCAGAAAAGAGACCAAAGGTATAGCCTTCCTTTGCCACCTCTTAAGCTGGCTGCACCTCACCATCTCAATTAAGGGATCGAGCAGAGGCTGCCGAGTGCAAAGGAGATGCAGACATTTCAGAGAAGGGATGGAGTGAAAGAGCCCATGGATCCTTTTGGCTCGGGTGCTGAGGTTCAAATGACAATGCACCACCAGGAAACAAGACCCAAAGAGAGTGCCAGGTTGTTCTTGGCAACCAAGACTGAGCAAAGACGGCTACACTCTTGGTTCTCACTCCCTATTGATCTTGGCAGGTACAGCAGAGATGGGAAGCATGGGTCTTCTTGTCCCTTCTCCACACCCACCGCACCCTGTTCACTGTTTGCACAGCTTTGACTGGTTCAACCAGGCACCAGATTTAAAGCGCAGAGCTGACAGAGCAGCTCCATCTTCAGGGTCAGCTTGGCTCCCATCTTCTCTTTGGGAGTTTTGGCTTTCCAGGATGACAGAAGCCAGGCCTTGCCTGCCCCCTTCCCAAAGTCCTCCCTGTGCTCTGAAATGATCTCAAGTCTGGCAAAGGCAGTTCCCACGGTCACAGGCCTCTGTGGGCACAGAGTGGCTGGCTTGGACACTGGGGTAACGTCTTGCAGCCTCCAGGCCCCGAGGAGGAGCAGCAGCCACTGCCTCTTATTTCTTCCTCCCTGAAGTACTGGCTCGGCGGTCAGGATCCCGTTTTGGGTTGCCTTCGTCCGTTGAGGAGGTCGTGAGCAGGGCCTGGCCCCACCGAGCAATCTCAGCATGTTCCGCAATTGAGCTGGTCAGAGCCGTCAGCCAAGTCTTCATCTCCTCCTGCAGAAGGAAAGGGTTTGGTGGCATCAAAGCAACGCCCAATTTAATCCCTTGCCTCCCTACCTCCAAGGAATCTCCTTACCTCATCCTTGGCTTGCAAGAGGAATTCACCTCCATCATTGATCCTGCAAGACACAAGCACTTGTCAGCTCTGCTCTTCCTCACTGGGGTCTCTTGGCTTCATGTACACCTCCCATGACACTTCTACCCTCTCAATGTCCTCTTTAGCAAAGGATACCCACTCCATTTTTGTTCTTGCAGGAAAACCTTAACACAGTGGTTCTCAACCTGTGGGTCCCCAGATATTTTGGCCTTCAACTCCCAGAAATCCTAGCAGCTGGTAAATTGGCTGGGATTTCTGGGAGTTGTAGGCCAAAACACCTGGGGACACACAGGTTGATAACCACTGCTAACAGAAAGGAAATTGATGAATCTCAATACAGGTTGAACATCCCTTATCTGAAATGTTTGGGAGCAGAAGTGTTTCATATTTTAGATTTTTTGGATTTTGTTATACCAGCATATACATAAGAGCCAGGCTTTAGCACAGCCGATTAAGCCACCAGCTGCAGTAAATCTTATCAGTTGAAAGGTTGATAGTTCAAAGCCTGGGTCAGGGTGAGCCACAGGCATTTAGCCCAGCTTCTGCTTACATAGCAGATCAAAAGTGAAATTTGAGTAGATAACAGGTACCACTTAAAAGCAGGGAGGTATTAAGGCACCCATATGCAAAATTCCAGAAAAATTCCATCAATTCAACCAAGGAGAAGTTACGAACAAAGCTCTTTGACAGTACCTCCCCATGGCTGGAACCGAGCACAAGCCTCCAAGATGCCGAAGATGGGAAAATCCTATACCTCTATCTATGTACAATTGTCTGTCTTGTCTGCGTATAAACTGCATTGAATGTTTGCTGCATATGTATGTTCTGTGATCCGCTCTCCTTCGGGGTGAGAAAGCGGAATATATATACTGTAAATAAATAAATAGTGCACTATCTTGGAGAAGGGACCCACATCTAAACATGAAATTAATTTATATTTCAGGCATCTCTTATATACATAACTTGAGGTAATTTCATAGGCAACAATTTTAACCATTTTGTGCATTAAATAAAGCATGTTCCAATAGAAAGCAAAGCTGCCACTATCTCAGGCATTAATGGGGCAATTTTGGATTCCAGATAAAAGATGTACAACCTATACAAACAGACATGTAGCTGGGGGGGGGGGTCTTGAGGGGCTTCAGCCCCCCCCCCCAAATTCTCAGGGTGGTCCGCGAGAAGGCCTTACATTTATTATTTAAACTGTTATGTTTATTCATATCATGATTTGATCACCATGCTCAATATATCCCATATGCATGGGGGTATTGGGATAACGATACAAAAGGTTTGCTAGGGTAGACCCTCTCCCGCTCAGACTCAGCCCCCCCCCCAAGCAAAATCCCAGCCCCTCCTGAATCAAAATCCTGGCTATTGGCCTGTATACAAAGACACGTGAGGGAAGAATTTCCTCTGCAGTTTCAGAACCTCAATTTTGCCCTGTTTCCAGAAGAGCTTCTTCTGGCCTGAAACTGGAACCAAGTCGCCTTCACCTTGCCACTTCCTCCACTTTGGAAGGAATGAGGAAAGGGAAAGCCCTCCATCCCACCAACCCAGGCAAAGCTCTCACTTGATCTTGAGTACGTTCTTCTTCTTCTTGTAGTCATTGGCCACCTCGCTGGTGGCGTTGTGCAGGTTCAGGAGGGGCTCGTTGCTGTGTGTGCTGCCAGATTCCCGTCCCTTGGAATCCTTGTAGAAACCCAGTTCCCCTTTGCTAATGACGCAGTAGAGGTTGATCCAAGACCTAGCATAGCAAAGAAGTGGCAGAGGAAGAGAAATCCACATCCAATCAGTGCTTGGTAACAGCAGGCCTCCCCAAAAGCCCCTTTTATTTCTACTTAGAACAAATATACCCAGATTTTTTGGCAGCGCATTCACATTCTTTTGGACTATTTAGCAAAAGGTAGTGAGGCACAGAGTAAGAAACCAGATTGGATTGTAACAATTTTTTGTCATGATCAGCACAACAAACTTGGAGAAAAAGGTTTTTGGAGCATCTTTCATCATTTGTCCATTTTCTATTATCCTCAATGGTACCATTGATTCTTGCTTCCCTGAACAACCAAAACATCCCTCTCCTTCTGTCCTTTATACATGGCATCGACTGTCAATGCCAACACTCCAACTGCTTGCCCGTCCCTTTTAATTATTTTTCCATGCATCATGTAGACCAACCCTGACACAAAATCCCTAATGAGCAAAAGTATAGATGCGAAGTCATTCAGAGCTAGAACTTTAGCCTATTCTTCCTCTGTGTCTGCACTAGTAATACTGACAAGGTGGCAAAATTGAAAAAATAACTACCACAATTCCTAAACTCTCTTAAGTATCTTGGGAACTTGGCTGACGACCTTCCTTTTAAAACAAGCCTTCAGTGAATGAATCTAGGTTGAAGTCAAGAAGGATAATATCCCTTGAGCTGTATGAAGTGCAATAAGACTTGATTTGACGAGATGCCACAATAATGTATTTAGGTTTAAATGCTTATTTATGTTTATGTCTTAGTGATTTCTTATTATGTTCTATATCTGTGGTTTGATTCTGCTGCTTTTGTATTGTATCTTTAATGTATTTTTAACACAGTGGAAGCCACTTTGGGTTCCTTCATGGGAGAAAAGCAGGATATAAATAAAGATTTATTTCTTTATTATTGTACAGGGGGATGAAATCAGTTAGATGCAGGCTTTATTATTCTGAATTTCCACCACTGTCTAATGCCACAGATTAACTGTCTCATCTTTTGAGACATGCTGGGGAGACAACATCCAGTACATTCCATCAAACCTGGCCTGCATCAAGGAACAAAGTAGTAAATATTATACACCATTGCCTTGCTCTTGATCAGTGTTTACCTGTTGGAGGCTTTCTTGTTTGGTCCGTCCAGCTCCAGCTTGCGGAGAAGGTATCCCTCCTGCTGGATAGTGTGCGTTGGGGGAGGTGGTGGCGGTGCACTGCTCTGGGCAGGGGCTGAGCGGGACCGGCGGCTCTCCCCTGGTGCTGCATTGGGGTCCTTGGGCCGTGGCCTCCGGCGGGGCTTGGGCCTGTCGCGAGCACGGGGCCGGTCTGGCCGAGGCGTCCTCTCTGGCAACATGTCAAGGCCATTGGGCAGGCGGGCAGGGGACTCCCGGTCACGAGACTGGTAGTCAGAGAGAAGGGAGTGCTACAGAGAGCCCAGAGTGATTGGGAATGCAACCCACCAGGTCTATCTAGAACACGTTGATGCCATGGGTGCAGCCTGAATGTACCTGGCAATGTGCAATTATTGGTTTCCCCAGTGAGGTGAAACCCTAAATAACTAAGCCCAGCCCAGGTGCTCTGGTCCACTGGCACCACCATTGCCTTGTTTGCTGAGGAGAAGCATGGGGATAGGGAGCTACTCACTGTGGTTGGAGGTGGTGTTGCTGATGGGGCTGGCACTGTGGACTCTTTCTCCTGGAGCTGCTCTACAATGTCCGCAAGGGTAGCCTTGCTGAGAGTCAGAAAGAGAAAGAGTGTCAGTAGAGAAACCGTCCCTGTCTTAATCTTAGTCAGATTGAGGATGGGGAGTCAAGGCAGAGGAGACTGGGATGGTGATATTGTTTTTAACTTACAATTGTCCACTCTGGTCTATTTACAGATGGAATCCCAAAAATAGGACCTGTTCACCCAACACAATTGTTGCCCTGTGATTCCACATCAACAATAACTGATATGGTTGCATCCTATAGAATCTGTAGATTTGCAGTCAGGGGCAGGTACTCCAGTGCCAAACCAAACAACAAATATTGTGTTTCCATAGACATAGCCATGGCAGTTGCCGTGGAATCATAATGCTGTAATTATGCAATGTGAAAGGCCCTCTGATATTTATTCCAAATTTTCCAACCTTGGAGCCCTGACCGCCTGCTTTTCCTAACAGATGGATTGTGTGGGACTCTTGTTTGCACAGCAAGCATCTTCCCCTAGGAAGCTCACCCGCCTCCTTTGGGGTCATTGCGCAGCACTTCCTGCTCGCTGGACTCTTGCCGCTCCAGCCGACGCTCATGCCTCTCACGCCGTGGAGTTTCCTGTTCGCTGGACTCCTGACGCTCCAGCCGACGCTCCCGCCTCTCTCTCCGGCGTTCTGACTGTTCATGACGGGGACCATCCTGCTCGGTAGACTCTTGCCTCTCCAGCCGGCGTTCGTAACGCTCCCGGTGCCTCTCCACATGCGTCTCCACCCGGCTCACCTTAGTTCCCAGTTGCTCCGTCAACGCATTGACTGCACTGACTGGTGCCTTGATTGCTTCCTCCACCACGGCCTTGACCTCTCCTGCTTTCTCCTGGACTTTGACCTCTGCCACGGCTACTAACCCCTCCTGCAGGCGGTCAATTTTAGGCTGCAGACGCTCTGGCTTCAGCTCCTGACGTACATATGCCACCTTGGCTTCTGCCCGCTCCAGGGGCTCTGGTTTGACCCCGTTGAGGAGTGGCTGGACCTCCATGCGGCCCCGAAGGGTGTCCTGGCGCAAGAGCGTGGCGGCCTTGTTGCTGTGCTCATTAGGGTCAGCAAAGATCTTGCGGCCCAGGAGGGGAGTGGGAGGCTGCTTGCTCTGCTCAGCCTTCAGCTTCTCAATCTAGGGATGAAGGCAGAGAGAAAAATCATCTTCCTTTCCCCCAGTCTGCTTTGTAATTATACTTTTATGAAATTCCAGCACACACACCAGTCAGACCTCTTGGCCAAAACCTACAATGTGGGAAAACTCACCAGGTCATCCTCAGGACTTAATCACAATATGCCATAGCTGCCCCTCCACTCCATTGCCCTCCCCATGTGCTTTTTCTCTTTTTAGCCTGTACCGTAGTGAGACGCCGCAGGGAGCTGAAGCGCTCCTCCCAAGCTGCCGCCGCTTTGCGGAAAGCCTCATGGCGCCGAATGAGCTGCTCCACCTCATCCACACTGTTCCCCAGCTCCCGGCTCTTCAGCAATGGCTCCTGGGCTGTAAGCCAAGCATCAGCCACAACAGCTTCCTGGGCAAACTGGTGGACCTCCAGCACTGTTGGAATAAAGCAACTTGATGCTGCAAGACTGATCACTGGAGGACAGACAGCCCCTGCTGCTCTCACTCCCAGCCCAGCTTGTGATATCATGGACAGTATTTAACTCCATTGAGTGGGTTTGGCCATAGGAATGAAGTAAAAGTCCATATGGCATGTAAGAGTCAAAGTCAATTTTCAACTAAAGCCCAAAAGTTCAGGCTATGTTTCTACTCTTTTTCCTGACTAGGATATGGCAGCCACTTGCATTCTGAATGCTGAGGAGTAACATACATGGGGAGAGGGACACTTAGCACCCAAGTATGATGGCTCCCAGACACTCCTGCTGTGTCTGTCTTTTATCTCAGTGCCAGTTCTGCCACCCTCATCTCCCTCCCAACCTAAGAGCTGGTTTGATGAGGTAGCCAAGGACCAAGGCTCACTTTGCTGCAGCCACTCCCAATGCCGGTCCCATTTGTCCACCATCTCCTTCTTCTTTGTCATCAGTCTTTCCAGGTGCAGCTTAATCTGTAACAGAAAGAAGAGAGTCCTGGCTGGAGTGAGTGGGAAGGGGAGGAAAGGGGAGGAAAGTCCCTGTCTCTCAACACTGAGCAATACCAGATTATGGGTACTGCCAGAATGCATGACTCCCTGCTTCTGACTCTTTTACATAGCCCCAGGGCTGTAGGGATTGGATACTCACTTCTTCAGAGGCTGGGCTCTTGTTCAGCACCAGTGTCTTGCCCAGGTCCACACAGGCAGCAATGTTCTTGTTGCGGGTCTCGATCTCGCTCTTGAGGCCTTGGTGGTAATTCATCAGGACTTCTACTGAGGACACATCCCTGCAAGATCATCGGGAAGAGAGCAATCTATGTATTGTGATCAAGAGCAGACACATAGGGCACCGCTCTAGATTCATCCCTTTGCCTCTAGTGCAATCCAGACTCCTGACACAGATACCAGTACATTCTTTTGGCTTCTAGCTCTACACTGTTTCCTCTGACATTCACGGTGAGAGAAAGAGGCAAATATATGAATACTTCTGTGTGTTTGGGGGTAATAATAATAATAATAATAATAATAATAATAATAATACTTTATTTATACCCCGCCACCATCTCCCCAACGGGGACTCGGGGCAGCTTACATGGGGCCATGCCCAAAACCATACAATATGACAAAATATAAAACAACATATCATAACACAATTTAACAATACAATAAATAATAACATACATTACAATCCAAAATTCAGAAAAAGCAATAAAAACCAGGGCAGGCCACATGAACACTAAATTAAAACTTGGTGAGAAAGACATATGAATAAAACCACGGGGAGCAGGGACATAAAATAGTGGAACAGTCTAGAGGATAGATATCCCAAGGGAATAACCAAAGGAAAATATGACAGTTACTCTCCAAAGGCACACCGGAAGAGCCATGTTTTTAAGTCTTTCTTAAAGGCTAGCAAAGTGGGGGCCTGCCTAATCTCAATGGGCAGTGAATTCCACAGTCGGGGGGCCACAGCAGAAAAGGCCCTCTCCCTTGTTCCCACAAGACGGGCCTGAGATATAGGCAGAGGCGACAGGAGAGCCTCCCCTGACGATCGAAGAGATCGGGCGGGTTTATGATAGGAGATACGGTCACTAAGGTAGGCGGGTCCCAAACCGTTTAGGGCTTTATAGGTGATAATCTGCACCTTGAATTGGGACCGGAAGATGAACGGCAGCCAGTGGAGTTCCTTGAACAAGGGAGTGGATCTTTCCCTGTAGTTCGCCCCCGTTATTAATCTGGCCGCCGAGCGCTGGACCAATTGTAATTTCCGGGCCGTCTTCAAGGGAAGCCCCACGTAGAGCGCATTACAGTAGTCCAGCCTAGAGGTAACTAAGGCATGCACCACCGTGGTCAAGTCAGACTTCACGAGGTATGGTCGCAGTTGGCACACAAGTTTGAGTTGTGCGAAAGCCCTCCCGGCCACTGCCGACACCTGAGCCTCAAGCGTCAACGCTGAATCCAGGAGAACTCCCAAACTGCGGACCTGTGATTTCAGGGGGAGTGCAACCCCATCCAGCACAGACTGCCACCCAATACCCCGATCAGACGAGCAACTGACCAGGAGGGCCTCTGTCTTGTCAGGATTGATCCTCAGCTTGTTCCTCCTCATCCAGTCCGCCACAGCGGCCAGACACTGGTTCAGTATCCGAGGGGCTTCCTTGGAGTTAGATGGAAAGGAGTAGTGGATTTGTGTGTCATTTGCGTAGAGATGGCAACACCCTCCAAAACTCCGGATGACCTCTCCCAACGGTTTCATGTAGATGTTGAATAGCATGGGGGATAGAATAGACCCTTGCGGGACCCCACAGGTCAATGGCCAGGGGTCCGAGCAGGTATCCCCCAGCTTCACCATCTGGGAATGACCCTCCAGGAAGGACCGGAGCCACTGAAGAACTGTGCCACCGAGCCCCATCCCGGAGAGCCTCCCCAGAAGGATACCATGGTTGATGGTATCGAAAGCCGCTGAGATGTCCAAGAGAACCAGCAGGGTCACACTCCCCCTGTCCAGCTCCCTGTGGAGGTCATCCACCAAGGCGACCAAAGCCGTCTCGGTACTGTACCCAGGCCTGAAGCCAGACTGCGAGCGGTCCAGAAAATCCGTGTCATCGAGGAACTCCTGGAGCTGCGTGGCGACCACCCGCTCCAGCACCTTGCCCAAAAACGGGTTATCCCAGCTCTCTTACAAAAAATCTCCCCCAAAGGTGTATTGAACTGTGGCTTTTGTGCAATTGCCCAGCAGATGGGTCCCTTGCTTTGGCCACCAGGGGCCTGAGATTGTGAATTGGTCAGATGAAATTGAATCAATTGAGAGTCATAGCCTGGTATCTTTGGCCTGAATGGCAAGCTGCCAAACACTTCTGTTTTTCAGCACAAACCAAGGGCAGGTACAAGGCAGGGCAGGGCAGGACTCATGAAAGTTGTTGGCATTGACTATGGGACACATACTTGGGAGTAAAATGGAGGGCATATGCTTTCAGGATATTTCTATCCTAATTAATGGGGAAAGGAATTTGCCCTCCTCTGCAAATAGATCAAATTAATAACAATCTGCCTGACAGTGTTGTTAGACTGTGTGATGCAAATCTGTACCCCATTCCCTACCCCACACAGTACCTGGGCTTCTCGCCAGTGCCAATCTGGCAGATTATGGTGTCCATCCAGGAAATGAGGTCTCGGACCATGCTGGTGAAGCGCATCTTGTCAGTGGTGGTCGTGATCTGCAGCCGGCAGTCTTCGCATGATGTCAGCAGCTCCTTCCAGGAACGCATCATCTCCTGCTCCTTGGTAGCAATGGCCTCAGCATTCTCACCTGCATACACTGTCCGCAGCTGGGCTGCCACCTCCTGAAGCTGCCGCACCTGTCAAATACACCATTATCACATGGTGAAATACGATATTTGAAAACTTCAGCAGATCCAAAATGCTAAAACGAGGCTGGGGGTGCTTACAGGGATCGTGCAACTCACCTACTGAAACAGCTTCACTGGTTAATGGTACAATTCAAAGTTCTGGTTTTGATCTCTAAAGCCCTATCCAGCTTAGAAAAGGACTAGCCTAAAGAATGTATGAGCTGGTCTAAGTTCTAAGATGCGGTGGCGCAATGGATTGAACCCTTGTGCCAGCTGAACTGCTGACCTGAAGGTTGGATTGCTGTCCTGAAGGTTGCCGGTTCAAATCTGCAAGATAGGGTGAGCTCCTGTCTGTCAGCTCTAGCTTGCAAGAACATGAGAGATGCCTCCCAGCTAACACATCTGGGCATCTCTGTAGACGACTAATTCTCTCACACCAGAAGCAACTTGCAGTCTGTTCTCAAGTCATTTCTGACACGATAAAAAAAATTAAGACCACCAAGAAGGCCTTTTTCCTGGTGCCATTACCATCGCATGCTTTGATGGGAGAAAAATCAAGGAACAGTATATTTTTTAAAATGAACTGTGCTTTAGGATGGGCTCCTTTTGAAGCTATACCTGCTTCCCCTCACCTGAGATACCAGGATCTGGACATCATGTTCAAAAGAGTTCAGCATCCTTTGCAAAGTGCCAGCCGATG
This sequence comes from Anolis carolinensis, assembly GCF_035594765.1. Lineage (NCBI taxonomy): Eukaryota > Metazoa > Chordata > Lepidosauria > Squamata > Anolidae > Anolis > Anolis carolinensis. Next base: position 11,182,242 of record NW_026943821.1, on the reverse strand, counting down.
TCTTGGACTCCCGGGATGTGATTTCCGGCAGACGCTGCTTCTTCTCCTCAATCTGGGAGAGCACGTCCCTGCAGTCATTGAAGAACTTGTGCAATTCATGGGAGGCTGCCAACATCTGTGCCCGCGTCTCCATCAGCTCCAGCAGGTCAGCCCAGGCCTCGTTCACTCCATCTTTCCACTCGGCTATGGTGGCGGCATCCGCGTGCCCATAGTCAATGAGCTCATCCACCATCTGGTTGACAGCTGAGATCCTCTCATTGCCGATGCTGCCCGTCTCGCTGGCAAACTCAGTGAACTTCTCTTGCAGGAGCTGAAGGAAGTGGGAGGGAGGGAATGTGCCAGAGGGTAGTATGTCAGAAATTAGGATAATTGAACACAGACAGCAGACTTCAGAGGGAACATTAATAGGCAGAGGGGCTGGCTTTGCTGCAATTCCAGCTACTTTCTCTACCCTGGAAGCTCTGTGTCAGAGGTGTTCAGCTGAGAAGAAAAGGCATTCTGCATAAGCCTACCTTAATGAAGTCTTAATTCCTATGCTAAATGTCAACCTCTTTTCTATCCTTACTGATATTTCTGCTTGGCAGCTTGTGAAATCATAAGATGTCAGCAACTGGGGGCATGCGCAGAGCATTCTCTCCTAACCCTACATAAGGGACCCTCGGCCACAAGGTGACCTCTCTCTTTGTAAATGTGGTAGGGACCACAGGGCACTGGCCCAACCATGATAATGCTGGCAATCTCAAGGCAATAACCCCACAGACGGCAAAACCTGGCATGCAAAAGGCAAATGTATGAACTAAGATCACAACTAAGGATAATACTTAAACCAAATGACTGCAACAGTATGTAATATGTCAAAGGTATGAAAAAAATAACAATCCAATGTGGTAGTATTAACAAAAGGAAATTGCAGGCACAAATGGTAAATAATCACAACATTGCAGATCCATGACAGATAATGAACTACTTACACTGTAGAAATGTGCATACAGCTGTCAAAACAAAGCTTGAAAATGCACATTTACTCAAATCCACTTCACTGCAGTCAACAGACTGGTTCAAGATTGGGAAAGGAGTAAGGCAGGGCTGCATACTTTCACCCTCCCTATTCAACTTGTACGCAGAACACATCATGCGTCATGCGGGGCTTGAGGAATCCAAGGCCGGAGTTAAAATTGCTGGAAGAAACATTAACAACCTTAGGTATGCAGATGATACCACTCTGATGGCCGAAAGTGAGGAAGAGCTGAGGAGCCTTATCACCAAAGTGAAAGAAGAAAGTGCAAAAGCTGGGTTGCAGTTAAACGTCAAGAAAACCAAGATCATGGCAACTACACCTATTGATAACTGGTAAATAGAAGAAGAAAATGTGGAGGCAGTGACAGACTTTATATTTTTAGGCGCGAAGATCACTGCAGATGCAGACTGCAGCCAGGAAATCAGAAGACGTTTACTTCTTGGGAGGAGAGCAATGGCCAACCTTGACAAAATAGTGAAGAGCAGAGACATCACACTGGCAATGAAGGTCCGCATAGTCAAAGCAATGGTATTCCCCTATGGATGCGAGAGCTGGACCATGAGGAAGGCTGAGCGAAGGAAGATAGACGCTTTTGAACTCTGGTGCTGGAGGAAAATCCTGAGAGTGCCTTGGACCACAAGAAGATCCAACCAGTCCATCATCCAGGAAATAATGCCCGGATGCTCACTGGAGGGAAGGATACTAGAGGCAAAGCTGAAGTATTTTGGCCACATCATGAGAAGACAGGAAAGCTTGGAAAAGATCACGATGCTGGGGAAAATGGAAGGAAAAAGAAAGAGAGGCCGACCAAGGTCGAGATGGATGGACGGTATCCTTGAAGTTACTGGCTTGACCTTTAAGGAACTGGGGGAGGCGACGGCCCACAGGGAGATCTGGCGTGGGCTGGTCCATGAGGTCACGAAGAGTCGGAAACGACTAAACAACTGAGCAGCAGCAGCAGCAGTCAAAGAATGCTAATAACATTTCAGAAAATATTCATATGAAAGTCCATGTAGATAGCAACTAAGCAATGGTGGACAATCACAGAAATGCTGGCTTAATAGAATTCCTTAGAACATAAAACTGTAAACACAGACATGGAAAACAACTCAACTAGTAAAGTGAGCAGAAAGAACATATAATGAACGGAGCCCCCAGTGACGCAATGGGTTAAACCCTTGTGTTGGTAGGACTGCTGACTGAAAGATCAGCAGTTCGAATCCAGGGAGCAGGGCAAGCTCCCGTCTGTCAGCTCCAGCTTCCCATGCAGGGACATCCCACAGGATGGTAAAACATCTGGGTGTCCCCTTGGCAACGTCCTTGCAGACAGCCAATTTTCTCACACCAGAAGCAACTTGCAGTTTCTCAAGTCATTCCTGACACAGAGAAAAAAAATGAAAGGAGGTCTGTGTGAATATAGTCTATGAATGATCATACATATGAACTGTTCACAGATGGATCATTATACAGCTCATGCTGAATATGAAAATGTTGCCTTGCATATAGAACAGTCAATGCAATAGCTAGACTGAGCCCGGTCACCTTGACATGGGTTTTCAAAAGATAAGGAAACTGAGAACGAATCACTTCACACACTTGTAAATTGGGAACTAGTGGGCTTTCGTGCTCATTCAATCTCTGTCTAGCTCTGAGAAATTGTATAGGTGCCCCTTTATTATCTGTTGGAGCAAATATAGAAATGTCTGTGCTGTACAGCCAAGCCTTTGGTTTGCCTTCCCCCACGAATTGAGGCTATGGAGATCTCCCAAAGATGTATTTCCTATGCATTGAGGCCCTCTGTGATAGGAGTGGGAAGCTTTCTTTGCTATGAAATGTCTACTGCATTCATTACCATCTTTTTTTTTACTGTAGTGGTGCTGTCTATCCTAGTTAATTTTGATGTGTTGGCCAATGCGCCATGCACCTTTCCCTGGATGGTCTTCACTTCCCCCCACTCACCGTCACATGCTCATAGTCCTGCCCCAGCTCAGGCGACCCTGCCACCACCTCCTTCTCTGCGATCCAGTGCTCCAGCTCGTCCACTTCACGATTGAGCTGGTAGAGCCAGTACTGCTGCTCCAACTTGGCCTTGCGCTCCTCCACCAAGTCCTTCAGGGAGACATAGAGCCGGTCGACTTGGGATTGCCGCCTGCTGATCTGTTCGCTGGTGGGGACAAAGCCCAGTTGTTGGTGGAGGGGGAATCTCATGGCAGGGAGGGGAAATGAGGAAAAGGAAAGCAATCGCCCTACCTGTCAGGGTGTCCCAGCTCTAGCAAGGCACGGCATTGCCGTGACAATTGGGCAATAGTCTCTGCATAATTCTCCACTGTCTGTTCCGTCATCAGATGCTTCTTCAGCAGATGGAGGGTGCTTTGTTCATCCTGAAAGCAGGGAAGGAAAGTAGGCACAGGGGTCAATAGTCTGAGCATTGGATTATAACTATTGAGACCAGGATTCAATTCCCCATTCATTTTGTGATCTTGGAGAGTCGCACAATGTCATTCTCAGAAGAATTCATGACATATTCACCATAAGGAAGTCTTTTCCTGGCCAGCCACTCACCTTGCCTTTCTCCTCATTCATCATAAAGAGCTCTTGTTCACTCAGCCAGGATTCAACCTCGGCCACATCAAAGTAGTACTGCTCCACTTGGTAGGTTGCATCCAGGAGATGCTGCCGCCGCTCCGTCTCCTCCTGGAGGGCTATCCACAACTCTGAGAGCTTCTCCAGCAGGAGACGCACAGGGTCAACCTCGGGGCTCTTGATGGTGGCAATGCTGGTGGCACGCTCCAGGACGTCATCCATCCGGGGTTTGTGCACCTGGATCTCTCGACGCAGATTCTGATGTGTGGAGGAAGAAAAGGAGAACTTTTATTGAATTGAACAGGTTAGGGATCAGCCCTAAAGAATGGGAGAAGGTACAGCTAAAAAAATGGAAGCTTTAGGTAGTTTGGTAACTCCAATAATAAGCTCTTGCACCACAGTTTTGATGTGGTTTAAGATTACCTGTCTACAATGCCCAAAGTCCAACCGAGTTCTGCATGGCAGTTGCATTAAATCAAAGACTGGATTTTGTTTCCCAAGCCCTTTCACCCTTCCAATGGCAACCCTGGCTCAGAACGAGGCAGGACTCTTTGTAAACAATGTTGGAGATGTGGCATGCATAAAGGAACATATTTTCATTTATGGTGGGTGTAATGAAGTATGAATTTTGGTTTACAGATGTTATGTTTAATTGTGTGTTTATGTTTTAAAAGGGTAAGTATTATCGTTATTGCATGAAGGGAGTAGCCATCTCAGCACTCAGAGGCTGGTTGCCATAGAAACGTAGCTGCTTCTGTAGAAATATAACTATTTCGAAGCTAGCAAGAAAGGGTGGAGCTAGTTGGATGAAAAAGGAGGGAATGTTTTAAAAAGAGTTCAGTCTGTGATGGGAGGAATCACAGGGAAAGACTGGTTCTGAGGTGGTTAGAACCAGGGAAGTTAAAATCTCTGTAATCGGGAAATCACAGAGAAGTTAAAATCGCAGTCTGTGATCTGAGAGTCACAGGGAATAGACTGGTTCCAGGTTTAGGGAAACTAGGGAAGCTCAGATCTCTAGTTGTGTCATATTAAGCAAGTTAATTGGCTTGTTTGGGTTTATTCCTAGAGTCTGAGTGGTAAGGGGAAGCAATCCCAGTTAGATCCAAAGTGATCAGTTGATTGCATCGGTTGTAAGAGAAGAAAAAGGTTTAAACTGCTCAAGGAAATGAGAAAGTATTTTGAAAGTGGATTCATCATATGTTATTATTGCAACTGTTGAAGAAAGTGTAACTCTAAGTGAGAAACTACATTGAAACCACTAAGCTCTGTGCCTGAATAAACTTGTTATTGTTCTTTCAACATCCAAGCCTCTGTCGCATACATTCTAAACCAAGTTACGCTACCATCTAAAGTGAAAAAGAAGGGGAAAAAAGTAAAAGGTCTCCTCCCTGCGTCTTTGGTGGTTGCATCGTTACAAATTGGTGGCAGTCGTTAATTGCATCTTTCTAAATTGGTGGCAGTCGTTATTTGTGCTTTACAAATTTGGGGCAGCAGGTGGGATAAAAAGATTCTCCCTGCCTGAAGGAGCCTTAGACGTTCATAGTCCTTTACAAATTGGTGGCAGCAGTGGGATAAAAAGATTTCCCCTGCCTGAAGGAGCCTTAGATGTTATTAGTCTCTTTCCAGTGGGAATGCCCCCAGGTGAAGGGTTTTTGGAATAACATATTTATAGAAATTAGTAACATTATAGGTTTAAACATCACTCCGGATGCAAGGCTAGCATTATTAATGGACACCACAAAGTTGAATTTAGAAATGGAAAAGAAAGAATTGGTGATTATTTTACTCACAGCGGCGGGACTTATAATTGCAAGGAACTGGAAGGTAGTAACCAATCTCACACTGGAAACATGGTATGGGGAGGTACAGAATGTAGTTCTAAATGATAAATTATCAATGGAAATGAGGGTGTTTGGGGGGAAATTAATAGATCTGATTTTGATTTATACTGGTCAGTTTTCATTAAATATGTTCTAGAAAGTGAAAAAGGAAAACAATATAACCCTGTTGGTCAGGAATTTTGGATATGACATTGGTTTAATAGTTGAATTATAAATTTTATGGTAAATGAAATGATACTTGTTCAGGCCTTGGTGGTGGGGTTGTTGTTTGTAAAATGTTCACTGTTTTGTGTTCTGTTTCACTGTAAGTTATTAATGTATGTAAATAAAATTAATATATTATTTTAAAAAAACAATGTTTGCCACTAGATTGGGAGGTTCTCCCAGCACTGAGTCTTCCTACCTGGTTCTTTTTGATGAACTGTTGGACTGTTTGCAGATTGCTCCCATGGTCCTTCAGTGTGGCCAGTGGCAAGCGGTCCTGTACCCAGAGCTGAACAGGAGAGTGACAGGTAGAATGAGTGGGAAGCCACCCGCATCCCAGAATACAGTTGAGCAATAGTACTCCCCCTCCCCCATTGCAGTCTTCTGCATGGGCAACAATTCTACATAGATGAAAGTTCATAATGTCATTGAGCTGGAAGGGATACCAAAGATCCTACATTTTGGTTCTCTGGGTGCTTTGTACTTCAGCTCCCAGAATTCCTTTTTTTACTTCTTGTCCATTTATGGTCCTAGTCCACTAGTTGAGGAACAAAACCTTTGTGGCATGAAAGCTTGCCAGCCGGGCGATCACTGCACATCTTTGTTTGTTGGAAATAGCAACCTCCCAAGCCTATCACTATTTGTTTGTTAATGTATATATTCGCTAACCTGTATTTTATGTGTATGTTGATTTGCCAGTTTGACTGACCTCTTTGGTGTGGGAGGGTTTATCGACATGTGATTGTACTGAGCATGTTCAGACTCAGGACTCTATTTTGTATTCACTTTTTCATCAGACCTCAGTGGAGGTGGATGCATGTATGCTTATGGACTTCAGCAAGTACAACTATACTAAAGACTATGGACTATTGATTAAGAATGATACCCTGTGTACACAACACAGTGAGAAGCTACATCCTATCTGTAACTGAACTTTAATAAGAAATGTGCCTGTATGGTGAATTAATACAAGATGTTTTATAAGTAAATGAAATGCGTTATTTTTCAAAGAAGACTTTGCTTTTATCTCTGAGTGTATATTTTAAACTAAGAGATTTCAAGGGAGTGTATATGTTTTGGGCAATTGCAACTGCAACTGCAATTTCAACTTAAAAGAAACAACCGTCCTCTGCTGACCAAATACATTTTTGTAGTGGCATGTCTTTGTCCTTGGCAGTTCAAAGACATGGTTCTTCTGTTTAACAGCTGAGTGACCTGTGTGCCATTACATGAATGCTTGTGAATATCACTTGTTCAAAGGGTTGACTTCTAACAAGGTCATGCTTTTCAGAACTAGCGGTTTTCAAAAGGTGGTCTCTACATGTTCATGGAGATTCACATTTGCCAAACGGATATGACATCATTTTTCCTTTTCAACAAGATTATTATTGCTATTTATTTCCAATAGGTTATGCCCCCAGAGAGTGGGTACAGTTATTTTTCAAAATTGTTATTGTTATTTGTGGCTCCTGAGACTTCCCTTATTATTTTTTCTTAATCTGGCTTCCAAAACTGCCAGAAAGGTGAGTCTGCCATCGGCCCCATCACTCTAGCAGCTGTATCAAAGATTGCAGTTCTTTGTCCCTCTGACAACAGACTTGTACCTTCCTTCTCCATGTTTCAACCCATGTTCAACGCACTTCTTAGCATCCCAATTTGTGGGCCTTCACCACACACTACTTACAATTTCATCCTCCAGGTCGTGGCTGACTTGGTGCACTTCCTTGGAGGCCAGCAGGATTCTCCGGCGCTCCTTGAGCGGCTCAATGAGGCGCACGATGCGCGTCCCAACTGTGTTCTGCCTCTCCTCTACCATTTCCATGCTGGTGGCTTCCAAGGGGAGACCAGCCACCTGGGCCTGCAGCTCCCCCACTTCTTTGTACCACTCTTCTACCTGTGACTCCATGCTCTGCAAGACAGCAAGGAGGAAGAGAAGGAGAAAAGGAGAAAGTTTGTGTTAGCTAATGAAAAACGAACTTCCCAGCCCCAGCTCTCCTGGCAGTGTGGCATATCTGGGTATCCTGCTGTCCTCTGCCAAATCTTGGGCAGGAGGAATCTTGGGCAGAGAGTTTTGACTCAGGGTTCAATCCCACAGTTAGAAGCATCCAACTGCATACATTTCTCCATCCTAGGCAGATCTCATGATGAATTAACCCCTGCCCAAGTTGTTCTTTGGCTGCACCATAAACAGTGAAGACAACGTAGACAACTCATCTGTTTCCCCCTTGTCATCATCTGGCATTTGGGAAGAAACAGATATAAATGTCATTTTGGTCTTTGCAAGGTTTTATAACTTTTGCAATCATTGGGTTTGGGTGAAATGGAGGGCAGCTTTGGCCTGGCCTTCCAGAACCATTTCTGTGACGGTTTGGAAGGGGGAAGCAATAACTGAAAGCAGGTGCAGGTATCCATAAGAGGGAGATGGGTGGCAAAATGGATATTCTAATTCCAGAAGGTTCCCACTGGCTTTTAGGTCTTGAAGTTTGCCCTAGGGTTCTCCTTCCCTTCTTGCATGAACCATGTCTCTATAATGAAGGGATCACAGAAACCATGCAGAAACAAACCACCCTAAGATATGCATTATGAAACACACAAGTAATTCCCAGCAGATGCATTTGAGACAGAGAATCAGGAAGCAGAAATTGCCAACACGGAGCCCTTTCCAGGGCTAGTTCCCCTCCATTCCATGCTCCCTTCCAGCACCAATAGCCACGCCAATGGCCATATCTGCAGCTCTATTTGCCCTTATCTTATTTTTTTTGCCTTTAATATCTTGGGAGTGGAATAGAACAGGGCATGATTATGCATACTTCATACGTTTTCACAGCTTAGGCAAGTGGGGTTTAACTATCTGGAATGTCCAGGGTGGGAGTGATGAAGGTGTATTGGGAAAATATAATACTTGTATTAGAAACTATATATATTGAATGTAATCATATTAGAAATAGGAGTAGGAAAAATGTAATCACAAGCAGATTGTGTGCATATAGCCCCAAAATACATTCTGCTCAGCAAATAACCGTCTCCCCATAAGCAGAAGACCAAAGTTCACCCTAAGTGCCAGAGACATATGTTAAGTGTCAACAAGAATAGACAAGCTAATAGACAAAAGACAAATTAAGGCTTTTGGGATGTCAAGATAAGACCTGGCGCCATGTAGGAGTACTAATGACTCTCTGACAAGCTAAGATAGAGGGGAATTCCTTAATTAATGGATCCCTGAGAGCTTAGATGGGAATTCCTTAGATAAGGCCTAATGGAGGGTCAGAGGTCTTGAAAGTAGTCTATATTTTAGGAAAATGCAAAAGTAGCTTTTAGTAAAGTGCAAAGTAAGACTTTTTTGACACTAATTGGTGATGGATAATGCTTAGATGATGCAGGTAAATAATAATAATAATAATAATAATAATAATAATAATAATAATAATAACAACTTTATTTTTATATCCCGCCCCATCTCCCCGAAGGGACTCGGAGCGGCTTACATGGGGCCATGCCCGACAACAATACAATAACAGCAATAAAACAATAAAACAAGGTCAGCAATAAAACAATGTCATATCAATAAAAACATAACATCAATGAACAGTTATAAAAGTCAGCACACGGCATAAAATGGTTAAAAACAGAGCTAAAAACGCGGAGCTGGGCCCAGAGGAAAAACTTCAGCGTGGTAGAGGTAGTTACACAATTTAAAATCAAATTTAAAATAAAATGGTATAAAAGAACCTGTGTTTCTTTGTTCGGTACCCTTTTTTCCTGGAGACAGGAGGGTCTATATTCTCTCTGGTCACTGAGAATAAACGTCTTTCTTCTACAGCCACTGGAACTCTCTTTGTCTCATTACCTCAAACCTTTGTCTGCCATTTCAGGAGAAAGAACTCTTGTCTGTTTGAGGCAAGTGTGAATGTTGCAATTGATCACCTTGATTAGCATTGAATAGCCATGCAGTTTCAAAGCTTGGCTGTTTCCTAGCTAGTTTCCAACAAACCTCACAACCTATGAGGATGCCTGCCATATATGTGGGTGAAACTTCAGGAGAGAATGCTTCTGGAACATGGCCATACAGCCCGGAAAGCTCACAGTAACCCAGTGATTTGAGCCAGGAAAGCCTTCGACAACACAGAAAATTTGAATGTTCAGGTGTGTGGCCATTCCTCCAGGCAGCATTGTTGGACGGAGGAGATAGTAGGAGGCAAAGCTGGTGATGGGAGTTAGCATTCAGTCAGAAATTTCCTTTTTTCCGGTTTGAATTTTTCAAAAAAATGTGTTGTTGTGTATAGATGCTCACATACCGGTACGATAGCATTAGTGCACCTCTACTCAACATAAAATGCTCACAAAATGGGAGGGTCCATAGCTGTGTGACTGAATGTGAAGGATTCAAAACGTGGACTGGCTTTTTACAGAAGTGAATTTGCCAGGAGGGAAATGGTGGCTAGTTAGAGTGATCTCACTAGGACATGTGTAATGTGTGTGGAATTAATGGGGTCACTGCAAGATCAAGGAAGAACATAACAATGTGGTGCCAAACAGATTTTTTTCCATCAAGCTCCTGGCCTAAAACTAGATCAGCCTGAACCATTCCCTTCCCTGGCTCATCTCCTTCACAACAGAAATGTTCCTGTAATGTTCTTCTCTTGATAAATACCATCAAATGTGGTGAAATTATTATAGTTAAGCTGAGTGCTGCAGATGGGGGCCTGTGCATTTCCCAGGACATTTTCTTCTTGGACAGCCTGCTCAGGAAAGCAGCAATCATTGTCTCTTTCCAGCTGCTTGTTCAAGGCCATGCAGTGATCAGGAGCTGCACAGAACCCAAACACCAACCCTTAGACTCTACTAGACTTTCTATTTCCCCTTCTGCAAAGCATGTTTGGAAGGGGGCACAGTGCCATGGAGGAGGCAAATAGCTGGCAGTGGAAATTACTTGGCAACTGACAAGAGTTCATGGGAGATGTAGAACCATTAACACAAAAAACAGGATGGTGGAACATAACATGGGAAAAGGAATCGCCGGAGGGGAGGGTGCCTCCGCCCCCACATCTGCTTGAGGCAACAAGAAAAAGAGGAACAAGGAAAGAAAAAGCAGAATGCAACACAGATGGATTAAAAGAAAAGGGCTACTGTACCGCCATGCAGCATGATGAGACAAACCGCACTAGGATGTGATGAGCAAAGGCGGGCTCTGAACTGCCTCGGGCTGCTGAGGATGGAAAACGGAGAGATTGGTGTGAGAAGACAACCAGGTAGCTGGGGTGCCTTCATCTCCAGAGGACCATGTCTGTTGCCCCTGCCAAGGAGAGGCGTGCGGCTACAGGACGGCAAGGGCCAAAAGGAGGAGAAGCAAGCAAGGGCCACCTGCCCTCCATGACTGGTCATATAAGAAAGCAGCACCCGAGACTCCTGCCACATTCTTATGAAGGTGTGGACACTCCTTCCTTCCATCCTTCCTTCCAACAAGTTGCTGCTTTAGATCATAAGCGGGAAACTTTCCTGGAAAGGGACTGAGAACCTCATGTAGCACATGGATCATATTTTCCCAACCCTGGCTTTAGCTCTGGCATCACTTCCACACAGCTGAATAAAACCCTACATTATTTGCTTAGATAACCCAGTTCAAGGCAGATATTGTGAGATTTTCTACCTTGATATTTACTTATATATTTATTTATATATTTTGGGTTATATGGTTATGTGGAGGTCCCTGAGAAGCAATGGGTGATAAATCCCACAACCTTCCTGAATTAATAAGGCTGGCGAATTCTAGGATTATTAATCAAATCCTATAGCCTCCGGTAGTGCAATGAGTTAAACTCTTGTGCCGGCAGGACTGCTGGCCAAAAGGTTGGCAGTTCGAATCCAGGAAGCAGGGTGAGCTCCCGTCTGTAGCTTCAGCTTCCCATGCGGAGACATGAAAGAAACCTCCCACAGGATGGTAAAACATCCAGGACAACGTCTTTCCAGATGGCCAGTTCTCTCACACCAGAAGCAACTTGCAGTTTCTCAAATCACTCCTGACAATGAAATGGGAGATTTCCTCTCCCGCCTCCAGATAATTTTGCAATATACAGGGTCAGCCCAAGAAAAAGGCTGAATGAAGGAGCTGCCTCGGGTTGCTGAATTGGGAAGCCAAGAAGAGACAGAAAATTGTGAGCCCCTTCTACACTGCCTATAAAATCCAGATTATTTGCTTTGAACTGAGTGTAGACTAAGGCCCCTTCTACATGGCCATATAATCCAGATTATTAAATCTGTTAATCCACATTTTCTGATAGATTATATGTTTCAAAGTTCAAAGCCGATAATCTGTATTGTATATGGCAATGTAGAAGGGGCCTAATATAATTCAGTTCAAAGCAGATAATCTGGATTATCTGATTTGATAATCTGGATTATATGGCAGTACAGAAGGGGCCATGGCTTCCAGAATGTATTATTATTGCTGTATGTTTACATCCATGGAGAGTTTTGCATATTTAAACAATACTAGTGTGATTAAAACACTTCTTGGCATTTTCAGTAGGAATTTCCCGTCTCAGGGATAATTTTACTGTCTTTTGTCCCATGGATGGTCATTTGCAATTCTGCCTCAGGTAACAAAATGTCCTGGGTCAACCCTGTTTGCAAAGTCATAATATAGGAGTGTGGCGAATAGTCTTTACACAGGCTGGGTATTCCACGTGGCCTGTCAAACAAAGAATCCAGGTTAAAATACAATTCTAATTGAAGCCGCTGAGATCTATAGGGACTTTGCAAGTCAATGCTTCCAAAAATTCCAATCAGTGGGCCTATTCTAACTGGGATTAACAACTGGATTGAGGCGCTGTATGGCAAATCACATGGAAAAGCTCTAGTTCTAAAATGTCTTTGTGAAACTCTCAAAGTGCTTCCCTTGCTCCTTCCTAGGCAGGTCTGAACAAACAAATGTGTGGAATTAGAATAATCTATGAATTTCTCTTAAAATGATAAATATAGAAGCAGCTCTTTCAGAAGGACCAAAGTCTTGACTTGGCAGAATGCTGACGAAGCCCTCCCACCTATGGAGTCAGGTCCCGTGACCGCATAGCCCACAATTCAGAGAGAAAGCATTGGAAAACAAAACAAGATACCATCACGTTCTTCCCAGCCTCTCCTGAAGATCCCTTTGAAAGAGAAGACTATGAACCGTTGGGAGAATCAGCCAACCAGGGACAGCGGGCAGGATCTGATGCTCCTTGTGAAAGGATAACAAAAGCATAGCCTGCTCCTCTCAGCCCCCATTAACTAGTCATCTAATCTTCAAGGGACTCACAGTTCTATTGCCATTAGATAAGCTGAGTTCCTACCTCTCCTGGTACAACTTTAATATCTGCAAGACACTCCCCTTTCTACTGGCTGCAGCTTCAGCTTCAACCCTTCCTACATAACTCACTATTACTGGAGTTCTTATCTCCTTGGGCAATGCTAGTGCTTCCATCTTGCTATTTCTTTCTTTTACTGGAGGTATTTTCTAAGTGGAGGTATTAAAATTCCAGTGGATGGCCTTCTGACCTTCAGAAAGGATGCTTGGTTGCTTTGGAAAGAGTCTCTATCTTTTCTTTGGCCCAAGTGCCAAGGGAATTGGCAACTAGAAAGTAGGATACGTGACCACTGAAAGGTGGCACTTCCCTCCCGTCAGCCCAGTTGAAAGGGCAACAACTCTACTCTTTTCTACTACAGGATGGGGAATCACTAGCACAGAGCATCTTTCTGACTCCTGGCTGTACAAGGGAACAGCTATCAGAGACCCAAACACAACCCAGGATGTTATTTGTATAGCTCTGCCAGCTATACCCCACGTTGGGTTGCTTTGAGTTTTTCGGGCTGTATGGCATGTTCCAAAAGCATTCATTCTTTCCTGATGTTTCACCCACATCTATGGCAGGCATTAGATGTGGGCGAAACGTCAGGAGAGAACATGGCCATACAGCCCAAAAAACTCACAACAACCCAGTGATTCCAGCCATAAAAGCCTTCAACAACACATTATACCCCACATTCCTCTCCAAAGCTAGAGTCCTACATCTTGGATGCTAACAACTATCTCTCTGCTTGGAGTCCTGTATCCGCAATTCTGCCATGATGGGATTCTATAGACACATAAATAAACTCCCAGTCTCCAGCTCCTAAACTCACTTGTAGCTTTTTGAGGTTGCTGTTGACACTGGTCAAGTCTGGCCCAGGTTCAATCGTATGCACCTGGCTCTCCATTCGGAGAAGCCGCTTGTCGAGGTCCGTGTAGTTCTGCACCAGTTGGTCAGCTTTGGTGGCTTCCAGCAGCTGCCGGGCTTTGGCCTGCGTGGTGGACTCCAGCTCTGCCCAGCACTGCCGGATCTCACCCAGTTTCTTCCGGACTGTTTCTGCAAGTTCTGGCTTCTCTTCAATCAGTTGCTGGCCCTCCTGCAAAGCAAAAGGGAGAGGTGGTTGCCCATATGTCACCCTGCCTTCAAAGCAAAAACCCCTTTGCGGAAGGAACCCTGGACCTGGGAAATAAAGGCCAGAAGCTGGGGGGAAGTTTTGCCCAGACATTGCTCTGGTTTCTTGGGATGCTAGTTGAGCTGCTCAAACACTTTTTTTTTATTTAATTATTTTTTATTTAAACTAATACAGAACCTACATATAGATGTAAAAACAAACAAAAATAAAGTTTAAAAACTTTTTATAAAAGAAAAGAAAACATATTACTACTACATGTAAAGAGTCAGAAAACATTACATACATACAATCTACATTCGCTAATCTAATGTGGAAAGTTATTGCTATGTATGACAACGCAGCAAGAATTATCTATGCTCAAAAATGGAAAGAGAATGATTTCTAAAGAGGTTTTGCTTAGGAAAATAAGTGAACATACAGAAATGGATAAACTTACTATGTTAATTAATGAATGAGAGATCTCTAACCAACTTTAAGAAAGACTGTGGCCCATTCATTGTGTTCTTCCAGCAAAGATGGGGTCAGACTTCCATCACTGTTTTTTTGGATTAGAAAAGTGTGATTATGTGAGGAAAGGATGTATCAATGGTTCTTTTTCATTGAATGGGTGTAGAATATTAAGAATATAACCATCAGGCAGAGAACGTAAAGCCCTTAGATTTATTTATTTATTTATAGTGCCAGAAGTGAATTGAGGATACAGTTATAATGCATATAAAAATACAAACAAAGTTAAAAACTTGGCATTATACTAGATTTTCTTTGTCCAGAAGAGTGTCCCTGGTGTTGCTGTGAGAAGTCCTCTATTGTTCATGTGGAGGGCTCAGGCTGTCGTGGACTCCACTTTTAGCCCCATTTCCTAAGATTAGCTCTGCATCTCATAGTGCCAGAGTGCAGTCTGTTCAGCGCTTTCCAAGTTGCCCTATATGCTTAGGAGGAAATTTCTCATCTGGTATCAGCCATGGATTGAGGTTTTGGGTTTTAGCTTGCCACTTTGGACTCTTACTTGCTGAGATGTTCCTGCGAATATCTCTGTTGATCTTAGGAAGCTGTTTCTTGATTTAAGGCATTGGCATGCTGGCTGATATCCGAACAGAGGATGGGCTGGAGATGTCACTGCCTTGGTCCTTTCATTACTGGCTGCTACTTCCCGGCGGGTGTCAGGTGGTGCAATACCAGCTAAACAGTATAATTTCTCCAGTGGTGTGAGGCGTAGACATCCTGTGATAAAGTGGCATGTCTCATTAAGGGCCAAGTCCACTGTTTTAATGTGGTGAGATGTATTCCACACTGGGCATGCATATTCAGCAGCAGAGTAGCAAAGCGCAAGAGCAGATGTCTTCACTGTGATCCTCTCACACCAGAAGTGACTTGCAGTATGCAGCTCTCAGATAAAATACTTTCAACCATGATAGACAGACATTTGCTTTGTAAAATATGAAACTCTCAGGTATATCCAGTACCATGATTTATTTTCTTAAAAACTTCTAAAGATGACAGTACGCCAACAAATAGCTGATATTTCACTTCTCTTCATGCATCTCAAACAGTTACCCCCACTGGTGATATCCTTTTGAGGAAAAGACATGAATGAATTGATTTTTTTTTTCTCTAGCAGCCACTGAATTTGTTAGATTATATGTGTTCTTCAACCAATTATGCTTGCATCTTGGAAATTAATTTTCAATCAGAGGAAGCGATTTTTAGTACATTTTAGGGAGATGACAGGCTTCCTTTGTAGCACTAAAAAAAAAAAAATCAAATGCTCAGCTTCTGTTATTCGATGGAACCAGAATCTCCTTCAACAGTCCAATGTGTGGCATACAGACAGCAACTCTTCATAGACTCTTATCTAGAAAAGATAACCCACTGTTGAAATTAATTCATAGGCACTAATTTGGAGAGTGGGTTATCTTTTCTAAAAGTTTCTGTGTTATTCTCTCTGTGTATATTCTTTTGAATTAAGTTTTCTTTCTTCCTCCTCTGTTGTAATATAACTTTGGCACAATTATAAAGAGACATGCAAAAAGAGACATTTATCTGTACTTCGGTAGAGTGGTAGGAAGCATAGGTAGGTTTTCCAGAGCGACTTACTTGCAAAATCATTGTTCCAAAGCATGCTTTCTTTGAGTTGTTGAAGGCTTTCATGGCAGGAATCACTGGGTTGTTGTGAGTTTCCTGAGCTGTATGGCCCTGTTCCAGAAGCATTCTCTCCTGACATTTCGCCCACATCTATGGAAGGCATCTCAGAGCTTGTGAGGTCTGTTGGAAACTAGGCAAGTGGGGTTTATATATCTGTGGAATGATATCCAGGGTGGGAGAAAGAACTCTTGTCTGCTTGAGGCAGGTGTGAATGTTGCAATTAGCCACCTTGGATAGCACTGAGCGGCCTTTAAGCTTCAAGGTCTGGCTGCTTTTTTAATGTTTTTGAGCAACACTCAAAAATCAAGTGAAGTCAAGACAAGAAACAATCAGGGGCAGCTAACACCTCCCAACAAAGGATTCCCACAGGCAGGAAGCAGCCAGACTTTGAAGTTGCAAGGCCCTTCAATGCTAATCAAGGTGGACAATTGCAGCATTCACACTTGCCTCAAACAGACAAGAGTTCTTTCTCCCACCCTGGACCTATCACAGATATATAAACCTACTTGCCTAGTTTCCAACAGATCTCACAACCTGTGGGAATGCCTGTCATAGATGTGGGCGAAACGTCAGGAGAGAATGCTTCTGGAACATGGACATACAGCTTGGAAAACACACAGCAACCCATGCTTTTCTTTATTTCTTGTTTATCTCAATTGTCTTTGCTATTTCTTCATTCCACGATGATGAGAATTTAGACTACTGAAAAACTGTTGTCCTCAGCCTTCAAAATGCCCTCCTAAATTCCGGCTGTGCTCTTTCTATCTAATTGTGTTTACTCATCTTGATATAATCATGAACTCTGGAGGCTCTAGGCTTTGTGTCCTCAGAAAAACTTCATCCAGATGAACAGTCATATCTATGGAGAATCCCTTCTAGCAGTAGATTATCTCCTTTGTATGAGGTTTGGAGGGAAGGGATGTCATGGTTGAGGACGTCCAGGGAGCTGCCAAGACCCAAACAGGAGCCTCTAGCTGTGAAGCTCAGGTGCTGCTTTAAATAGGCGCAGACCTGTATTCTTTGCCTCCTTTCCCCCCAGCACCTTCAAGAACACCGATGACTTGGCATTCAACACTATACTATCCTCCAAGGAAAAGGGTGTCCCACATCTCTTGCTTTCCACAGCATTGTTCTTTTCACTGTACTACCTGTCATGTGGGACTTGGCCTGAGTTTGCCATTGCCACATGCAGAATCTTTTGCAAAATTCAGATTTCTTTCGTCCAGACAGGTCCTATACAAAGTGAATTGAGAAAGGTATACTACAGTAAATCATATCCTCTTTCCTTGTAGCTTTGGAAGTCAAGGAATCACACAGGACGGCTTTTCCCGATCATCAGAGCAAGGTGGAACCAGCTGCTTGTTGTGACTGGAAGGGCAGTCTCATTCCCCATCCTTTCCCTTTACATCAGTGGTTCCCAACCTTTTTTGACCACGGACAACTTGAACAGGGACCACTTGTCCGGAGATCACTTTGACTAGGGTCCACTTGAGCAGGGAACACTTGACTGGGGACCATTTTGACCAAGGATCACTCTCCAATATTAGTACCAAAAGAATTATGAATCAGTTTTTGGTCAACTTTTGATTCCGTTTGATTATTTGGGGTGCTGATTCAGAAAATTGCATTGGATAGACCACATCGGCTCTAGTTTCTGACACAGAACATATGCCAACCAGTAGTCGCCATCTGTTCTCCTATAGAAAACCATATTTAATAATCTAGAGCTGATGTGGTCTATCCAATGCAATTTTCTGAATCAGCATCCAAAATAACCACAGGAACAGCCCTAAAAACAAAGACACTAAGAATTTTATCCCCCCCCCCCCCCCGGGTATGTCTCACGGACCTAATTTTAGGTTTCATGGCCCACTGGTTGGGAACCACTGCTTTATATCCTCTTTCCTTCTCTGCATCCCCCTTTTCTCTAGGAAAAGTAGAACTTGAGCTTGTGCTTGAGCTGCTAAAGGTGTTCCAGGGATCTTGTAGAGCGCATGGCTGTAAAAGTGGATAGTTGGCCTTCTTGGGAAGCTCAGATCGGAATGAGACTGTGGTCCCTCTCCAAGTAGGAAATGATGTTCCATAGAAAGCAATACCATTCCTACCAGTGCAAACATGGATTGGCCCAACTGCATGGGCCATGGGAGTACTGGCGACTGTAGTGGACTTGTCAAGCTTGTGGGTAAGAACATCCCACAAAAAGGCAAGAAGCAGCCAGACTTTGAAGCTGCACGGCTATTCAATGCTAAGCAAGGTAGCCAACTGCAACATTCACACTCAAGCAGACCAGAGTTCTTTCTCCCACCCTGGACATTCCACAGATATATAAACCCTACTTGCCTGGTTTCAAACAGACCTCACAACCTCTATGTCCACCACAGATGTGGGCGAAACATCAGGAGAGAATGCTTCTGGAACAAGGCCATACAGCACAGAAAACTCACAGCAACTCAGTGATTCCAGCCATGAAAGCCTTTGACAATACAGTAATTTAAAACTTGGTCTCCAGAATCATAATCCAATGCATACATTCCAGACCACAGCAATCCCAAAGAAAAATTAACACGGGATCAGTCCGAGTATCCTGTTGCCCAGACTGCCCAACAAATGTTTCAGCATGGAACCCACAAACAGGGCATGAGCACCAAAAGCATTTCAGAGGCATACATCTGATACAGAAGATAATATATAGCTCATCATGATTGGTAGCAACTGATGGCTTTATTTCCCATGAATCTGATCAATCTGGTGCTAACAGGGTTTCAGCACAAGGATCCTTAAAGTTTCTATCTACATCCGCAAGTAACAAGATTTTTTCTCTTTTCCATCATATTTATATGGTGTGGTTCCTCAGGGAGGAAAGGATTTGTGTTTTCTTGAAGGCCTTATTCATTTGACAGGGCAGTGGCATATTTTTCTAGCCTTCTGGTTAGATGCCTTCAAGTTACCTTTGACTTATGATGGCCCTGGCAAGATTTATTCAGAGAGAATCGAGACTATTTCCTCTACGGATGACAGAGTCCGACCTGGCCAAGGTCACTTAATGAGTTTCAATGGCAGAGCCCTAGCCTTTCAGAGACCTGGAAATACATATGTTCAAGCCACTATTACACACTGCTTAGAAGACATGTTATGAGTATTTGTATTGCATAAAGCGCTTAACATGCTTAGAAAATTTGAAATATATATGAGTTTTGTTTAAAAACTGGTATCTGCCTGGGCTTATCCTTATTAGATTATAAGATTTTTGCAATTTCAGATTATTGTAAAAGCTGTATTTAGTTATTCCCTTTCTATGACAATGTTGTGCAAAGAAACCGACTACTGCTTAGTGGCAATTAAAATATATTCTGCATGCATTCCGAAAGTCAGCTTATAGAATTTGCTGCTGCAAGATATAGATATGGCTGCCAGTTTGAATTACTTTAAGGGTTCATTGCAGTAATTCATTGAATTTAAGACTAGTGAGGTTGGTTATATATCGCTCCTGTATCTAAGGCAGTATAAGTATCTGTATTTCAGTTGCTGGGGAACCTGCGATGAAAAATAATTTCAGACAGGATACAATCAGGGCCAGCTAACATCTCCTAACAAAGGATTCCCCCGGTAGGAAGCAGCCAGGCTTTGAAGCTGCAAGGCCATTCAATGTTAATGAAGTTAGCCAATTGCAATATCCACACTTGCCTCCAACAGACAAGAGTTCTTTCTCCCACCCTGGACCTTCCACAGATATATGAACTTCACTTGCCTAGTGTCTAACACACCTCACAACCTTTGAAGATGTGGGAGAATGCTTCTAGAACCATGGCCATACAGCCCAGAAAACTTACAGCAACTCACATGGCCACTGAGTGGACTTCCCATTAAGATACTAGATGCCCATGTTAGATTACACAATTATAGCACTATCATTCCATGTTAACTGCCATAGCAACATCTTGTGGGATGATGGGATTTGCAGTTTTACTTAACTACAAACCTCAACATTCCACAAACTACAGCCATACTAGTTAAAGTGGAATCATAGCATTATAACTGTTAAGTCTGAAAGCACTCCTGGTTGGCAACTCTGGGAACAGAATGCTGGACTAGCTTGTCCTGTTTTCATCTGTTTCAGTTTCAGGGAACTTCTAGTTTTCTTAAAGAGTTTGTCATGCACCATATTACATAACAGCATCTGAGAAAAAAAAAGCTTTGGTTGTATTTTTTTAACCAGTCTCAGAGCAGCTACAGGATTTCTTTAGATCTTCTTATGACAGGTTAAGCAACACATCTCTTTCCCCGATATCCGGGACTATAATTCCCAAAATCCACAAACAGTATGGCCCAAGTTCAGGGCCAATGACAGCTGTACTCCCAAACATCTGGAAGGCCATCAGATTGTCAAGCCTTGGAAGAGCAAACATTACACAACTCTGACTAACAACAACATTACGCAACTTCCGCAAAAATGCTGCCTCACAAACTGACCTCATTCCTATTAACCAATGTGATTTTACTATCTGTGTGGATTGAGGGGGGGGGGGAGGAATGGCACACTCCTCAAAATACTATCTTCCGCTTGTTTCTCTCTCTTACAAAGAAAAAGCCTCATATCACCTCCTTACAGAGATGCTCATGAGCCTCCTCAGCCCTTAACTGCGAAAAAAATCCACTTGCCACTCAACCCAAGCTGGGGGAAAGGGCATTCAAATAGCTCTTGTTACACCAGTACAAGACATTTCCCCCCAAAGCAAGAGTTATGTTTCCAAATGGACAATTAATGGAAGCAAATGGACACGATAGCAGGTCCAGGTGTGGCAAGGATAATGTCATGAGTGCCTTGCTGGGTTTAAATTAGGTGTTGGGATTCACAGCATTTCAGAGAAGACAACTCTGCCATGGGGAAACAGTCTTCTGTTCATGTAGTCAAGTTTTCAAATATTTGACTCTTGTAATGTCTAGATTCTTGTTTCATGTTCATTCTTATGTAACTTGGAAGAGTTTTGCCTGGATTAAGTTTCCTGTGAGGTTGTTGTGTGTTTTCTGGGCTGTATGGCCATGTTCCAGAATCATTCTCTCTTGACGTTTCGCCCACATCTATGGCAGGCATCCTCAGAGGTTGTGAAGTACCGTATATACCTCACAACCTCTGAGGATGCCTGCCATAGATGTGGGTGAAACGTCAGGAGAGAATGCTTCTGGAACATGGCCATACAGCCCGGAAAACACACAACAACCCTGTAATTCCAGCCATGAAAGCCTTCGACAACACAAGTTTCCTGTGTTCATGTTCCTGAATTTTACCTTGGATTATTTCTATGGTCTTGGATTTCTAGTTCCTATGAAGTTTCCATGGATTTCTTAAGGAGTTTTATTGAACTCTGACTGATTTTGTATATTGCTGTTTATTTCCTGTTACTTTTGGATACAATCCTTTCCCCCCTTGTATTATTCCTTATTCAATAAACTCCTTATTATTGAATTATTGGCCTCTGGTGTGGTGCTGGGTGAAGAGGTGCCTCAGGGCTAGGGTGCAACATACACATAGTAGTTTTATATATAATATAATAAGGTTAATAATTTTGGGTATGAAACAAAGCTAGGGTACACAGAACCACCAGAAAGCAAAAGCTTCACTCTCTCAGCCACCCTTGGGGACAGTTTTCCATTTCAGAGTTTTTCATATTTTGATGTTCCGGATAAGGGATACCCAGTTCTAAACAATTTATCTTTAAAATGTCTTGCATCAGCATTTCTCTCCAGCGGTGGATTGTGACTCTTTCTAGTTGAAGGGAAGGAAATGGGTCAACCTTGGCATTCGTGCATTTCTAGGAGACCTGAGGGTTTTCAAAGACTTGGGACAGATCAAAACCATCTGCCTAAATTCTGCAGGAGAGAAAAAAAACCATCCAGACAAATGGATGGTTTTATAAAAGAAAGGCCTTCCCCGCATTAAATTCCTGATCGGTTGCTGTTTTGTTCCCTTCTTGCTCCTTCCCCGTCCCCATCCGCTGGCTTTGCACGGGGTCTCCTGCATTTTGGAGCATGGACCTCTGGAGAGAGGCCTCCTCCACAATGCCATCTGCCACTGCGAGAGATCACAGGGTGGCACCGTGCCAACAAAAATACACAGCAGGCCCCAAATATTGCAGGAGTCTGTCCTCCTCCCTGGATCCCTCCTGGCTGACAACTTCATGCTGACAGAACAGAGGCTTGTTTACACAGATAGGAACACGTGCATAGCGTTTCCAGAAATATATTCACAGCAAGTCACAGAACAGCCATGTTTCCTTTTGGGCAAAGCCAGCAGGGTGCAGCATTTGAGGACTGGACTACAAGCCTGGACAGCAGGGTCTGTATACTCAGTTCTAGCCTGGAAACCTTAGGCAAGTCATGCTCTCTCAGCTTCAGGAGGAGGCAAAATCTGGAGGAACTCTGGCAACCCCACCCAAAAAAAACCCTGTTATACTGAGGTTTGTTTTACACTTTCATATAATCCAAATTATCAAAGCAGATAATCCACATTATCTGCATTTAACTGGATTATCTGAGTCTACACTGCCATATAATCCAGTTCAAAAGCAGATAATCTAGATTTTATATGGCAGTGCAGAAGGGACCTAAACTGGAAACAACTTGAAGGCACACAAAACAATAACAACATCTAAAGACACCAGATGCAATCTGAGTTTGGAAGATAAGAAAGGTCACTTCTGGCCCCTTCTATACTGCCATATAAAATCCAAATTATCTGCTTTGAACTTTTTTTATCGTGTCAGAAGTGACACTCTGCAAACCACTTCTGGTGTGAGAGAATTGGCCATCTACAGCAGGGGTCCTCAAACTTTTTAAGTGGAGGGCCGGTTCATGATCCCTCAGGCTGTTGAGGGGCCGAATTATCATCCAGTTTAGAGGGCTAATCTCTGCCCACTTGGTCTCCTAGCAACCCACTCAGCCCAGGGGACAGGCACAGTTAGGCCTCACTTAGGCTTCTTCCACAGATTATCTAATTTGCACTGGATTATATGGCAGTGTAGACTCAAGGCCTTTCCACACAGCTATATAACCCATTTAGAATCTTATATTATCTGCTTTGAACTGGATTATCTTGACTCCACACTGCCATATAATCCAGCCTTCCAAGCAGCAAGTCTATTCCTTTGTATTCCAGCTCATCAAACAAGGATTCCCATAAGAAGAAAATGGCCAGGCTTTGAAGCTGCAAGGCTATTCACTGCTTTTCCACCTGGCCAACAAAGCATTCCCATAAGCTACAGCAACACGTGGCCGGGCACAGCTAGTTTAATATATAATGTATAATTAATATTATTATATTGTATAATTATTAGTATTATATTGTTTTACATTATAATATTAGTATCAATACTATATGTATACACAATATATTCAATTATTACCATAGCACAATATTAGTAAATGAAAGAACAATACAATATTTAAAAATAAAAACAATTTTAACCAACATAAACATATCAGGATTTCAATGGGACGTGTGGCCCTGCTTCTGGCCAATGAGATAGTCAAGTTAAGTAGGATTGTTGGTATTGTGTGCCTTCAAGTCATTTCAGACTTTGGGCGAGGCGAAGTCTAAAACTGAGGGTGGGGGCCAGGTAAATGACCTTGGAGGGCCGCATCCGGCCCCCGGGCCTTAGTTTGGGGACCCCTGATCTACAGAGATGTTGCTCAGGGGACGCCCGAATGTGTTAGATGAGAGGCTTCTCTCATGTCCCCTCAAGCTAGAGCTGACAGATGGGAGCTCACCCGGTGTCATAGATTCGAACTGGCAACCGTTAGGTCAGCAACCCAATGTTCAGGTCAGCAGTTCAGACAGCACAAGAATTTAACCCACTGCACCACTATCTGCATTATATGACAGTGTAGACTCATATAATCCAGTTCAAACCAGATAACGTGGAATATTTGCTTTGATAATCTGCATTATATGACAGTGTAGAAGGGACCTCTGATTAGTATCAATGAATAGCAGGTGTCATAGTCTATTTTTCAGAGGAAGAAACAAGCTAAACTACATCTGAGTGAGTATTTCTTGCCTAGAAAAACCCTAGAAAATTCATAAATCATCAGGCAACTTGAAGACAGACACATTCACAAGGAAACAACCAACTTTAAAAAAAGAAACTCACAAAGTCAATAAATAACAGAAACGAGTAGCAGCGGCAAGCCTCTTGAATCAAAGAAAAGTAGTCTTAACCAGAATGAAGAATAAATAAAGGTGCCAGCAAGTGAACCTTTCCTCAGCAAGAATATTCCACAAGAAAAATGCCACCACCAAGAAGGATCTGCCCTGCAGTTTCATAAAACTTTACCCAACACATAAAGTGTTTGGATAAGATCCAAAGAGGACACACACTTCAAGATATGGGTTTTTGTAAACAACAGAAGCTGACATCTTTTGAGCCACTTAATCCAGCCGATGGAGCTGCGGTGGGGCAATGGGTTGAACCCTTGTGCAGGCTGGACTGCTGACCTGAATGTTGTCAGTTCGAGTCTGCGAGATGTGGTAAGCTCCCATCTGTCAGCTCCAGCTTGCACGGACATGAGAGAAGCCTCCCAACAGGATGATAACACATCCAGGTGACCCCTGGGCAACATCTCTGTAGATGGCCAATTCTCGCACACCAGAAGTGACTTGCAGTATGTACTCAAGTCGCTTCTGACATGATTTTAAAAATCCAGCCTAGAATCCATTCACACTACAGAATTATGGTGCTTTTTTTTCGTGTCAGGAGCAACCGGGGTTGCTTCTGGAGTGAGAGAATTGGCCGTCTGCAAGGACGTTGCCCAGGGGACGCCCGGATGTTTTGATGTTTTTACCATCCTTGTGGGAGGCTTCTCTCATGTCCCCGCATGGAGCTGGAGCTGATAGAGGGAGCTCATCCACACTCTCCCCAGGTGGGATTCGAACCTGGCAGCTTTTAGGTCAGCAACCCAACCTTCAAGTCACTTAGTCCACTACGCCATCTGGGGGCTCCAATTATGGTGCTAATATTCCCCCTTAGCTGTCATGGTTCAATCCTATAGGAGCCTCGCTTTGGCCAAGAATGTTAAATGCCTCTTTGTAAAATGCAAACTCCAAGATTCCTGAAAATGCTGCCAGGGAATGGCATGTGAGATTTTCAACGTGCAAAGCACTTGTTCTTCCCCCAAATTTACCACCCACACACATATAAGATACACATACAGAAGGTGCAACCTGATCTCTTTCTCAGCAGGGTCGCATGAGAGCTCCATAAAGCCTGATGAAATCAGGAAAAGGGGGAGTTTGAATCAGTCATATGACCCCAGGCCATGAGGGGCTTTACTATGGCACTCCTCTCTCTAAGCCATATGGTGATCTGGAGGGGAAACCTATTCCAACACCATCTGTTTAGGATGAAATCTGAGATGGACTACGTTGCAAAAACCCCATCCACTCTGGGAAACCATGCATACTTGCTTATTCTTACAATGAAGATCAACCCATGTTTGGCTAATTCCCATTCAGACATGTCAAAAATCCATCAAATAAAAAATGGGTATGTCGGTTTGTTGTTTTATGGAGGAAAATTATGTGCAATGCCATGGAAAAAGTGAAAGCTAAACATTTTTAGGAGTATCAGGACAACAACCAATGCATGTCGAAGCATATGCACAACCAGTCGGCATACATTTGGAACATGGGAGAAGGAAGGGGTAGAAGAAAAGATTTCCTGGCCAGAGAGTTTGACTTCTCCAAAAAATATCAAGAACGCATGTCTCAAAGCAAATCCAGCCCTTCATGTCATTTTATCTAGCCCTCCAGATGCTGGACTCCAACTCCAATATTCCTTATCATTAGACATAATAATTAGCACTGATGGGAGTTGTGATACAGTCACACCTGGATGCTTGCAGGTTATTCTGTGCAGACAGGATTTTTTGTGTGTGTCAGAAGTGACTTGAGAACATACTGCAAGTTGCTTCTGGTGTGAGAGAATTAGCCATCTGCAAGGACGTTGCCCAGGAAACGCCTGGCTATTTTACCACCCTGTGGGAGGATTGTCTCATGTCCCCACATGGGAAGCTGGAGCTGACAGACGGGAGCTCACCCTGCTCCCCAGATTCGAACCACCAACATTTTGGTCAGCAGTCCTGCCAACACAAGGGCTTAACCCATTGCGCCACTGGGGGCTTCTTGCAGACAGGATAATGGAGTTTGAATTGAGATACAAGGCTTGTGGATATGTTGTTTGAGCTTATAATGCCCTCTAATCTTTCCTCAACCTCAGAGTCACAAGGACTGTTGGGTTGCAATTCCCATTATCCCCACTTCCAAATGGCGGGTCATCAAAAGTGATGGGAGTTGTCGTTCAAGAACATCTGGGGACCCAAAATGGATACAAAACTAGAGCACTGACCACTGTTAAAATACAGTAGAGTCTCACTTATCCAACATTCTGGATTATCCAACGCATTTTTGTAGTCAATGTTTTCAATTCATCGTGATATTTTGGTGCTAAATTCATAAATACAGTAATTACTACATATAATTACTGCATATTGAACTACTTTTTCTGTCAAATTAGTTGTATAACATGATGTTTTGGTGCTTAATTTGTAAAATCATAACCTAATTTGATGTTTAATAGGCTTTTCCTTAATCCCTCCTTATTATCCAACATATTTGCTTATCCAACATTCTGCTGGCCCGTTTATGTTGGATAACTGAGACTCTACTGTAATAATAATAGTTGGCTCTCTTTATGCATGGATTCTCTATACATGGATTAGTTGGCCCTTTGAAAGATTATTAGTATTAGTATATTAGTATTTATTTTAAGAACAATCCTAAGAAGAAATAATGAGGAACTGTTGAGAATTCAGAACATTTTGTGAATGAGAACGTATTGTTTAATGTCTATTATGGACATTTTTCTTGACTGAATAATTGATACTGATATGTATTTTGCCCATGGTATTGATACTAATAATCTTACTGTACATATTATATGCATTGTACAAATCAGTGTCATAACTGATTTAGTTACAGAACAACTTAACACTTATACAGAGATATATAGATATCTGTTGCTCTCTATAACTGCATGGAGCACCATTACCTTCCTGCCGGAGCAGTTCCTATGGATCTACTCACATTTGCATGTTTTCGAACTGCTAGGTTGGCAGAAGCTGGGGCTAACAGCAGGAGCTCACCCCGCTCCCTGGATTCGAACCATCAACCCAGGATGAAGAGGAAGCATTGGGGAGAATTACCCTTTGGGTTCATTCACTTAGCCAATTACAGATCCACCTAACCGTAGTTTTCTAAAGCCCATATTTGACTAGTTTGTTTGCCAGAAGGTCATGTGGCTGTTAGGAATTGTGGGAGTTGTAGTCCAAAACACCCGCAGGGCCGAAGTTTGCCCACACCTGCATTAGACAGTTGAGTGCTATGGTCCATGATTCCAGTCTATCAGATCCCAAAAGGGATTTTATTTTGGGTGAGAATTCCCATCTCTCTCCCCCCCCTCCCCCTTCTAAACTGCAAATCCCAGGATCCCATAGGATGTTGTCATGGCAGCTGAAACAGAACCCTTGCCTTATAATTCTGCAATAACCAGGCCCCAAGGGGAAGCTTCCAAAGGATGCAAAGAGGAAAACACGCAGACCCAAAGGAGTATGCGAAAGTCAATTCACACGTGCAAAGGAGGACACAGGAGTGGCGACAGGCATCCCCAACCTCCTCCCTCAGCTCTCCAGGGTGCTGAAGCTCACCTTCTCGATCTTCCGCAGCCACTCCTTATTCTGGGCCAGCTCAGCCATGAAGGCGCGGTGCCGGAGCCATCGCTTGGGAGCCCGCTGCAAAGGCTGATGCTGCGGATGCTGCTGCGGATGCTGCTCCTGCTTCCAAGAAGAGGCGTCCCTATCGCGGGAGCCCTCGCCGGCCATCAGCGCCTCCTTCTCGGCCACCCAGCCATCGAGCTGCACGGGTTTGGTAGAGGAAGAGGAAGAAGGAGACGCGCGTCAGTCCTTTCCTCTCTAACCCCGCGTCTCCCGCAGCAAAGAGCAACAACAACTCCCCCCCCCCTTCCCGCATTGGTTCGCTCCGCTCTGGTCCTTCACTGGCTGCTGCGGCAGCGGACGAAACCACTGAGGAGGAGGGGGGAAAGGGGGGGGGAGGCGCTCTCTCTCCTTTTCCCTCAACAGACGGGAAGGAGGGGGTTTGAAAGGCGCCTTGGTGCCCCCTCCTTCCAATACATCAAGGAGGGGGGCTCTCACGTGTTCGCCTTACCTCAGCTGACCTCTCCATGAGGACGGGGAAGCCCATATGGCTCTCAAGGGGGATGTTTAGGAGGGGGGGGTGATACCAAAATAGTGTCCCTCTGCCCTATTCTAAAATCTCCATCAGGAAAGACAGGCATACATTGCTCCCCCCCCCCCCTTCCAGGTGAAACTGGTAGGCAAATAAATGCGTCCAAAGCCTCTCCTATTTGCAGGGCAACCTCTCCCTTGCAAACCCCACTAGGAGATGTGTTGTCCAAGGCTTTCATGGCCGGAATCACTGGGTTGCTGTGAGTTTACTGGGCTGTATGGCCATGTTCAAGAAGCATTCTCTGCTACGTCTATTACTCTGTTAATGTGCTAATGTAGCAATTGGCCACTTTGATGATTAGCATCGAATGGCCCTGGAGCTTCAAGGACTGGCTGCTTACTGCCTGGGGGAATCCTTTGTTGGGAGGTGTTAGCTGGACCTGATTGTTTTCTGTCTGGAATTCCCCTGCTTTCTGAGTGTTTCAGGCAGTAAGCAGCCAGTCCTTAAAGCTGCAGGACCATTCAATGCTAATCAAGGTGGCCAACTGCAACATTCACACTTGCCTCCAACAGACAAGAGTTCTTTCTCCCACGTTGGACATTCCCCTCTTGACTAGTTTCCAATAGACCCCACAACCTCTGAGACCTCAGTGTCTGCATTGCAATGTTCTCAACCGCCTTCAATTTGGTCAAGCAGTGTTTTCACATTATTTATTTATTTATTTATTTATTATTTACAGTATTTATATTCCACCCTTCTCACCCCGAAGGGGACTCAGGGCGAATCACATCTATATATATAAAAGAGTGATGGCATCACGGCAGCGGACAAAACAACAAAAGTAAACACCCCACAACCTTGAAAATTGACAGCACAACCCCTCATCCATGCCTCTAGGTTGATACAACAAAAAGAAAAGAAAAATAAAGTCCTAATTAGAGGGAGAGGAATAACTGTTTTTATCCAATTGCTGCCAGTTAGAAGGCTAAGCTCAGCTCACTTGGTCTCCTAGCAACCCACTCAGCCCAGGGGACCCTTAACCTAAACTACCACCAATTCCTCAATACTTTATTTCCCATACCACCATACTTCGCCACAGCAACGCGTGGCTGGGCACAGCTAGTTACACATATAAGGCAAACATTCAATGCCTTGACAAAGACAAACGCAGTCTCTGAGCTGGCCTCGAACTCATGACCTCTTGGTCAGAGTGATTGGTCTCAGCTGGCTGCTCACCAGCTTGCGCCACAGCCCGGGCCTTTATTGGGGAAGGCAAGTGTTACTGTAGCAATTTGCCACCTTGATTAGCATTGAATGGCCTGCAGCTTCAAAGACTGGCTGCTTCTTGCCTGGGGGAATCTTTTGTTAGGATGTGTTAGCTGGCCCTGATTGTTTTCTGTCTGGAATTCCCCTGAGTGTTATTCCCCCAGACAGTAAGCAGTCAGGCTTTGAAGCTGCCAGGCTTTTCAATGCTAATCAAGCTGGCCAACTGCAACATTCACACTTGCATCCAACAGACAAGAGTTCTTTCTCCCACCCTGGACATTATTCCAGAGATATATAAACCCCATTTGCCTAGTTTTCAACAGACCTCACAATCTCTGAGGATGCCTGCCATAGATGGGGGCAAAACATCAGGAGAGAATGCTTCTGGAACATGGCCATAGAGCCTGGAAAACTCACAGTAACCCAGTGATTCCAGCCATGAAAGCCTTCGATAACACAACTGTCTTTCTTGCATCCCCAACTCTAGCTGCTCAGACATTTTGCATATTGTCCTCTGTCCAGGCCTCCTTTGGCTGCCTACCATCCCCTTAAAGCCAATAGTGCATCTGATCCTGTTTGCAGGACCCGACCCCCCTTTCTTTGCAATGCAGGGGCATCTGGCCATATTCTGGTCCCACATGGGGATTACTGCGGCCATTGCAACCCACATGCACCATAAATGAGGAAGGTGGATGTGCTAGAAAAACTGTGGGATGCGGGGAGAGGGAAAACTGGCACACATATGCCCAGCAAAGGGTTCATTAGCATAACCAAAGGACAGCCTGGAAACATATATGCTACCCTAATTAAGGAGAAATAGAAAATGTCTTCCTGGGTGGGACCAAAAATGCAAATTCAAAGAGAATCATTAGAGGAAAGGAAGCTGCATTTATTCCCGAGAGTGGCATGGGAGGGGGGCATCTTTTTGATGTCCCTAGGACCAGGGCCCCTTGGGTCCTTCATCCTTCTTCTGACATTCTCAAATACCTCTAAGATCAGATGTATCCATTCAGCAGAACCGAGTGGTGGAGCTTTCCCTGGATTATATTACTGCAGATTACAAAGAGGAGGAGTTGCATGCTTGTTCTTTATGTTAAGAAAATACCTTGCCTGTAGAAAGCTAGCAACTCAGGAAGTTGACATCAACTTACATACTCACTAGAGAGGGTTCTTTGGATGGTATCAAAGTTCCTCCTGTTTTCTACCGAACATCCATGGACTATCTGGAGCATATTGGTAGCAGGGGATTAGGGTATGTTCAGATGGGATTTATTCAGGCATCAAGGAGGCATGGGGAAGCCATGTCTGAATAAGTCCCATCTGAACATACCCTAATCCCCTGTTATCAGTATGCCCCAGTTTGTCCATGTATTTCAGAAGACATGATAGCCAAAGGGCTGAAAAATTCCTCCATAAATCCTATTGGCAGTGGAAGTTGCAACCTACCTCATGGCAGTTCTGCAAAAAGCGCTGCAGCTCCAGGTGGTCACAGAGGCGCTGCATCCACACTTGGGCCCGCTGCACATTTTTTTCGCTTCTAAAAGAAATGAAGAGATCAACAAGTCAAGGTAAACAGCTGCCGGCAGACCTGAAGGGGAATGGGATTTCTTTTGGTTAGGATGGGCCGAGTGCGGTTTCCTAGAGGGCAAGTCTATTCAACCTATAATAGTGGCTGTTTGCTCCCATGTCAGGAAGAATAGTGAATCTGGGGTTTCATCCAGGCTTAAGAGAAGCTCCCCAATATGCTGAATGCTACTCCTAAATAGCTTCAGCACCTCGGGTAGCTCCTTTAAAGCCAGGAATGGATTCACCGCCCACAGGACGAGAGCCACCAGCTGCCGCCGCAGCCAATATTGAAGGATGCTGGAAATTCAATAACATCTGAAAGACTATATCATTCTCATTGCGCCTCCTGAGGACACACACTGAGTGGTTCTCAGCTTTCCAGATCCATTTTTCGTCATCGTTGGATGGCACCTGACAACGGGGCAAGGGCAAATGCTATTTCTGCCCAGTTGTTTATGGTGGAGGTGGTAGTTGCTGTCCCATCTATACACATAATAAAAGTGGAAATATGTATTTATATGTATGACTGAGGTATCTACTTCAAACAAGCTTCAACTTCCACAAACAGCTATGGCCAAGGCTCAGGAGACACCAATGGCCCTCCCTCCAATGTCCAAGAGCCCTACCAATGCCCTCCACGAACACAATACTGCCCATCACCCAAGTGAAGGCTTTCATATGGGGACAATTTCCTTCTAGATTTTATGCGTTTCCTCCACCATAGACATCTCAGTGTTTCTGACTCTCTTCATTGATGTGGAATTGGCATGACTCTGCCCTGCCTCTCCAAGAACCCTTTCCTATCGTTTTCATGACAAACAGTAGACAGAGGAATTGATCAGCAACTGAACTTACTGGAGGGGTATGGGAAGCATTCACCATGATTTATAGAAGTTGTAGGTCCTGGGATGTATAGTTCACCTGCAATCTAAGAGTACTCTGAAGTCCACCAATGATGGACCTGGAACTAACTTGGCACAAAGAACCCACATGATCAACAAAAAATACTGGGGGTCTTTGGAGGGATTTCTAGGAGTTGTAGTTCACCTACATCCAAAGCACACTATGTACCCAAACAATGATGGATCTGGACCAAACTTGGCATTCATACCCGATATACCCAAATTTGAATACTGGTGGGTTTTGAAGGGATTTGGTCTGGATATTTGGGAGTTGTAGGTACTGGGATGTAGAGTTCACTTGCAATCAATGAATTCCACCAAAGATGGAATTGGACCAAACTTGGCACAAAGAGCCCCCATGACCAGCAAAAAATACTGGAGGTCTTTTGGGGAAATTGTTGTTAATTTGGGGGAGTTGTAGTTCACCTACATCCAGAGTGCACTGTGAACTCAAACACCGATGGCTCTGGACCAAACTTGGCACACATACCTGATACACTGAAATTTGATTACCAGAGGGGTTTAGGGAAAACTGACCTTCTTATCTGGGAGTTGTAGTTCACCTGCAACCAAAAAACCAGTGACCTCCACCGCTGATGGACCTGGACCAAACTTGGCATACAGAACCCCCATGACTAGCTCAACCTACTGGAGGGGTTTGAGGGAACTGACTCACCATAGCGGGAGTTGTAGTTTACCCTACAGCCAGAGAGCACACTGAACCCCGCCGATTATGCAAGCTTGCCCAACATAACAAAGTTTAAGAACTGATGGAATTTTTCAGGGTCAACCTGGTGTGTTGTAGTTCACCCACAAACTTATGCATTTTGTACAATTAAAATAACCTGGACTATAACTTAAAACACAGAAAACTGGGCAGACAGTAAAAGCATTTTCAAACCCTTTTAGGGCATATTCCTAAAGATATGCTAGGGGTGGAATCCAGGAAGGAGTCTCATGACTTTCAGCTGTCTCTTTCTTGCTCTTCCTTGCTTTTCTTGTTTACTTGTAACATCTGCCTTCTCCTTAGTTTGTGTCAAGTGGGAGCACCGAAGCCAATCACGCTACTTAGGTTAGGCAAAGTTTATCTTAGGTTACACATGTTTTGCATGGCTCATTCTCAGAGCATCTGTGATGGGAATTGTGTGGCCCTCCTGTTGTTAGCGGATTGCCACTCCGATCAATCTTTACCAATGTGGCAAATGCTGGGAGTGGCACTCCAATATTTGAAGTCTACAATTTACAGGCGTGCTATTTGGCAAAGCATTCATTGTGATCCATGTAGCCACACAGATCTTTGTAACACAGGTCACTAGAAAACATTACATAACTGATTTATAACAAAATACTAGCCATTGGGCTGCTTACGTGCCTCTATCACAGGCTCATTGCGCCATCCTATTCCTAATTCTGTAACACACAAACAGCCAGCAGTAACAATTCCTCTTCTTATATAGTAGTCCTAGACACTGGATTCCTTTAAATCCACCCAGCAAATGCCTAGGAAGCATGATTGCATTGCAGCATTTCCAATCCTGATCTCTGCTAAGCCTTTTATTTTTAATCCACCGACGGCTGAAACAAGCTGTTCCTGATATTGTGAATTTTAAACATGGCCAAGCTTGTCACTCGACTTTATTAGCAGCAAGATAGAGTCGCAGCCCTCATAAAATGCCAAACAAGGCAGTCCGGCGTCTGGAATTACATTTTCCAAATAATAATCAATAATAACAATGATGCTACCAACATGCCATTTTCCTGCTGCCTCAAGGCAAAAATAATAACACAGACACAGCCCCTGCGCTGCGTTATCTATCTGGAACAGATAAATATATTAAAGATTTGACACCAATTAAAACGTCAAATGAAATTAGCACTTGGTCCTTCGTAAAGGGAGACTTCAAAGAGCGATGGGAGCTGTTTCTGCATTAATGAGGGAAGGGGTACTTTAATTGGCTCCACTTGGCTGAGGGTCCTTTCTTCTTTCAGTCTCAAGCTCCAGCCGCTACCTCCCTTCAAATATGTTGAAACCTCGAGACAAATTTCCTTGTTGTTGGACAGATCTGGGCCATGAAGCCGCCGGGACAATGGAAGAAAGCTTGGGCTTTTATTCTTTTTCAAGGAGGCTTCCCATGGAGATAAGGGGGCCCACTGTTGATGCATCTAGAGCAAACTTGCCCAACATAACAAAGTTAAAGAACCAGGGTTAACCTGGCATGATGTCAATTGCAGTTAATCCACAAACTTATGCATTTTGTACAATTAAAAATTGAATTTTTCAAATTACCCTGGCCATGCCGGGTACCCAAGCTAGTAAATAAATAAATAATAGATGAGAGGTAGCTCTTTGTATAACAAAAGTTTTGCCATAATTTAAAAATATAAATTAATCTGAAGAATTCTCACTGCCTAACTCTACCGATTAATTCATATGTTCAGATTGTGGTGAAGAATGTTTCCATGTGAACATATATCCCTGCTCACAGAGCTATTAGATATCAGGCAGATTGTGAAACTGGAAATCTCTTCTGCAATGATGACTTTCTATAGGCTACGATATTTTTAGATGGAAGCATTTCATTTATGCAGTTCAAGAAAAGTCTTGCTCCTTAATCCTATTCCTAGGAGTGATTTTTCAACAAGTGATGGCTGCCAGAGTGAAGGGGAAAGGACACAGCTGCTCACAAGAGAAGACAGGAGAAAAAAAATATCCAGGATTCAGCCACTATAATCATTTGACAGCTGTTTGTGCCTGTATTTTTGCATCACCCCTTTTTCATACCAGAAATGCACAAAGTGGAAGCGGTCGGTGGGCTTTTGGACTCAGTTCTTCTGGAACTGAAAGATGAATTGAATGGGTGGAATAAACCATCCAAGATTTCCATAATGGATGCTGGAGAGAAGAATCTACACTGCAGAAATAGTGCAGTTTAACACCACTTGAACTGCCATGGAGCAATGCTATGGAATGCTTGATCTCCTTACTTTGCCTGCAGAGCTTCCATCTTCTCCTTCACCTGCTCGCTGTAGATGTTACCCTGCCGGATCAGGCTCTTGCCGGCCTTTAGGGCCGTCGTGGTCTTCTGCAAGTTGAGCTCCATGGTTGTCATAAAGTCCTTGTGCTTTTTTATGGCCTTCTCCGCTGCTTCCACCGTCGTGGGCACCTTGGCATGGGCTAGAGTAGTTTCCTGAAAGACAGTTCCAAAAGAGTTGACTGCTGATGTATCCACATTGTAGAATTAAACTGGATTAATTTACACAATTTTCACTGCCATGGCTCAATGCTATGGAATCCCAGAAGCTGTAGTTTAACAAGCTCCTTAGCCTTCTTTTCCAACGAGTGGTGGTGCCTCACTAAACTACAGCTGCCACGATTCTACAGCATTGGGACATTGGAGTTAAATCAGTGCCAAAATAGTGTAGATGCATTTTATGATTCTGTAGTCCAGGGTTTCCTACTCAGCCATGGAACCTCACTGGGCCTCTTCTACACTGCCATATAATCGAGATTATCAAAGCAGATAATCCACATGAGTCCATACTGCCATATAATCCAGTTCAAATCAGATAATCTGGATTTTATATGGCAGTGTAGAAGGGGCCTCACGGGGACAATGGGTCATATATTTTCCCACCCTTGATATAGAGCATGTTGATCATCAACATCACAAATTGAAGCATTTAGGACCTCCTATATCCAGGAAGAAAGAAAGACTCTGCAGCAAATAAAACTTTGAGTGATAGGCAAAA
This sequence comes from Anolis carolinensis, assembly GCF_035594765.1. Classification (NCBI taxonomy): domain Eukaryota; kingdom Metazoa; phylum Chordata; class Lepidosauria; order Squamata; family Anolidae; genus Anolis; species Anolis carolinensis. The sequence goes on along the minus strand of NW_026943821.1, from coordinate 11,146,218 downwards.
AAAAAAACCTTCCTGGCTTTTCCAAAAATGAAGGTTTGGTGTAAGAGGACTCTGAGGCCAAAATCCACCATTAGTTCTGAAGCAATTGCTGAATGGTGAGTTCCATCAATACAGTGGCTGGACTTTTGCAGGGATTAGCAGCTGGATTTATCTATATATATAAAAGAGTGATGGCATCACGGCGATGGACAAAACAACAAATCTACAGCCCCCCCAAACTCGAAAATTGGCAACGCAATCCATCATCCCCGCCTCCAGTAAGATACAACAAATTTACACATAAAATACTATCACAACACCAAAAAATGCCAAAACTAAGTACGCATGCGCAAAAACACCATGCTTCAACCCTTTATGGCGCTCGCGCGGCTCCAGTAAGATTTATATGACAAACACAATCACAGGGCCACAAACGGCCAAAAACTGCAACAGGCGATGTGCGCCTGCGCGCACCCCCCCATCCCTTCCCGCGCGCGCACACACACACCTCGCCTCAGAGCTGAAGGAAGGAAGGCAGGGAGGCCGATTCCTTGCTGGGCGCGGGATGGAGGAGGCCGCGCTGGGAGGCGTGCGGGCCTCACGTCGCTCTCTGCCCTCTCCCCCTCAATGTCCTCCCCCCTCAGGGCCCATGGAGGGCCCCGGTTGCCGTCCAGGCCCCCTCCTCCCGCCCCTCTCCCCTCCCCCCAATGCGAGGAAGGCCCCGCAGAGCCCCCCCCCCCGCCTCACCCTCTCTCCTCCTCCCTTCTCGGTTCTTCTCGGAGGTCTTCAAGCTCTTCAAGGTGAGGGGGGAAGAGGAGGGCACGGCCCTCGAGCAGGCCTGGACCTCCCCTCGAGTGGTTTGGGGCGCCAACCCCCGCCCTTCCCGGCCTCAGGGCCCTTCCTTTTCCCCCTCACCCGGTTCAACGGCTGATGGGGAAAAGGAAAGAGCCTCAGGCCAGGAAGGGTGGAAGTTGGCGCCCAAAACAAGTCAAGGGAAGGCCCCAGTTGGCCCAGGCTGAGCTTCCCCCTTTTCTGTTGTTGTTATTGTTGTTGTTGTTCTCACCCACAAATGACAACCCCTCCAATGCCTCAGAAGCCCCCCTTTTTCCCCTCTCAAACCCTATCGCCCTCACCTTTCCCTTCCCTGTAATAATTATTAATATAATAACTGATCATCAGTTAAGAATGTAATAATCACCAATAATAATACTAATTTATTATTAGTATAATACTGATAATCATTCGAGAACATAATAATTCATAATAATAGTCAGTTCTTATTATTATAACACTGACAATCATTCAACAATGTATTAACAAATCGTAATAATAGAAAATTATTATTATTATTATTATAGTAATAATCATTCACAAATTAATAATTATTATTATAACATTGATAATCATTCAACAATATAATAACAACTAATAATAAGTAGTTATTATTTTTATCACAATGATAATCATTCAAGACTATAATAATTATTATTGTTATAACAGAAGGCGCCTCATATAATCCACTTCTAAACAAATAATATCACATTATAAATATACACTAGAATCTCACTTATCCAACATAAACAAGCCGGCAGAACGTTGCATAAATAAATATGTTGGATAATAAGAAGGGATTCAGGAAAACCAATTACACATCGAATTAGGTCATCATTATACAAATTAAACACCAAAACATCATGTTATACAACAAATTTGACACAAAAAGTAGTTCCATGCGCAGTAATGCTATGTAGTAATTACTGTATTTGCAAATTTACCACCAAAATATCACAATACATTAAAAACACTCACTCCAAAAACATTGACTATTAAAAGGCAGACTCCATTGCATAATCCAGAACATTGCATAAACGAATGTTGGGTGAGATTCTACTGTAATATGAAATAATTACTGTGGTACAATAATACACAACAATATCATCTCAGGACAGTAAATAAAGATCAACACTCTAAAAACACAGCTATTCCATCCAGGAAACAATCAGGGCCATCTAACACCTCCCACCAAAGGATTCCCCCCTTCACACAGGAAACCACCCACACTTTGAACCTACAAGGCCATTCCGTACTCATCACTCTCTCATCTCAGCACAGTAAATAAACAACAACAGTCTGAAAACACACAAATTCCATCCAGGAAACAATCAGGACCACCTAGCACCTCCCAACAAAGCATTCCCCCCCTCTAACACACGGAACCACCCAAGCTTTGAAACTACAAGGCCATTCCGTACTCTGGGGCCAATTTGCAATATATTAATATATATAATAATACAATACATATATAATACAATACATTGTATATACATATAATACTGCTAATAATATTATAATACACTACAATATAATACTAATAACAAAACAAAACAATATATATATATATATATATATATATATATATATATTACTACTAATATTGTGAAATAGTCGTATATGTTATAGCGTAATATCCTATCATATGTCTTTAATGTAATAAATGAATAAATAATACTGTATAATTTTTGTTGACGGTCACAACAAAAATAAAACCCAATGTAGATTGACCAACATCACTAAAAAAAAGCCACAGCAACGCGTGGCCGGGCACAGCTAGTATTATATAAATCAATATGCTTAATCACATCCAGAGAACAACCTTCTGAAAAGGATCAGAGGGCACAGTGGAACAAAACCACTTTTTTCTTACGAAGTAGAGAGAATAATGCATCTTTTGCATCCACAAATGAACCAGAGTTCCCAGTTTTACTGGGCACTTTTACCAGTACAGAGAAAAGGTGGAAACATCAAATGGATTATAATCAGGGAGGGGGTGATGAAGTGGACCTAGCAAAGCTGGTTTTGCACATATCAGTGCTTCTGTGCTCCTTGTTCTGGTCAAATAAAGGAGGTAAATTTCCTCTTTTAGAAGCCTCTCAACATTATTGAATGTTTTTACAATATCACACTATGTAACACGATTTTTGTTCCTGGGTTATAAATCTCATTTCCTAATTGGTTCTATCATAAAAACATGGGCCGGACTAGCACAGCAGTTTAAACTGTCTGCTATAGAAGATCCTGCCGACCAGAAGGTTGGCAGTTCAAGCCAGGTCAGGGTGAGTTCTCACCGTCAGCCCAGCTTCTGCTCACTTAGCAGTTCGAAAACAACAATGTAAGTAGATAAATCGGTAACGCTTTGGCGGGGAGGTAAAAGGCACCCCAAAAAACATGATGGCAATAATCCAACCGGAAAAGGCGTCCATGGACGACAGGCTCCACGGCAAGGAAAATGAAACGACAGCACCTCCTCATGGCTGGGTTGAGCACAACCGGATGCCGAAGACGAAAAGAGGGAAGCCTTGCCTCTGTTTATGTACTGTCTGTCCCTGTCAATTGTATAATGGCATTAAATATTTGTTATATATGTACCCGTAATCCGCTCTGAGTTCCCTCGGGGAGATAGAGCAGAATATAAATAAAGTATATTATTATTAAAAGTTTATTTAACTGCAAAAACATTTTTGCTATAGTTTTTCAATGAATATCTCATTGAGCCTCAACCAATTCAACACAGTTTGTGGCAGCAACAAAAACAAAGTTTCTGGAGTATAACAACTACTTTTAATAGGAAATAGCACTTTAAAACCAGAAACAGATTTTTTTCAAATTTTGTTACATAGTGTTGGGATTGAATTGCAATTTGTCAGAAAACCCTGATTTTTAAAAAAAAACTACAAAAAAATTCCTTAAATTTAATTTAAAGACATGTCAATGTTGAGTGTCATAAAACTATGCAAAGGACTCCGTGGTTTTCACCTGACTTGCAAAGGGGTCCATGGGTAAAAAAAAAGGTAAGGTAACCCTATGACAGAGTTTCCCTTTAGTATTATTTATTTATTTATTTATTTAGGATATTTATATTCCGCCCTTCTCACCCAAAGGAGACTCAGGGCAGATCACAGAACATACATATGTGGCAAACGTTCAATGCCATTTATTCACAGACAAGACAGACAATTGAACATAGATAGAGGTATATAGGCTTTCCCATCTTCAGCTTCATGGAGGCGTGCTCAGTTCCAGCCATAGGAAGGCGGTGCTGTCATTCCATCTCCCTGTCAAAGTGCCTTGTTCGTAAAGTCCTCCTTTTGATCGAATCACTGGTATTTTCCTGGCATTTTCTTATGGGTGCCTTAATACCTCCCCGCTTTTTAAGTGGTCTCTATTTATCTACTCACATTTTGCTTTCGATCCGCTAGGTCGGCAGAAGCTGAGCTAATGGTCGGGAGCTCACCATGACCTGGGCTTCGAACTGTTAACCTTTTAACTAACAAGATTTATTACAGCTGGTGGTGTAACCTGCTGTGCTAAAGCCTGGTCTAAATCACTGAACTTTCTGTTAGCCTTAAGCAGGGGTCCCCAAACTTTTTAAACAGGGGGCCAGCTCACGGTCCCTCAGTCCGCTGGAGGGCCGGACTAGTTTTTTAAAAAACTATGAACACTGCACATATCTTATTTTGAAGTAAAAAAACAAAACGGGAACAAATACAGACTCAATGTTAATAATCATAATCATAATAAAAATAATAAAGAGGGTTGGAAGAGACCCCTTTGGCCATTTAGTCCAACCCTCTCTGCCTTTGTGCACCAAAAGCACAAGCAAAGCACCCCTGACAGATGGCCACCCAGTCTCAATGTTGTTAATAATAATACAGTAGAGTCCCGGTTATCCGAGATAAAGGGGCGGGCCCAATCTCGGATAACTGGAACTGCTCGGATTGCCAAGAGGCCCTATTATCCCTCCCAGCAATCTGGTTTAGGGAAGCGCCTGTGAGCACTGCTGCCTAGAAACGCTCACGGGCACTTCCCAAGGGGTGAGGGCTCGCCAAGGGACGTCTCCCCGGATTTCCCTCGGCCAGGCCCTTGCTAGAGTTTCCTCCAGCAAGGGCCTGGCCGAGGGAGATCCGGGGAGATGTCCCTCAGCGATCCCTCAGCCCTTGGGAAACACCCCACAAGCGCTGCTGCAGCAGCAATCACGGGGCGCTTCCTCCTCCCTCTCCTTCTCTCGAGCGCCCTTCGCTCGAGAGGAGAGGGAGAGGGAGGGGCGCCCCCGGCAGTGCCTCAGATAATACGACTCTTGGTTAACCAGAACATGGTTAACTGGGACTCTACTGTAATAATAATAATCTTAATAATAATAATAATAATATACATCACACAGTCCTAAACGCTTGGGAAGTGTTCGACTTGTGATTTTGTGATACGAAATCCAGCATATCTATCTTGTTTGCTGTGTCATACAATAATAATAATAATAATAATAATAATAATAATAATAATAACAACAACAATAAAGAGGGTTGGAAGAGACCCCTTGGGCCCTTTAGTCCAGCCCTCTTCTGCCTTTGTGCACCAAAAGCACTAGCAAAGCACCCCTTAATAATTAATTATTAATTAAATGATAATTAAAATACCATTATAAACAAGCAAAGCTTTGGAATGAGTGCACCGGGCGAGGGAGGAGGTGGGAAAGGCTTGCACCTTTCCATTCTCCCTTGTGCCACATGCACCTTCCACGAGGAGGAGGGAGCCGCCGCTGCGGGGGCCGGATAAATGGCTGACCTTAGGCAAATGGACATGTGTCCCCGGGTCATAGTTTGGGGACCCCTGGTCTTAAGGATCTCTTAAAAGAATCTGTTCTGAATTATTGCCACAAGGCAATGTTCTATTGGCAAATGAATCCACTATTTGGTAAAGGCAGGATAGTTAATAGATTGTCCAAGAAACACCCAGCTCCAAAAGCTATTTGTAAATCATCCATCTATGGCTGGTTCTACTCTGCCATATAATGCAGTTTGAAACTACATTATATGAGAAGTGTAGACCTATATAATGCACCTTAGAAGCATTATACAGGTCTACACTGACTATATAACGATGCATTGTATGACAGTGTAGATCCAGCCAATACCACTGGCTCAAAAAACAGAGCCTCAAGAATGCACAGCCATACAGCTAATGAAAAGACAGGCAGCACGAGCACAGTTCATCATAAGGTATCTGGGCTAAAGACAGATGGTGGTATGTATGTTATGTGTAGAGTAAGGGGGAGTTCCCGTTCCCAAGTCCCAGATCTCTTGGGATGGACAGGCTGCTGTTATTTGCTAGGTGCCCAAAGATAGTGAGGTGCTCTCTTCTTCTCTGTTATTATTTCCCACCTCCCTGGACTCATACGAGGCATTCTTCGTTGGCTCACTTCAAGCCCCAGCTGCAAAGCGCTAACCAGACTGATTAAATGGACCATGATTCCGTGTGCAGCCAAGCGCTGGAGTTGCACACACTCTCCCAAAACCCTTTGACATCTGCTAAGGCAGAATGATTGGCACTTTAGCTCTGCTTTGTGAAGCCGCAAAGGGCCAAGAGGCAAAAACACCAAGGGTACAGTGTGTGTGTGTGTGTGTTGACAGTCTTCAACCTGGAAAGTAAACCCGAACACACACACACACACACACACACACACACACTGCCTTCACTGCAGAGCCATCGCCAGGCAAAACGAGACACTGCAAGACCTATTCAGAGCAGCATGATGAGGAAAAAAAATATATGGAGAGGCCTCTTTGCATTATATTTGAGGAGTCTGCCCAGTCGCTGATCAATTATTTGTGTTTGCTTGCTTTGCTGCAGAATAGGATGAGATCCCTTCTTCTTTCTTCTTCATCCCCACCACCATCACAATTCTTAAAAGGCAATTTGGGGGGAGGGGGGGCTTTTTGAATAGCTGTGCATTTAATATAGTATTGCTTCTGGCAACCGAATGAGGCAAATACCACCCCGCTCCTAAGCGACAACAATTATTACTTTGCAGAAGCTATGCAATTTGTAAAGCACTTACTTGATCAGTACCTGTGTGAGGTATAATAGCTGCCTTTTTTTAGTAACTGTGAGTCACAATCCAACAGAGTTGCTGTATACCTTCTGATTTATGTCAATCCTAAAATGAATCCATCATGGGTTTTCTTGCATGATTTGTTCAGAGCAGATTTGCCTTTGCCTTCCTCTGAGGTTGAGAAAGTGTGACTTGCCTAAGGTCACCAAGTGGCTTTCTATTGCCAAACAATGATTTAGAACTGTGTTGCTGTGAGCTTTTCTGGGCATGTTCCAGAAGCATTCTCTCCTGATGTTTCACCCACATCTATGGCAGGCATCCTCAGAGGTTGTGAGGTCTGTTGGAAACTAGGCAAGTGGGGTTTATATATCTGTGGAATAATGTTCAGGGTGAGAGAAAGAAGTCTTGTCTGTTGGAGGCAAGTGGGAATATTGCAATTGGCCACCTTGATTAGCATTGAATGGCCTTTAAGTTTCCAAGCTAGGCTGCTTCCTGCCTGGGGTAATCCTTTGTTAGGAGGTATTAGTTGGCCCTGATTGCTTCCTGTTTGGAATTTCCCTATTTTTTAAGTTTGCTCTTTATTTACTGTCCTGATATTTGAGATATTTAATACTGGTAGCCAGATTTTGTTCATTTTCATGGTTTCCTCCTTTCTGTTGAAATTGTCCACTTGCTTCATGTGGATTTCAGTGGCTTCTCTGTGTAGTCTGACATGGTGGTTGTGAGAGTGGTCCAGCATTTCTGTGTTCTCAAATAATATGTTGTGTCCAGGTTGCTCTGCTATGGCTGACTTCTCTGGTTGAGTTAGTCTGCAGTGCCTTTCATGTTCATGCAGGAGTGCATATACCATGCAGCTGTGGAGAAATCTACATAGAGATCACCAAACGCAGCACCCAAACATGAATCAAGGAACATGAACACAGAAATGCTGGACCACTCCAACAATTACCATGTCGGGCAGGAAGCAGCCAGGCTTTGAAGCTGAAATGGCATTCAATATTAATCAAGGTGGCCAGATGCAACATTCACACTTGCCTCAAACAGACAAGAGTTCGTTCTCTCACCCTAGACATTCCACAGATATATAAACCCCACTTGTCTAGTTTCCAACAGACCTCACAACCTCTGAGGATGCCTGCCATAGATGTGGGTGAAGCATCAGGAGAGAATGCCTCTGGAATAAAGAAAACTCACAAAAACCCAGTGATTCCGGGCATGAAAGCCTTTGACAAGTAATTTAAAACTTGGTATCCAGAGTCATAGTCCAATGCTCTTGACAGACCATTTAAAACTAAACCAGAATAGTGAAACCATTATAGACTTCTTCATTCCATACTGAGTCAATCCTTTATTCTGCCAAGAACACAGAGAAACGTGCTCCCCTAAGATGGAAGCGGAACAGATGCAAGATATATTGGGATAGTTTGTCACCCACCCCCCACCCCATATCCGCATATTCCTTCAATAAAGCTCAATGAAGAACCAGCAATAAGCAAACGCTGCAAGGATCATTGCATCCTTTTTCTGGAGCACAAAGCATCTTGTGGCAAACAACATCATTATTCTGGCTGGGGGCTTTCTGGAGAGAAAAACAAACACCACACACACATTCAAGCTTCAGTGACTATTAATCTCAGGGTAGTCAGTGTGGTAGCTTGAGTGCTCAACCAAGCATGCATCTACACCAGGCATGGGCAAACCTGGGCCCTCCATGGTGTTTTGGACTTCAACTCCCACAATTCCTAAAAGAGGCTTTTAGGAATTGTGGGAGTTGAAGTCTAAAACACCATGGAGGGCCCAGGTTTGCCCATGCCTGGTATATCTTGCCCTTTCCTTTCCCCCCTCAGCCGCTTAAGCCTTAAAGACAGACTCAGCAAGAAAACACAAGGAAAGAGTCCCCATAAGTCCAGACATAAGAGATGGATTGATAGTACATAGTAGCAACAATCTGTCCGCCACAAAATTGGCAGGAGGCGCTGACAAAAGGCAGCATCCACTGGCAGACTATTTCTACGAGATCTGGGTTGCTGTGAGTTTTCCAGGCTGTATGGCCATGTTCCAGAAGCTTTCTCTCCTGACGTTTCACTCACATCTATGGCATGCATCCTCAGGGGTTGTGACATCTGTTGTAAACTAGGCAAGGGTACTTGCCTAGTTTACAACAGGAATTCATGCCTGGAATTCCCTGTTTTCTGCGTGTTGCTCTTTATACAACACTCAAAAACAGGGGAATTCCAGACAAGAAACAATCAGGACCAGTTAATCACCTTTCAACAAAGGATTCCCCCAGGCAGGAAGCAGACAGACTTTGAAACTGCAAGGCTTTTCAATGCCAATCAAGCTGGCCAATTGTAACATTCACACCTGCCTCAGGCAGACAAGACTTCTTTCTCTCACCCTGAACATTATTCCACAGATATATAAACCCCACTTGCCTAGTTTCCAACAGACCTCACAACCTCTGAGGATGCCTGCCATAGGTGTGGGGAAAATGTCAGGAGAAAATGCTTCTGAAACATAGTCATACAGCCTGAAAAACTCACAGCAACCCAGTAATTCTAGCCATGAAAGCCTTCGACAACTCAACTGCTTGTCTACTGGCTAATAGCAAGACCCAAACTGCAGCCATCCAAAGGGCTGCTTTTATTATTATTATTATTATTATTATTATTATTATTATTATTATTATTATTATTATTATTTTGCCATGTGTTTATTGAGTTTTCAACGTTAAATACAGTTAAAGTGGGGGAGCAACAAGGGGCTGCTTTTATTACCTGATTGTACAGGCAAGCCTCAGCCTGCTTAGCATCTCGTAGGAAGAGGAAGAAGATATGAGCCTGCACCAAGACTTCTCGCCGGTTCTCCCACATCTCCAGCAGCTTGTTCCAGCCCACATCGAGCTTCTGCAGCCACTGCTGGAGCGAGAGGTAAGGGAGTTCGGCTTCCTCCAGGGCCAGCACATCATTGACTGCCTGGATCTTAGTGTAGTCCTCTTCGTAGCGGTTGATCTCCTCCTTGAGCGAGGCATGGTGGTTCAGCAGCCGCTCAGCCTCAGATAGGTTCCCTGGCAGCTCATCCGAGGCCACGGCTGCCTGTGTTTTCACCAGCCAGGTGAGAAAGCTGTCTAGGTCCTGGATGAACTGCTGCAACCTGGAAGAAGGAGGAACATGGAGCAGAGGGTTGAGACATTCCTACCAGAGGTTGGACTAGTTAATTTGGGCAGAGCAGAGATGTAACATGTGAGTTTAACAACACACTATTGTGCCACAGATATTATTTTAACTGCCGTATGGATTCCTGGGATTTCTATTTTCATGAGATACTTAATTTGCCAAAGACTTCTAGTGCTGTAGGTCACAGAACTGCACCAAATGATAAATCCATAGGATGAAGACATGATAGCTAAAATGATATGAAATCAAACCACTGCTGGAGGTGACATGAAGTTGCTTCTACGTAGTTTCCTTTTCTTGAATGCCTTTTCAATCATTTAGAGGGGGTCATGAGAAAAACCATTTTATTTTGCCACTGTTTCTTTGGCGCTGTGGGAATATTAAAAAAACGTAGCTCAGAAAAGGATGTGGGAAATCTACGGATTTGGTATTCTGCCCATGGAGCATCAAGGCTACCAAAAATGTAATAAATGTAGGGCTACGTGTAGCTAACTAAATACACCCCTTCCCCCACCATACACTAAACCCAGCTGCCCTTGTGTCCATGTGCTTTTGAGAGCAATTGATCATCCCCTGCTCCTGACCTGCTGGCCACGGTGAGTGAGTCCTCGCAGCCCTGCAGAGTCCTCTTCAATGCCTCCCATTCCTCACTGATCTCTTCAAACTGCATCAGGATCTCCATTGCCTGAGCCGGGTGTGTGTTGGCCAGCAGCTCCCCTTCCTGTTGCAGCTCAATCAGCCGGGGCTCCAGGACCACCAGGGCAGCTTCCATGGTGGAGAGGCGTCTCTGGAGGGAGAGGACGCTGCCCAAGTCACCGCTGTTGTACTGGGTAGACTCAACAGCCTTGCGTTTCTCCTGGATTTGGGACTTGATCTCATTGCATTCTAGCAGGTAGTTCTGGATCTTTAGGATGGAGTTGAGATGGTCCTTCTTGTGCTCCACCAGCTCAACCACCCGGTTCCACCTAGGAAACCCAGGGAAGAAGCATCAAAACAATGTCAAATCAAGTTCACCAGCAGCCTCTTGCCTATTCATTCTTGGTAAGCTGGAATTGCCTCGGGGCAACCTCCATACCTGCTGTTCAGGTGGTCCTGGCAAGCCCGGACTTCAGAAGAACTTGGGTGGCCCCCATCGACCAGCTGCTGCACAATCTGGTTGACATCCAAAATCCGACCCATAAGGCTGTTCATCTCTTGGTCAAGACTTTCAAACCTGAGTAGAAAGCAGATGTTGGCACATTAGCGTTCCAACTCATTTACCTTCATAACAACATATAAGAGAAATCCTTTTCTGACTCATATGTCTGCACACACATTCAACTCTGTTCCTAAGATTTCATGTTCCTAAGATTCCCTATCAACCCAATAGGCTGATAACACTATGTAATGTGATTTTTGTTCCTATGTTATAAATGTCATTTCCTAATTGGTTCTATCATGGAAACATGGAAAACATTTACAAAACTGTAAAAAAAACTTTGCGTCTCAACCAATTCAACATAGTTTATGGCCAGAGCCGGCCCTAGGTATTTTTCAAGTGTAGGCGAACAGAATTTTGGCGCCCTCCCCAAACCAATCATTGAAAAATAAAAGTGTTGGATAAGTGAAAATGTTGGATAATAAGGAGGGATTAAGGAAAGCCTATTAAACATCAAATTACATTAAGATTTTACAAATTAAGCACCAAAACATCATGTTTTACAACAAATCAACAGAAAAAGCAGTCTCGACTGCACCCCCGTATGTTTTGCGCCCCAAGCGACCGCTTAATTTGCCTCATTGTTGAACCGGCTCTGTTTGTGGCAGCCACAAAAATGAAATTTCTGGTATAACAACTACTTTCAATGTAAGTACCATGCAATTAAACAGGACATAACACTTTCAAACTAGGATCAGAAAAAAATTCAAATTTTGTTACATAGTGTAATATATTTTATTTCACACATTTATTGGCTTTAAAAGCACTCCCAACGGTGCTGAACCCTAATGCCAAAATATGATAAATAGCATGGATAAATCCTTTAAAATCTACAGTATAACCTAAAGTAGATTCATATCACATTGACACACAAAACATTGGTTGTCACAGTTCTCATAAACTGCTATTTCATCAGATGTACTAACTATTTAAAATAATGTCAAGTACAAAACCCAAACTCTAAAGCTCCTGCTCTTAAGGGCCTCCTAGAGAGCATCTCCTCCTCCTTGGTATGGGATCCAGGAATCCTGAGCACACTTACCGGTGCTGCACCACCTCAACATCTTCCAATTTCTGGGGAACGTCCATCCGGTTGAGCCACTGCTCTTTTTCATCAATCCAAACTTCGCAGGCGTTAACCTCACTGAACATGTGGTAGACGGCCAGGGCATCTTGCAACCACTGACGTCGCAGCACAGCCACTTCAACCACTTCCCCATACAACTGCTCTACCTCCACAATACGGATCTGCACATCTACCAATTCATGGTATTCAGGTGCCAGAGCACCCAGTTGCTTGCGCAGGGCCAGGACAGCTGTTCGGTGCTTGTCAATCTCATCCACCACTCCTTTATGCTTCTTGACCAGCGATTGGGTCGAGTACTCATCATGGCCAAAGTCATCGCTGGACACCAGGCGGTAGGTGTCTTGCAGCCAGACAACTAGGTCTTCAGTATCGGCACTGAACTGGTGAAAGCTCAGGGCTTCCTGCAGCTTCTGGAGGTGTGATGATGAGAGTTCCTCCAGCTTCTTCCAGCGCAGGCGCACCTCCCGGATCTTCTCCTGGATGTTGATGGGGCCAAAACGTTTCCGCAGGAGGATCTGCTCCCCTCGTCTCATGGCTGTCTGTAGCAAGGAGCGACGACCACCCAGCTCGCCCAGAAGGATGCTGTGCTTGCTCAGCAGCTTGGCTACGCTGTTCAGGTCCTTGCCGTAGCCCTGTGAGGAGGACAGAATGCTCTCCTTCTCTCGCGCCCAGGCTTCTGCCTCTTCCATTTCTTGGAAAAAGGACCACAGCTGGCGGGAGGCCTCCAACTCCTTCCGCCGCTTGCCTGCCAGCTCCTGTAGCTGCTCTAGGCAGCTTTGGACGTGATTCACCCGGTTGCAGATGATCTGTGGGTCACAAGGCTGGTAGCCTGGACAGAAACAGAGAAAAAAGTGGTGGTGGAGGCAGAAATAGCAGAAAAGCAGAGAGGGAAGGCAAGACCATCCAGGACAGCCTATACTTGCACACACACCCAACTCCATTCCTAGGATTTCATAGGGAGTGTTGTTGGGGTTGGGTTTTGTTTCCCAGAAAGCCAAGATTGCTGAAAGGATGACATACTCTTCCCATTTACCTTCTAGCTCTGAGAATTTGAGGGCTGCAGTGTTGAGGGCCTGCACACGTTCACTCTGTGCAGAGACGTCAGCCTCCAAATGGCTATGCTTCTGTAGCAAGTCCTCCACTTCTAGAAGGTGTTTCCCATAGTCCTTGGATGCCAGCTGGGCCTAGCAGGAAATGGGCAGAAAGAGGGATGAGGAATTTTTCCATGGTCCCCCAACTCTGTTGGAAATAACAACCTCCCAAGCTTTTCACTATTTATTTGTTAATGTATATATTTGCTAACCTGTATTCGATGTGTATGTTGATTTGTCAGTTTGACTGTACCTCTTTGATGTGGGAGGGGTTATAGCCATGTGATTGTACTGAGCATGTTCAGACTCAGGACTCCATTTTGTATTCAGTATCTGCTATTGCCTCAGTTGAGATGGATGTGTATATGCTTTACACCTCAGTGGAGGTGGATCCATGTTTGCATCAGACCTCAGTGAAGATGGATGCATTTTGCTGTTAGGATTTCAGTAGAGAAGTATGACTTATGGACCTCAGTAAGTACAACTATACCTAAAGACTATGGACTATTGATTAAGAATGATACCCTGTGTATACAATATTGAGAAAAGCTACATCCTATCTATAGCTGAACTTTTATAAAAATGTGCTTTATGGTGAATTAATACAAGATGTTTGTGAGTGAACAAGATATGTTATTTTTCAAAGAAGACTCTTTTTTAAATCTCTGAGTGCATATTTTTAAACAATGATATCTTTTGGGCAATTACAAACTACAACTGCAATTTCAACTTCAAAGAAACAACCATTCTCTGCTAACCAAATATATTGTTGTAGTGGCATGTCTTTGTCCTTGGCAGTTCAAAGACATGGTTCTTAAGTCTAACAACTGAGTTACCTATGTGCCAGGCATGTAGCCGGGGGGGGGGGGGGGGGGCTTGAGGGGTTTCAGCCTCCCCACTCCGAAATTTTCAGGGTGATCCGCAAGAAGGCCTTACATTTATTATTTAAACTGTTATGTTTATTCCTTTCATGATCTGTTCACCAAGCTCAATATATCCCATATGCATGGGGGTATTGGGATAACGATACAAAATGTTTGCAAGGGTAGACGCTCTCCCGCTCAGACTCAGCCCCCCCCAACCAAAATCCCAGCCACCCCCACCACCACCACCACCACCACCCCGGAATCAAAATCCTGGCTACGGGCCTGCTGTGTGCCATTATATGAATGCTTGTGAATATCACTTGTTCAAAGGGTTGACTTCTAACAAGGTCATGCTTTTGGTTTTCAAAAGGTGGTCTCCACATGTTCATGGAGATTCACATTTGCCAAACGGATATGACATCATTTTTCCTTTTGCATAAGGTTATGCAAAGGAATATCTATTTGCAAAGGAATATCTGCCCAGATACTGGGTCCAGTTATTTCCAATAAACTCTTAGAGGCAGCTTGTGACATGACACAGTGAGGAGCAAAGTGTGGGCATTCTAGAAACTCCCAGAATATTCAATATTTGTTCTGTGTATTTTTTCTTCCCTGTCTCACGGATTCCCAATTTACAAGAACCCTTGAAAAATCAGCCCAAAAATTGGCCAAAATAAATAAAAGAAAGTGACTTTTCGACCAATGGCAGGCGTTTAACATATAACATCACAAAGAACTTCTACCAAAAGATTTAGACCTTCTGTGAACTATCTACCCCCTTTTTCTGTCTGGTGCTTTCTTATCTGAATACCTAGGAAAGAGGTCATGCTTGGAAACATCAAGATGAGAAGGAAAATACAGCCTCTCAGATAAATGGATACAAAACCAACATGCTTCCTTTGAGCTGGTTTTCATGGAAAGATGGGTCACCAGTGCAAACAGCCATGGTAAGTGGTTCCAGAAAAATGACAATGGAATGACCAACTCGTTTAGCTTGGTTCTTCCAGACCAACACTTTGGAAAGTTACATCATTGGATTACAACTACCAAAATCCTACAACTAGCATGATCGTTGAACATGCTGCGTGAGGGACTGAGAAGTTATCATCCAACAAAACTTTTTAAAAGCTTTTAAAAAACAAACCTGCAGTATATTATTGTGGGGATGGGGTCCTTGATCTGGATAGGGTGGATCACCAATACCCCCCTCCATGCCCTCACCTGCATATCATCCATCCAGTCAATCATGTAGACCATCTCTTGGAAGATCTTCTGAAGGGCCAAATTCTGCTCCAGTCGAGCTCGCCGGGCACTGACCAGCTCCGTCAAGAGCCCCCACTGGCGCAGGACATTGTCCTTCTGTGCATTGATCCGCTTGCTGTCATAGTAGCTCTCTGACTCCATCTCTTGGGCCAACTCTACCACCACCTGGATGCGCTCCTGGTAGGAGGAGATGTCTGCCTCAATGGCCTCATGCTTCTTCATGGCGGCCTCCACTGCAGGGAGGTCATAGCCAAAGTTGTCCTGGGAAGAGAGATGAAACAAAGGGGTGGGGAGCTGAGTCAGGCAGATAGGATCATGTAACACATGAAGAGCAGCAGATGAATTTGCATTGTTTTCCATTCACTGGCTGGAAAAACAACACAAACCCACTTCCTGAGCTGGAATTAAAATTTTCCTCCCTACCCTTTGTAATTTCTTCCATGACTTCTTCCAGGTCTGCACAAGCCTTTACCCTCCAATTACCTGAGAGACGAGCCGCTGGTTCTCGTTCAGCCAGGTTTCCCGCATGATGGCCTTGTGGTCAAAACGCTGAGCCAGCAATTCCAGCTTCTCTTGGCGGATCAGCTCATTGCGCAGGGCTACCTCTCGTTCATGTTCAGCCTTCTCCAGCCTGGTCCAGGCCTGGCAAGAGGAGAGGAAATAGCAGGAGAAAGAGATATGGAGTAAGATGAATGGGGTTGGGGGGGGGGGGGGGGAGAAATGCAGGTTTCGGTATTTCTTTACAAACTTTGCATTTGTGTCTCTGATGAGCTGACTGCCTACATCCCAACCAGAGCCAGTCCAACAATGAGGTGAATTAAGTGGTCGCTTCAGGCGCAAAACATACGGGGGTGCAGTTGAGACTACTTTTTCTGTTGATTTGTTGTAAAACACGATGTTTTGGTGCTTAATTTGTAAAATCTTAATGTAATTTGATGTTTAATAGGCTTTTCCTTAATCCCTCCTTATTATCCAACATTTTCGCTTATCTAACGCTTTTATTTTTCAGTGATTGGTTTGGGGGGCCCTGCCAAAATTCTGTTCGCCTACACTTGAAAAATACCTAGGGCCGGCTCTGATCCCAACCCTGCCTTTTGACCCAATTTCTCACCTTGTTGATGTCAGAGATGCTCCTTCCCTCCTTGGGGATGTAGAGTTTGCGGTTGTTGGCTCGGAGTTTGCTCTGGATGGAGAACAACAAGACTTCCAGGTTCCCCTTTTCCTGAAACCTGCAGGCAATAAGCAGTAAGCAAAAGATCAGCCTTTCAGAGGGCCAGCTTCTGCTTGTACCATCATCAGACTCATGGAATTCTCCCATATCCTCCAACTGCCCCTAATTAATGCTCCATCATTTTATTTTAGTACCTGTGGTGGCATAATGGGTTAAACCCTTGTGCCAGCTGAACTGCTGACCTGAAGGTTGGCGGTTCAAATCTGCTAGATGGGGTGAGCTCCTGTCTATCAGCTCTAGCTTGCGAGGACATGAGAGAAGCCTCCCAGCAGGATGGTAACACATCCAGGCATCCCCTGGGCAACGTCTCTGTAGACGGCCAATTCTCTCACACCAGAAGCGACTTGCAGTATGTTCTCAAGTCGCTTCTGACACGATTTAAAAAATTATATTTTTCAGTAGCTTTAAAATGTCCCAGTCTCTTTCTCCTCCTACTTTCCTCAGTTTTGTTCCCGGTTTATTTCAATTGCTCCTAAGTTCAAAAGTGCAAAAGTAGTTTGCATTCAATTAACTCAACAGAAGGGAAAGGAAGGGAAGAAGCAAAACCTTGCCCTTTCCAATAGGCTCAGGCAAAAACAAAGTGCTGCACTGCCTTCCAGTTGTGTGTTCTTCCTCCACAATAACATTTGCCATCTTGATCGCACTTTGATGTTGCTTGGCCACATATACCCTGGTTTTCATCCATGGAATGTTGGAGGGCATGCATCAGTGTGATGTAGTGGTTTAAATGTTGGACTATGTTTCTGGAGATAAAGGTGCAAGTTACTCAGCCATAGAAACCCACTGGGTGATCTTGGCTGAGTCACGTACTCTCAGCTCCACAAAACCCCATCGTAGTTTTGCTTTAGGGTCACTATAAATCAGAAACAATGTGAAAGCACACAACAATGATGCACTCCTTGAACTCCTGAAAGCTCCTTCCCTCCACCACTTCTTTTGTTGCCTCATTCAGCACCAAGCCACCATCTCCCCACTGTCTTGCTGCAACACTCCTTTCCCATCCACTCACTTCACAGGCTTTTCTAGTGTGCAGAAAGCGGTGAAGGCTTGCAACTGCTGTTGGACCCCAGCCAGGGAGTTGGCGAACTTCTGATTGCTGATGATGGCAATGGTGAGCTCGATCCACTCCAGCAACTCACTGGCCAGAGACTCATATCGCTCAATGATCTTCTCAATATCCAGGACTTGATCTAGCACCTGCATAAAAGGAAGGGCATGAGTAAGTTGCACATCCACAGCCAGATTGGGACAGACATGGGAAAAGAAAGTGATGTGGAAAACCTTTCTTAGGTGTCAGGGATGGAACGATCCAAAGAAAGAGGGGCTCATAGACTCAAGGCTATTCTTACAAAACCCATCCTTCCAGCATCCTTCAGCTTGAGCTCTTTGTTCATTCAGCTGGAATAACGAAGCTTCCTCAATTATTTACATCATGATAAGTTCCTCCATTAGTAGCAGTTCCTTGATGGATGGCAATTCTCCTCTGCTAATCACAGAGGTTAGCCATTTTTTCCAGAAATATCACTGTCACCACATGAGTTTTAGATAGTCATTAAACTAAGCATCCTAAATTAGCACATATTGTTGTGTGCATTCGGTCCTTCTCGAGTGATAGCTGAGTTTCCTACAGCTTGTCTGTTCTAGACAACTACCTTGGAGAGCCACCACTATGCCTTTTTCAAACATCACAGCTTTCCCAGCAATAGAGGAAGAAAGACCTCCTGCTTGAGCAAAGAGGGTCAGGACCACTTTCCTCCCATTTCAACTTCACCTTCCCGATCCTCTTTCCTTCTACAGCCAAGGCCTTCATCTTGGAGAAGTAATGGTAGTAGGAGACGACATATGTGATGATGGACTTCTCATCAGGATGCTCCATGTTAACATCTGTAATTGCAGGCAGAGAGAAAAGGATTGGGAAAGGGAGAAGATATGGCTTGGTGCATTCACACCTGGAATGCATATCAAGCAGAAGATGGAAAGAAACTACAGACTTTGGCTGAGAACACTGAGCAAAAAGTTGAGAAAATCAGCATATCCAATTACCTTGAAAGATGATTCTGTTCTCTATTGGTCTGTGGAACCTTAGTCTATGGAGAGCAGTGGTGGGCGAAGGGTGCTCTCTGGGCTACATGTCACAGGATGCAACTACACTGTAGAATTACTGCAGTGTAAGACCACCTTTCCTCTACCATAGCTCAGTACTATGGAGTCAGAAGAGTTGTACGTTGGTGAGGCACCAGCAAATATTGGCCGGGGGGAGAACCTTTGTGAAACTACAAATCCCATGATTCCATAGCATTTGAGCCATGATGGTTAAAGTAATGCTAAATTGCATTAGTTCTACAGTGTAGTGGAAAGGAAATCCATTCCTGGAAGAGTTATCATGGGGAAAAGTTGTCTCCATTGAAGCTTGATCAGCAATCCTTGTTTCCACAACAAGCAAAATTTTTCAAAATCCAATTCTCACAAGTGAGGAGAAATCCTCTCAACAGGGGCACAGACAACAAAACAAACACTACAGGGGTATTCACCCTTCCCTATGTGTGCTCTATCTATCTATTTGGCTAGAGTTACACTTAAAATGTACCAGTTCCAACTTGCAAACAAATTCAACTTGAGAACAACCCTACTGAACATATCTTGTTCATAATTTGGGAACATATAGCATTTGCAGTTTCAGGTATCTATGGTAGGTCTTGGAACATATATCTTGTGGACACAGGGGCCAGAGAAGCAGATGGCAAAAACAAAAGAACAACCTGCCTCCGGAGAGTGTGTTTCTTCTATCAATGTTTAATATTTACACAAATGATCACTCACTGTCAGAAGGGACAGAGAGTTTCATCTATGCTGACAATTGTGCCATCAACGCTCAAGCAGGGAGCTTTGAAATGGTTGAACAGAAGCTCTCCAAAGCTTTAGATGCCCTTACTATCTATTACAGGGAAAACCAGCTGATTCCTAATCCATCTAAAATGCAGATGTGTGCTTTTCACCTTAAGAACAGACCAGCATCTTGAGCCCTGAGGATTACCTGGAAAGGAATCCCACTAAAGCATTGCAGCACACCAAAATACCTGGGAGTTACTCTGGACCATGCTCTGACTTATAGGAAGCACTGCTTGAATATAAAGTAAAATGTGGGTGCTAGAAATAATATCATGCGAAATCTGACTGGCACAACCTGGGGATCACAACCAGACACAAGGAAGACATCTGCATTTGCTCTTTGCTATTCTGCTGCTGAGTGTGCATGCTCAGGGAAGAACACATCTCACGACGTTAAAACAGTGGATGTGGCTCTTAATTAGACATGTCGCATTATCACAGGATGTCTATGCCCTACACCACTGAAGAAATTATACTGTTTAGCCAGTATTGCACCACCTGACATTCATTGGGAAATAGCAGCCAATAATGAAATGACCAAGGCAGTGACATCTCTGGCCCATCATCTGTTCTGATATCAACCAGCATGCCAATGACTTAAATCAAGAAACAGCTTCCTAAGATCTACAGAGATACTCGCAGGAACACCTCAGCAAGCAAGAGTCCAAAAGTGGCAAGCTAAAAATCCAGAACTTCAGTCCATGGCTGATAACGGATGAGAGACTCCCTCCTGGGCACACAAAAGACTGATCGACTTGGAAGGCGCTGAACAGTCTGCGCCCTGGAACCACGAGATGCAGAGCTAACCTTAGGAAATGGGGCTTCAAAGTGGAGTCCACAACATGCGAGTGTGGAGAAGAGCAAACCACAGACCACCTACTACAGTGCAGCCTGAGCCCTGACACGTGCACAATGGAGGACCTTCTTATAGCGACACCAGAGGCACTCCAAGTGGCCAGCTTCTGGTCAAAGGATATTTAGAATAATGCCAAGTTTTAAACTTTGTTTGTGGTTTTTAAAATACATTATAACTATTCTCAATTTGCTTCTGACACAATAAATAAATAAGGGGCCATACTGTAGTTGCTTACTAGACATAACCTTTTGGTGAGGATTCTAGACATTTCTGTCAGGAAATTGAAAAAAAAAACCAGTGGATAAAAGCAGAGATAAAATCAAAATGAAGCTGGAGGCAGGGAGAATGAGCAGGATGGACAGAATGAGCGGGTTTCTATCAGATGTCTAGTTCAGCAGACAGCGGATGAAATCCTTCGCCTACAAATGAGAAAAGTGTGGCCTGGATACAGGGAGTTCCGCAACACAGCTGGGCGGTTTGCATGTCTCACGTTTCATCCAGCGCAGGAGGGATTCCAGAAGGCGGCTCAAGAAGAAAGGACGGCAAGGCAGGCAGGAGGGAGCGAAATGGCTGGCAGAGGCAGGAGGAGGAATTAAAAGCCAGCGAGGCAGATTAAAAGGCGGCCTGATTAGAATGATTAGATTAAAACCAATCAGATCATGGCAGATCAGGGAGATGTGATTAGAGTAAAGAGATCACAGCAAGCACTGCACACACGCACATACACAAACACACCAAGGAAGCCAAAAGGCAAGCGAGAAAACACAGAGAAGTCCTCAACTGAGCCTTGGTAAGCAACTGAATGCTCCCCAAAATTAGGACATCCCTTTTTTGCTGGAGATTTCTATGACAGTGCTCTAACTTACAGAGATCCTATGATTTTCTTGAATATAGGAATATAGGATTTTCTACTATAGGAAGAGAGAATAGCCTGCATGTGTAACACAATTCTTATCCTCTGGAACAGTCGTGGACCTCAAATATCAGCCTGCCAGGTGTGAATATACAGAAAATATACTCCAATATAGGTCTGTAGTTTCTCCTCACCCATAACTATCTCTTGTTTCCATTAGCAGTGGATCTCCAGCAAAATTGGACCCGCCTGGCTTTAAATAGGAATTGCTGCCTAGAATGGAACATCCCAAGTACACGTTCTCCTATCTCAAAGCAGCTATAGATAGGTCCTCCTCCTGTTCATCACTCAGCAGGTCAATTGAGGACATTACCTTCTGGATCCAGCAGTTTGGCAAGGCCCAGCTGTTGCTCTGCCGTGTTGAAAGCCTGCTGGAGGTTGTAGGCAGCATTGGATTTGGTTAGCTTCCTGAAATCAATGACGTCCGGCCTGCGGAGAGAATCAGAAGGTGATACTGAGATGAAAGATCCCAGTTCTCCCCTTGCCCATATTCCCTCTGTCTTTGTTATAACAGAGAGGGGTGGCTTTAAACAACAGGTGAGGTAGAGACTTCCAGATGCTGGAATACATCTTCCATGACCCTAGGTAGCACAGAGTGAGAGATGCTGGAAGATGCAGTCCAATGAAATTTGGAGAGTTCAATGATTGCCACACCTACATCAAACAAACTTCTTGTGATGAATAATCACGGTTTGTAACTCCAGCCCTCAGTGTGTGAATGCATTTTAGATTCCTCCCTCATTCTGATTGACACCCACTTTATGGAGAGGGTAAACTGATGTGACAAGTTACATTTCTGCTCCGCACTCCTAACACACCATTGACTGGAGACATGAGCTGCTTACGAAGACACTAGATGTGTTTTTGCCCTAGACTAACTAAGAGGCAGATATTGTGTCCCTCTTAGGCAACTACTGACATCGATAATCCAAACCCAAACCCAGCCTGACTCAATTGTGCCATAGCAGCCTTGACCCTTCTTCATACCTGTGCTTGTGGATGAGAGCATTGAAAGCTAGCCCGTCTCGCCAGCTGGTAGTGAAGTTCTGGATATTCACTTCGGGGTACCTGAGAAGGGAAGAATAGTTAAAGCAAAGCAGGCATTCCTGCAACTTTATATTGAAGTGATCATTCTTGACCATTTCACTCAAAGCAAATGGCAAAAGGTAACTTAGAGCAATGTAATTGGGAGCTTAGGAAAATGAGGGGCCCTACTGACATGGGAGGATGTTCCTTTTTCTAAAACACTTATAATATTTAAATCTGTTTGCTTTAGTTTGTGGCAAGCTGCCTTGAGTCCCAAACTAGGGGAAAGGTACGATACAAGTAAATAAACAACAACATTCCTTTGCTATGGCTTTTCATGCTCACCAAAGTTGTTGCTGGGGCCCCAATTTATTAATTTAGTGCAAATTCTTTTTACAAATTTTGGATGTAGTTTTCTGCCATCTGTACAATGCAGAACTAGAACTTTTCACCATGAAATGTTAAGGTTTGGTGGTTAAGGTTTGGTAGTATTCAAATGGGGGCTGGTGGCTCCCAAGTAATGAATCCATTCTATCAAAGGAGCTATCCAAAGTTCTGAACTTAATTAAGGCCACCATTCCACACCTTGGAGTGCTCCTTTAAAACCTGGATTAAAATATAGCATGGATTTACCATGCCACTGACATGGGAACCGGCAGTTACCATTGGTCGTATCATTTGTGTTTTATTTTTAAACTATAATATGAACTGGGAAATGTTTTTTTTAAAGTAAAATAAAACGACATAAGACTCTGATCATGATGGGAGAGGGGATCAAGAGGGGTTTTACTCAATTGCCCATTGAATAGAGACTTAAGTCTGAAGTCGTGCTTCTGCTAACAAATCAGTCACCACCACCATCCTAAAAACCCTCCCCTGCTCACCCAGCCGTCTTCATTTGGCACCAGAGCAGCAAGGCATCCTTGGCTGAACGGGTCTCTCGGTTGTCTTCAGTCTCAATTTTAATCACCTGGATCTGAGAAGGAGCCATGGGGAAAGACAGAATGGCAAGGGTCCATACCTACCACTCCTCCCTTCCCACTACAACCCTGCCATCAAAATCTGGACTGGTGCAAGCTCCAGGAGAGGCAAAATAATAGCCACAGCTCTCATGGACCTCTTGTCCATTCCAGAGTTTCTTTTTGTGGACTCAGCAAATGTCAGGAAGCCACATGCAGCACCACACTATGCTCCCCATTTGTCCCTCACCCTTACCTGGAACCTCAAGATGATAGTCCAGATCAGGCCCAGCGTCAGACGATGGTTGCCGTCAACAATGTCATGGGAGCCCACATTCTCTAGATGAACTCGCTGCTCCTTCAGGAACTGCAGTGCCTTGTCCACATTTTCCAGGGAGTGGATTCGCATCCGGCCACGTGTTGGCTTGGGCTTCCAGGAAGGAGAAGAAAAACAGGAGTGAAGTGTCCCCAAGGAAATGTATCTCATATTAGTTTTTCACCTTGACTCTACCCTTTATTCCCTCCACCCAGCCTTCTCCAATGAAGGAGAACTCATCACCTTCTGAAGTAGTCCACTCTATTGTTAGAATGTTCTTCCTAATACTAGGCAGAGTCAGCTACATATCTGGCTTTATGGAACCGGCCATTTTGCCCTTGGAAGTAAATGCTAGATGTCTTCTCCAGCACCCAAGGACATATGAAGACACACACATACACCACTTACCAACTGCTCTCCAGACAGAACTTCCAGCAGCTTTGTCAACATGTAACCATCTCGCAGGTCTGTATAGAGGTCATTGATCCGACAGGAGACTTGGCTCAGGTGAGAGTTGACCCACTTGGTGAAAGTCTTCTTCTGGACAGCATCTCGTTCATCTGCCAGAATTTGAGCTTGTTAGGTGACACCCCTCACCCTTAACAAGACCTGGGAGAACCTAGGGGTCCAAAATGCAGACCCCTTGCAAACCACTCATGGCTTTCTCTTGACATGCATCAGAGGAGACAATGGAAACTCTCACTGGATTAAAATGCTGTTCCCCTTGTAAGAATGTCTTATAGTTATGACCTATACAGCCTCACGGCCTAAAGGGATAGGTTTTGACCTATACAATCCCATACATCCTGGATCCAAGCGATCGGATGGATTGATTGAGCTAGTCACATTTTGAGCCTGCCCATATTTTTAGGTCTTTTAGGAAGCCCTTCTCCCTATTATACCACCTTTACAGATACATCTGGTGGGGACATATGAGAGGACATTCTTGGTGACAGTTCTAAAGATCTTAAACTGGGACTCACCCTGCAATCTTTTATAGGCAGATGAAAACCTTTAGATTTCAGCAAGAATTTGATGGTTGATTGTTCAAGTGACCAAATATGCTAGTAAGAGAAAACTGGATGCATCATGCTTCAGCACCCTGCTCACCAGCTCTACAAAAACCTGTCTGTTGCTGTGGCTGTATGTATTTTAATGAGGCATTCATAATGATTGTAATGGCACCATGATAATAAATGTGAACAGGAACCAGTTATGAAATGGTGAGCCCAATTTGCAATGTCGTAACTGATTAAAAGAATGCCAGCCACTACTTTTTAAATTTCTAAGCTTTATGTCTTTCAACCTTTGTAATCCACCTTAAGACCCAGACTGGGAGAAAGACAGGAAGGCAAAGACTACGATTAAGATCTGATACTGTCTGGACCCAAGCCCCCGACCTACCAGCTAACGCTTTGATCCGAGAGCATTCAAACAGTTTGGCAGTGGCAGTGGTCTCATCCCAGGGTCGGTGGGGATGATGGTGTTCAGCATTTTCCCAACGATTGTTGTTATTTTGTTGTTGCTGCTGCTGTTGTTGCTGCTGCTGGGCTTCCATGTTATCCAGTTTAGCTGGAGAAACGTTTGCCATCTTGCTGTGGCGGCGGAGAAGCAGATCCCGTCACGGATCCACATGCGGGGACTTCATAAACTCCTCAAGCTGCAAGAGGCTGGTGGAAATTCCTGTTGGGTTAAAGATTTCAGAAAGAACCAAATCAACTCAGAAAGAAAGGTTCTGGAGAAGCTTTGCTTACAAGCTACAGCCAACAGGGTAGCATCCTTTGCAGTTTGCCCCCAAAACAAGCCTCCCATCCGCATAGGATTCCAGAAATGTCCTAGCTCACAGAACTGCAGGTCTCTCTTTCTCCTGTTAGCTTTTCAGGCTTGTTTGGTGGAAACAAGGGAGAGGGCCTTCTCAGTGGCTGCTCCAAGACTTGAGTACTTACTCTCTAGAAAGGCTAGGATGGTTTCCCGATTGTTCTTTTCCCATTGTCAAATAGAAACATCTCTGTTTTGTCAGGCTTTTAGGAATTGACCATGATGGGCTTTTAATGGCGTACTGTGCAGTTTGTTGTCTTTAATGATTTTAAATTGTTTTACTCATTGTGATTCTTGTTTGCTTGCATGGCTGTTTCTGCCTTAATGCTGAGCTGAATGCAAGAGGTTTTCTGAGGTCAAGACTGCTCAACTTGCCCAAGATCACCTGGTAAGTTTTCATGGTTGAGTGGGGATTTGAAACCTGTATAAAGAATTGCTATAATTCAAAGATTGTAAGCTAGCTGGAGCATAGGACGAGAAAACTGTGTTGAGGTGCCTTGTATGCTTGCCTGCTTAGTCTGCTGCCCAGATGTGCCAACTGTTGCTGGACAACTCTTGATCCCTAGCTTTGGTTCTAAGCCTAGAAAGTTTTTTTCTACAGTTGCTTTTCGGAGACTTTCTTTCCTTCCAATCCTTACCCCAAACTCAACATTTTCAAACAGCCTTGGGCCCATTTCCCACATTTCTTTACATGACAGGTATACATAATCAAGTCTGTAACTACGCCTTAATATGTGTGGAGCTAAACAATTATACACTTTGTGTTGTTGAAGGCTTTCATGGCCTGAATCGCTGAGTTGCTGTGAGTTTTCCAGACTGTATGACCATGTTCCAGAAGCATTCTCTCCTGATGTTTCACCCGCATCTATGGCAGGCATCCTCAGAGGTTGTGAGGTCTATTGGAAACTAGGCAAGTGGGGTTTATATATCTGTGAAATGTTCAGAGTGGGAGAAAGAACTCTTGTCTGCCTGAGGCAAGTGTGAATGTTGCAATTGGCCAGCTTTATTAGGATTGAATATTTTTGCAGCTTCAAAGCCTGGCTGCTTCCTGCCAATTGCAACTGTCCTTGGGACAGGGCCCTTCTTTCTAATGTAAGTAAAGCACCAATCACTCTTAGGGAATTTCCAAAATAAATGATCATCCTGTGGTGGAAGCTCCTTCCTTGGATGCTTATAAACAGATGCTGGATGGCCATCTGTCAGTGGTGCTTTGATTGTGCTTTTCCTACATGGTAGGAGTTGGGCTAGATGGCCCATGTGGTCTCTTCCAACTCTTTTATTCTATAATTCTATTATTCTATTGTCCTTACAACCCATCTTCAGAATCGGTACTCTCTCTGGAAAAGCCATGCATCACAACAAGGCAGAAAAGGAAGGTCTGCCAATTATAAGACTCCTGCTTTGCATACAAAAATCCCCTGCAAGTTCAGTCCCCGCTGGGAAAGCTCTTTCTCTTATCTAGAGCCCTGGGAATATGTTGCTAGTCCTTCTGCCCTAGATGAACCCATTTAAGGCAGCATCCTAGGAAAGAATCTCCAGTCAAAATGCAGCTTTTGCCCTGGCTTTGGGTGGGGCTAGCTCTGTAAAATTGCTCCTTGCAATTTCGAACATGATTTTCTGCTTTCTCCCAGAGTGAAAGTGATTCCCTCCAATGCCTGGCCTAGTCTGGGAAGCAGTTCATCCTAATCCAGGTGGCCTGATCCCACCCCAGGCTCACGGCTGCAATAAGGTGATGAGCACAGGCTGGGGCTGTCCATCATTTCTCAGATATTGATAAGGCACCCACTGCATTATTGGCCTCCAGCCAGTCCAGTTGCTAACCAAATAAATATCCAAAAGAGGATCCAATCCAAACCGAGGAACCTCAGGCAAGTGAACCTCAGAATCTTCTTCACAGTAGAGACAATAGCCTGTTAGGTCATATTTCTTGTGGAGTGTGGAAGAAACAATCCATAGTCTGAATAGTTCCTGCCAGATAATCAGCTGTTTACAACTTCTTATTGCACTTTATCACTGCTCCCCACCTTTCCTGTGTCTTGATGAGACCGTTCCTCTGCCCTTACCCCAATTCTCCTTATTCTGTTCATGAACCCTATTCAGAGTCTGGCACAAGCATCCCTCCACACATGCAATATCTATGGCCAGGTTTTTAAAGTTAATCGCTGTGTTTTATGTTGTTTTATTTATTTTTATTTGGTTTATACTGTTTTAATTCATGGACTGTCTTTTTACCTATGTTACTGCTGGGCTTGTTCCCATGTGAGCCGCACCAAGTCCCTTTGGGGAGATGGTGGCGGAATATAAAAATAAAGTACAGTAGAGTCTCACTTATCCAAGCTTAACGGGCCGGCAGAAGCTTGGATAAATGAATATGTTGGATAATAAGGAGGGATTAAGGAGAAGCCTATTAAACATCAAATTAGGTTGTGATTTTACAAATTAAGCACCAAAACATCATGTTATACAACAAATTTGACAGAAAAAGTAGTTCAATAGGCAGTACTGTTATGTTGTAATTACTGTATTTACTAATTTAGCACCAAAATATTACAATATATTGAAAACATTGACTACAAAAATGGCTTGGATTATCCAGAGGCTTGGATAAGTGAGGCTTGGATAAGTGAGACTCTACTGTAGTAGTAGTAGTAGTAGTAGTAGTAGTAGTAGTTAGGACATACACAAAGGCGGGAATTACAGAGAGCCTTATCCAGTGACTTACCAAAGGACCTGTTTTAGTAATGTAAATTGAGAACAAGAGGCCATCAAAACATGAAAAACTCTACAGCCATTTCTATCAGTGTAGAGTATTTCATACTCTCAATGTAATGAGCACGATCCATTGGGAACTCATTTCAATGGGACATGAGCAGGATAAAAATCCCAATGGGTTGTACTGTCTGAGATGTCCCACATTTCCACTGTGAAGGGGAAGCCAAGAAAAAACAAGACCCTTGAATAGATCATTCTGATGAAGGTCTTCAAGACAAGCAGCTTCTAAGAAATCCTGAAGGCAACTTGGAACCAATGTCAGTCAAAGCCAAAAGCAGGTGAGATTTTTGATACATGTGTTTGCTATGTTAAGTCCACCCTTGACCACTAAGGAAGTAAAACTTTCAAACTGGATTTGAGCAAAAATGGCTCCTTCTGTGAGAAGCCAGAGATCTTAAAATTGACTTTTTTCACTACAGCTTCCAGAATCCCAGCTCTGAAAGCTCAGATCCAAGCAGCCCCCAAGCAAACTCTGCATTGAACATGCAACATAGAAAAGGAAATACCAGGTCCAGCTTAGATGCATGAGGAAGAGGGATCCAGCTCCTTCTGTCCTCCCTAAGTTGAGATACAACCAAGATGTGGTGCATCCATGAGTATGTACTTATCCTGGGCCACAACAGTTTATGCATGTATCTTGCTGGCCCACATAGGCTCCGAAATCTGAAAGGACAATCCTTAAAGCAGGTTCTTTTCAAAACTGTTTCATACAAACTATCCACGGCCATATTAAACTGGGAGTTCCAAACCACAAAACTGGGGTTAATGGGGCTGGAGAGAAATATGGCTAAGACCTCTCAAGAGCAGTAGCCGTTCAGAAATGCCTTCCATGGCAAAATGCATGGCAAAAATCCCAACCATCCTCACTTTAGCCATTACCCAGAGATGTCAAAAATGAGATATTCAAGATTTGGAGCAGGGCAAGCTAGAGAGCGTCCAACTGGTCCTCAACACCTTTCTTCTGTCTCCTTCCAGTCCTTGTCCACATAGATAGGGCCTGAACCTATAATAGGAAGACAGGCACACAAGACCTCATTTTTATTGGGGATGGCAAGGATTCACGCGGTTTCATGCTGCCAACCCTAATGTGATCACAGCCATTAGATGTGGCCTCCTCTTTGTCTTACAACACCCATTGAAAATGCTCCAGTCTGTGTCAGCAAGTAGTACCCTGCTTCTCAATTCCTCTACAACACAAGACTGTTTCCCTTCCCCACTTATTCTAATATTTGATAGCTTTAATATATTCAGAATTGAAGTATTATCTCTTTTGTAGGAAGTCTATACTTTTTTTGTGCATTCTCTTTTGATTTTGACTCTGAAGTAAATGACTTTGCTAACCCACTTTTTAGCTGTTGTTGTGCTCATCTTTCACTTTATTTAACAACCCACAAATGTCTGTTTTGGAAACCAGAAATGGCCTCCTGGTTAGTTATGGATGTTGGGAAAGTGTTTATTATTTTGTTTTGCAACCCATGCAGCCTGCAGAAGATCCTGAGCAGAAGACATTGGCCCACAGACGCATCACAGTTGCCCAGTTTACAGTCAGACCTTTTGCATAGGCTCTATGAAAGCACACCAAAGGATATCAATAGCTTGCTGAGAGTTTTCCAGACTGTATGGCCATGTTCCAGAGGCATTCTCTCCTGATGCTTCGCCCACATCTATGGCAGGCATCCTCAGAGGTTGAGAGACCTATGAGGTCTATTGGAAACTAGACAAGTGGGGTTTATATATCTGTGGAATGTCCACAGTGAAAGAAAGAACTCTTGTCTGCTTGAGGCAAGTGTGGATATTGCAATTGGCCCCCTGATTAGCACTGAATGGCCTTGCAGCTTTAACGCCTAGTTGCTTACTGCCTGGGGGAATCTGGACATGAAAGCCTTCAACAACACATTGATAATAATAGCCTCTTTCCAATCGTGGTTGGTCAGGAGCTTCTGGGGAGCTCTTAAGAAGGGCACAGTGACCATTCCCCACTATTGCTGCTTATGGTGCCACTGCCTATGGAGAGGCCTATACAACCACGAAAAGTACCCACAAATTCCTGAGGGAAAGACATCCTTTTCCCACCAAGCCCTACTTCAGACCTCTGAACATGCATGGATCAATATCGCTCTTTCCTCAAGCAGCCCCAAATAAAAGGAGCGAATACTTGTGTACTCTGATCCACACTGCATCGGGGCTACCAGATCCCCCCCCAAAAGTTTGCCTGACTGTGAATGCAGACTTCCATACACATTAAAAGAAATCCAGACATTTGCAAGGATAGGCTTTGGGAAAGGAGGGGAGAATTCCACAGAAGGCCTAGGCTTCCCTTATCTTCAGTTACCAGCCCAGCTAATTAAACAATGGATACAAATAAGTCATCACAACACCAAGGCTGCTCCTTGGTTGACTTGATCTCTCTTTCCCGGCGTTACAGAAACCTAATTTGCAAACCACTGGAACGTTCCGAACGGAAAGCTCAGCACTTTGTGTGCCGAAATGTTAAAACAGAGTTCCGCCAGTCCTTAAGGGAAGGGAAGCAGTGGGGTGCCCGATCCCCCGGGAAGCTATTCTGCAATGAAGATCCACACAAAGGAACTGCAGGCATTCCGACCCTTTTAGTGGGGGCTTTGGCAGAACGTGGATAAGCCCCTCATGCTTTACCGGTCAACACAACGATGCATAAATAAAATCACCAGCTAGGGCTATTGATACAGCAGGTGAACGAGACACGGCGGCATATCCACGATAGTTGATAGTCTCGATAGTCGGGATTCCTGCTTCCCTCATTCTCCTTCGACTCAGCAAGGAGACCTCCTTTAGGAGATGCCATGTGTCCTTCCTTGCTGCACCTGGTCACCATCTTTGGGCCTGGTTTGGCCTAAAAACACCAGAACATCAGCCACAGAGGGGAACAAGGAGAGACCCAAAGGCAAAGCAGGCCTGGTCCAGATGGGCAAGGAAGGCCTCCAATGACCTTTCCTGGGAGGGAGAAAGCGACCATGGACAGCGCCGCTTGGGGAGGGATGGCATTGGGGGAATGCTAGGGCTGGCTACTCAGTGTTGCTTTATCAGAGGGGAACAATGCCAATCCCATCCCTTGGCATGACTGGGGAGACCAAGAATCTCCAATTCCAAAGAGGAGGGATGGAAAGGGAGGGAGAAGGGGTCTGCCCCTCCCTGTTTATTCAGTAGCTGCTGGTCTCCTCTCTCTTTGGGCAGTGGCACAAGGAGATACAGAGATGCCAAGGCCAGGTGCCCACCACGCACGTACACACTCACATCT
The DNA here is from genome assembly GCF_035594765.1 of Anolis carolinensis. Taxonomy (NCBI): domain Eukaryota; kingdom Metazoa; phylum Chordata; class Lepidosauria; order Squamata; family Anolidae; genus Anolis; species Anolis carolinensis. Next base: position 11,114,618 of record NW_026943821.1, on the reverse strand, counting down.
ATGGGGAGAAAGGGTTGAGAAAGCCCCCCCTTTAGCCACTCACCTCGCCTTCTCCAGGGCTGGCCAAGAGATGCAGGAGGAAGAGGAGGAGGAAGGCAGAGCGGCGGTCCTTTGCGCTCCGGCTAAGGCAAGCTCAGCCTCCAATCCCCGCCCAGCCCAGCCCCGGAGAACGGAGGGAGGAGGAGGAAGGGGAAGAAGAGGAGGAGGAGGAAGAGGAGGAGGAGGAGGCGCGCTTTCCAGGAAGGACGGAGGGGAGACAGGCGAGGCGCATCTCTTCTCTAGTGTCATCACCAAGGAAAGGGATGCCTCAAGGATGGCAGGAGGAGGAGGAGGAGGAGGAGGAGGGCTCTAGCCATTTCAGGCCTGGAAGTTAAGGGGAGCAGCTTTGTCTTCCTTCCAGTCTCTTCTTTATGTAAAGTGCACAGCACTATATATATTTTGTCTTGTTTTTAAGGAGTTTTTGGACTTCTGTTTCTGAAGATGACATTGGAACACCTTCAGTTCCTTTTGGGCTTCTCCCAGCATGGCCCAACCAGAATTATAGACTTGGAAGAGACCCCCAAAGGCCATCTAGTCCAACCCCCTGCCCTGCAGGAAAAGCACAATCAAAGCACCTCCGACAGATGGCCATCTCATGTCCCCACAATCTAGAGCTGACAGATGGGAGCTCATCTCATCTTACGGATTCAAACTGGCAACCTTCAGGTCAGCAGCCCAACCTTCAAGTTAGCAGTTCAACCGGCACAAGGGTTTAACCCATTGCGCCACCGCGGCTCCTCAATAATAATAATAATAATAATTATTATTATTATTATTATTATTATTATTATTATTATTGGGTTGTTGTATGTCTTTCGGGCTGTGCGGCCATGTTCCAGAAGTATTCTCTCCTGATGTTTCGCCCACATCTATGGCAGGCATCCTCAGAGGTTGTGAGGTATGGATAAACTAAGTAAGGAAAGGAAATTATTATTATTATTATTATTATTATTATTATTATTATTATTATTATTACAGGCTCATTGATGGTTGTTTTTTTTCTATCACAACTGCTATGTTGCTTATAATTGTTGCTGTTTTATTCTGTTTTATGATACTGTATATGTGGTTATATTCTGTGATGTTGACCGGGCTCGTCCCCATGTAAGCCGCTTCAAGTCTCCTTGGGGAGATAATAATAATAATAATACTTTATTTTTGTATCCCGCCTCCATCTCCCTGAAGGGACTTGGTACAGCTAACATGGGGCCATGCCCAAAACAAATCATGAGCAGGATTAAAAGCATATATAAACAACATCAACAAACCAGGAGATTAAGTTATTCAATGCTAATTAAGGTGATTAATTACAACATTCACACTGGCCTCCAACTGACAAGAGTTCTTCTCCCACCCTGGACCTTCCACAGGTGGTAAACCTTCCTTTCTTAGTTTTCCTATATACCTCACAACCTCTGGAGAGAATATTTCTGGAACATGGCCATACAGCCTGGAAAACATACAACAAACCAATATATACATCCTTTTAAAATTGACATTTTGCTCATTTTTAGTAATAAAAGACCACTTGTGTTGCCCACCCATCACTCATCCCTCCAACCACATATTCTCTCATTATTATTATTATTATTATTATTATTATTATTATTATTATTATTATTATTATTATTATTATTACAGCTCTTCTGATGTTTGTGGTGGAGTCTCCATTGGTCTGTCAAGCCCAGTTTAGGTGGTTCAGTTCTTTTTTGAAGGAAGTGGGGTTCGCAAATTATTTTTGCACAGTCTACCAGGGTTTTAATTGTGCTTCTTTTTTGACTCCACACAGACATCCAAAGAGTTGCAAGACCAAGAACAAACCATGAGAGGAAAGACAAAGATCCACCCAGAGGGAAAGTGTTCTTACCATACATCAAGGGAACTACTGACCGCAGAGGGAAGCTCATGAAGAAACACAACTTACCATCTACAGACCCACCAAGAAAATCCAACAAATTCAGCAAAGAACAAGAGGGATCCTCTCACCTCTGCAGGGCCTACCATATACCATGCAGCTGTGGACAAGTCTACATAGGGATCACCAAACACAGCAGCATTGCCCAGGCACAAATCAAGGAACACGAAAGGTACTGTAGACTAACTCAACCTGCTGTTTCTGAGTGTTGTTCTTTATTTATTACCTTGATTCTGGTGTTCATTAATACTGGTAACCAGATTTTGTTCATTTCCGTGGTTTCCTACTTTCTATTGAAATTGACCACATGCTTGTGGATCAGTTTAGCTGTAGGATCTCTTCCAGCAGGAGACCCATGAAAAGGTTCTGTGAACAGATTTGTGCCCGATTGGAAGATGTCATCTCAAAAAAGACCTAACTGGGTTGGGAACTGTCCAGCAAAGGAATTGGCCGAGGGCCCTTCCAGATAGGCCCTATGTCCCAGAATTTGACTCCAGTGGCACAGTGGGTTAAATCCTTGTGCTGGCAAGACTGATGATGACTTGAAGGTTGGGTTGCTGACCTGAAGGTTTCCGGTGCGAATCCAACCTGGGGAGAGTGCAGATGAGCTCCCTCTGTCAGCTTCAGCTCCATGTGGGGACATGAGAGAAGCCTCCCACAAGGATGATAAAAACATCCGGATGTCCCCTGGGCAATGTCCTTGCAGACAGCCAATTCTCTCACACCAGAAGCGACTTGCAATTTCTCAAGTCTCTCCTGACATCTTCTATATATATAATAAAAGTGAAATCGGAGTGTGTATCAGCGTTTTGATTGGCCTGGCGGAATATGTGCTCGCGATTTGATTGGCCGCCACTATCCCAGGCCACTGAGACCAACAGGAATGACGGATCTGCACCAAACTTGGCACACTTCATCCCCACGATGCACTTTATGACCTGCTGCCATTTGGGGGAGGATGGACCACAGATGATGGGATTTGCAGTACTTTCAAACACTTTAACTCCCACAGACTACTGCAATGCCCACCAATGATAGAAATGGACCAAACTTGGCACACAGAACTCCTGTGGACCCCTTTACGTCCTGATGTATATTGGGGCAGGATGGACCAAGGATGATGGAATTTGCAGTACCTTCCCTCACTTCTTGAGACCACAGCAACTGCCACAAATCACAGAACTGAACCCAACCAGGCATACATATCCCAAATGACACACTTCACATGCTGCAGCAGTTTGACGGAGGGTGGACCAAGGATTATGGGATTTGGAGTACATTCATCCAATTCACCTCCCACAAACCACTGTGATGCCCATGAATGACAAAACTGTATCAAACTTGACACGCAGGTGCAGGGTAGCCCACTTTACATCCTGGTGCAGTTTGGGGAGGAGGGACCGTGGATGATGGGACTTACACTATCTTCACTTACTTCCTGGGACTACTGTGACCCCCACCAATGACTGATCAAGACCAAACTTGGCACATAGAGCCACCATGGCCCACTCTACATCTTGGTGAGGTTTGAAAGAGCTTGGACCTTGGATGATGGGACTTGTAGTATATTCATTCACTTCCCGAGACCACTGTCACCCCATCAATGTCTCATCAAGACCAAACTTCAAACAAACAACACTCATGACTCACTCTACACCTAGGTGCAGTTTGGAGGACGATGGGACTTCCAATACCTTCACTCACTTCCTGAGAGCACCGCGACCCGCACAAATGACTGATCAAGACCAAACATGGTACATGGAGCCCTCATGACCTACTCTACATACTGGCTCTGTTTGGAGGGGGATGGACACTGGACGATGGGACTTGCATATGGGAGTTGGAGCTCACCCGCACCCACTGAACCCAGCTGACATTGGATATAGGCTACACTTGGAACACAGGCAAACAATGCCTTTCTCAAATGACCCGGGCATCGCCGGGTCTCCAAGCTAGTGAAATAATAAATTCCAGGTTTTCTGTTTATCCCAGACTAGCTGTGTCTGGCCATGCATTGCTGTGGCATAGTCCTAAGTGGGGTTTTCTTCGTGACATTCAAGGAGGCTTAGAAAGGATTCTCTTAGGTATGAAGCAGCCAGGCTTTGCAGCTGCAAGGCTACTTCTGGTTTCCCTGAGCAAAAGCTAAAAATTCCAGTATTTACGGGGTAACTCATGACGAAGTTAAAATGGAATCACAGTGCTATATGTGACATGAAAGGGCCATAAACGGCACCTACCAAAAACCAAACACCTGCATGCAGAAGGCTTCCTCTTGCAGTATTCCTACCAACAGTAGCACATATAAGGTCCTAAACCAGTGTATTACAAGAAAGGTTTCCCTAGGTATGAAGCAGCCAAGCTTTGAAGCTGCAAGGCTACTCAATGGTATGCAAGGTGGCCTAGAAAGGATTCCTCTAGGTATGAAGCAGCCAGGCTTTGAAGCTGCAAAGCTATTTAATGGTATTCAAATTGGCCAACAAAGCAGTCCCCTAGGTATGGAGCAGTCAGGCTTTGAAGCTGCAAGGCTATTCAATAGTATTCAAGTTGGCCAACAATGGAGTCCTCTAGATATGAAGCGGCCAGGCTTTGAAGCTGCAAGAGTATTCATTGGTATTCAAGTTGGGTAACAATGGGATTTTTCTGGCCTTATCTCTGTTTTCTTTCTTTGTTTGTTTCTTTGTTTGTTTCTTTGTTTGTTTCTTTGTTTGTTTCTTTGATGGTCACTCCTTGGAAAATGATTAGTATTGTGGCCAAATTTGGCGCAATTTGGCCCAGTGGTTTTGTTGTTAACTCAGTTTTAATTATCAGTCAGTCAGTCAGTCAGTAGCCTTTATTTCGGTCAACAAACCATTGGCTAGGATCAAGTTACATACTCTGGTTTTAATTATGCACATTACATTTATATATATACAGTAGAGTCTCACTTATCCAACACTCGCTTACCCAACGTTCTGGATTATCCAACACATTTTTGGAGTCAATGTTTTCAATACGTTGTGATATTTTGGTGCTAAATTCGTAAATACAGTAATTGTCAGAGCGCGCGGTTTGGATAAACACACATGCAGCGGAAGATCAACGAAGAATCACTGGCACCAATAAATAGGCTGAAGCCTGTTTGGCTTTCTACAAAAGATTTACTGACAAACGGAAAACTCTCAAGATGACATATACATACAGAGTGCAAATAGGCAGAGAGCAGAGGGCAGAGGGAAGAACAGATAACACAGCAAGCTATTTATAACCACCTCTGCTGTCTGATGCAATACACAGTTAACTCTTTACACACTCGCATAATGGACAGCAGACAGCATGATGCAATCTCCAGCTCACATTGCAACACTATAACTCAATTACATTTAAACAACTCTATATACAATCATTCCCACTTCAACAGTAATTACTACATAGCATTACTGTGTATTGAACTACTTTTTCTGTCAAATGTTTTGGTGCTTAATTTGTAAAATCATAACCTAATTTAATGTTTTATAGGCATTTCCTTAATCTTTCCTTATTATCCAACATATTTGCTTATCCAACGTTCTGCCGGCCCGTTTACGTTGGATAAGCGAGACTCTACTGTATAAATTATCTGGCAGTGTGGACTCATATAATCCAGTTTAACGCAGGAAATCTAGGATCAGATCCTGGGATATAGGGCCCTGAGGCTTTCCAAAGAAGTCACGTTGGGCAGGATTGTGTAGTGAATATGGCCACACACACAATTCCTAGGTTGACTGAGACTGCCTTTCCCGTGTTGATCGCAAGAGGGCGCTGTCCGGTTGGCTTTGAGCGACCACTGGGCTGGCTGACCGTTTCTCGGTTTGGGAGCCTCCAAGGAAGAAGACCCGTCGGGGGTTAGTTTAAGGGAGGGCGCTCCCGATTGTGGCCGCCTCCGTGGAACCCGATCGGGGCGGGGAAGCCAAGCCAAGCCTCTTCTTGCTGCTCCTCCTCCTGGGAAAGGCGAGCGCCGCCCCCTCTCCTCGCCCGTCCTGCCTCCCGGAAGGCTTGGCTCCGGGGCTGGGAAGGAGCCGAGCAGCCACCGCCTGGACATGGCTGCAGCCTGCAAGAAGATCGCCATCTTCGGCGCCACCGGCATGACCGGCTTGGCTACCTTGGCGCAAGCCATCGAGGCCGGTGAGCAGGCAAGGGTTCCCCGGGTGGGCGAGAGGCTGGCCGCGGACCCGGCTTGGGGGAGAGGGGCTACATCCATAGGGAAGCCTTCCTCCCTTCGCTTTGCCTAAACCTGGTCTCTCAATGGCCACTTGCCCAATTATTTTGGGCTACAGCAAAGGGTCATCGGGTTGCTGTGAGTTTTCCGGGCTGTCTGGCCATGTTCCAGAAGCATTCCCTCCTGCCGTTTCGCCCACATCTATGGCAGGCATCTGCAAATGTTGTGAGGTTTGTTGGAAACTAGGCAAGTGGAGTTTATATATCTGTGGAATAATGTTCAGGGTGGGAGAAAGAACTCTTGTCTGTTGGAGGCAAGTGTGGATGTTGCAATTGGCCACCTTGACTAGTATTGAATGGCCTTGCAGCTTCAAAGCCTGGTTGCTTCGTGCCTGGGGAAATCCTTTGTTGGGAACCCTTTGTTGGCAGTATTAAACACAGTAAATAATAAACAACACTAAGAAGACAGGGGAATTCCAGACATGAAACAATTAGGGCCAGCAAACACTTCCCAACAAAGGATTCCCCCAGGCAGGAACAGCCAGGCTTTGAAGCTGCAAGGCCATTCAATGCTAATCAAGGTGATCAATTGCTACATTAAAACTTGTCTCAAGCAGATAAGAGTTCTTTCTCCCACCCTGGACATTATTCCATGGATATATAAACCCCACTTGATTAGCTTCTAACAGACCACACAATCTCTGAGGATTCCTGCCATAGATGTGGGCAAAACGTCAGGAGAGAATGCTTCTGGAGCATGGCCACACAGTCCAAAAACTCACAGCAACCCAGTGATTCCAGCCATGAAAACCTTTGACAATACATCTTGTTCTGTTTAGTCAGGAGAGTGAGGTCTGAATTTAAATGCAATTGATGGATAGAAATAATAATAACGGATAGGATGCCTGACGTTAAAATAGCCTCTAACCATTCCTCAACCTCAGAGCCACATGTGCAGTTGGGTTGCAGTTCTCATTATCCCCAGTTCCACATGGCAGATCATCAAAAGTGATGGGATTTGTCATTCAATAACATCTGGGGATCCAAACTAAACTAAACAACTGTTATGTAAAAAAAAGAAGATAAATTGTCCCTCAGTATCCACGGATTCTCTGTCCATGGATTCAACGGCCCTTTGAAGGCAACCCTAAAACAGATGTGGCCCTTGGTGAAAATGAGTCCGACACCTTTAGGCCCTTTCCATATTACCATATAATCCAGATTATCAAACCAGATAATGCAGATTATGTGGACTATATGAGTCTACACTGTGATATAACCCAGTTCAAAGCAGATACTCTGGATTTTATATGGCAGTCTAGAAGGGGCCTTATAACACAGCCATATAACCCAGAATATCAAGGCAGAAAATCCCACAATATCTGCTTTGAATGGGTTTTCTGAATCCACACTGCCACACTGCAGTTCAAAGCAGAAAATGTAGGATTTTATTCAGGTGTGGACGGGGCTCAAGTCCACACTGAACGTATAATGCAGTTCAAACTGAATTATATGGCAGTGTTGATCCAGCCTTAGAAAGGGTCATTATTATCCTTTCCTTGCACTGTACCATCACTGTACCACAGACAGCCCTGCAAGGTAGGTCCAAGCACTGCGTCATTGGAAGAACTGAAGCTGACAAGGACTGCCAAATTGTCACTTTGGCCCCACTTTAGAGGCTCAAGGCTATAAACATCTAGGACTTGTAGTTTGTGTGCTGTGTTTTTTCTGTCGTAGAGCACTGGTTCCATAACTGACTACAGAGCTAAAGGCTTTGTTGGTGCCAAACTGCCATGAGTCTGCAGTGTGGCCACAACCCAGCGTTTGGAGGGGACATTTGTCAAACCCGCCCCCTCTGAAGAGGTGGGAACCGGCTGTCTACTTGAGCAACAGAGATAAGGAAGCGAAGGGAGCTTCTATCAGGAGTTTGGAGCAACAGGTGGGCTCTGGTGATAGGGAACTGGCAAGCCAAGCCCCAAAATGACTGTGTAGGTGAGGACAATCCTGGGCAGATCCATACCAAGAGCACACTAAGGAAGCAGGATTCCTTCTGGTTGCAGCTTGATCAGATCTGCAACCAGGTCTAAGACCTTGGCGCATAGCATGAAATAAAAACCCAACAATAATCCACTTTCTGAGCATGTTTGGCCTGCTTATTCCAAAAATGATGCCATTTTCCCTCTATCCACGCAAGTTTTGGGGATACACAACACATGCCATCTACCAGTTGCCATCTGCTTGCCTGTAAGAAACCATGGTAACCATATTTAAAAAAACAGTTTGATGCAGCCTGTGCAATGCAATTTTCTGAATTGGCGTCCCAAATAAATCCCAGAATCAGGCCTAAAAGCTAAGACAGTGAGAATGATTATGGTTGGGTATTATTTCTGAGGTTTCTAGGAGGAGAAATGCATGATTTTGTGGGGACATAAAAGGTTAGTTTGGAGACTCTAGAGCAGGCATGGGTAAACTTGAGCTCTCCTGGTGTTTTGGACTTCAACTCCCACCATTCCTAACAGCCTCAGGCCCTTTCCTTTTACCCCTCGGCTGCTTAAGCGGCTGAGGGGTAAAAGGAAGGGGCCTGAGGCTGTTAGGAATGGTGGGAGTAAAACACCAGGAGAGCTCAAGTTTGCCCAGACCTGCTCTAGAAGCATGAAGCGGCATTTAAAAAATCCCAAATACATACAATTCATGACCACATCTTTGCACTCCATCGAACTAAAAGGGAAAACCTTTAGCATAGCAACATTATTCAGCAAGAGCCTCCTGGGTGTGGCGTGTTTTTTGCTGTGGTTGTGCCATTGTTTGCATCCATGGCAGCCGGTGAATGCCAACTTGTTTCCTTGGGGCACCAACGTTTGGCGAGCTGTATCTTTGGTCTGAGAAAATACCCCTCCTTGCTCTCCCAGTCTTTTGGCCTTGCTTTTCTTCCTTTCTCAGTTTGCTGTGACTGAACTACTCTTGCCATATTCTGTGGCCAATCTTTTTGGGGAAGCTCCTCTCTCAGGAGAAGAAGGCCTGACGCCTTTATTTAAATGCCTTTTCTGGTGGCAGCAGCAGCAGATCATAGGACTTGGGTCTGGGCTTCTTTCCAAACTTGTGGAAGACAATTAAGATTTGTCCTTTGGAACAATTAGTCATGGAAGCCGCCCGGGGGAGATTTAAGGCTAACCAACCAGGGATTCCAAACAGCATCGAAAGGGGCTACTTGGAAACAGTGGTCATGGTGCTGTAAAATATCAGCACAATATAGTAAAAGGTAAAGGTTTCCCCTGACGTTAAGTCCAGTCATGTCTGACTCTGGGGGTTGGTGCTCATCTCCATTTCTAAGCCGAAGAGCTGGCGTTATCCGTAGACACCTCCAAGGTCATGTGGCTGGCATGACTGCATGTTACCTTCCCGCCGGAGCGGTACCTATTGATCTACTCACATTGGCATGTTTTCGAACTGCTAGGTTGGCAGAAGCTGGAGCTAACAGCGGCCGCTCACGCCGCTCCCGGGGTTCGAACCTGGGACCTTTCAGTCTGCAAGTTCAGCAGCTCAGTGCTTTAACACACTTCGCCATTGGGGCTCCTTATTCAGCACACATAAAGAGAGGGAAAATGCCAGGGAAGACTGACACAGATCTATATGTGTTGTTGAAGGGTTTCATGGCCGGAATCACTGGGTTGCTGTGAGTTTTCCGGGCTGTATGACCATGTTCCAGAAGCTTCAAAGCCTGGCTGCTTCCTGCTGGTCGAATTCTTTATTGGAAGGTGTTAGCTGGCCCTGATTGTTTCCTGTCTGGAATTCCCCTGTTTTCTGAGTGTTGTTCTTTATTTACTGTCCTGATTTTAGAGGGGTTTTTTTAATACTGGTAGACAATTTTTTGATTATTTCCATGGTTTCCTCCTTTCTGTTGTAATAGTTGAAATAACCCATCTGCTTCTTGTGAATTTCAATGGCTTCTCTGTGTAGTCTGACATGATCAGAGTGGTCCAGCCTGTCTGTGTTCTCAAATAATGTGCTGTGTCCAGTTTGGTTCATCAATTGCTCTGCTATGACTGACTTCTCTGGTTGAGTTAGTCTGCAGTCCTTTCATGTTATTTCATTCTTGTTTGGGCAATGCTGCGTTTGGCAGTCTCTATGTAGGCTTGTCCACAACTGCATGGTATATGGTAGACTCCTGCAGAGGCGAGAGGATCACTCTTGGCCATACAACCCAGAAACTCACCACAACCCAGTATCTAGAATGGCCATGCCATCCCCATCTAGATTTACTCCCCAAATGATTTCGCTTTCTCTCTTGTGATCTGCTGGGTCATTGCTAATTATGTTCTTATTGAATCAGCCCAATGAGTGCCTAATTTCGTAGTGTTCCTTGCTTAATTCTTTTGACCTGCAGTAGCCCCACAGTCTCTGCAGCTGCACCAGGGCAACTGAAGGTTGAAAGCATGAAGGGAGGAACCCTATAAAAACAAAAGAGATGGTGAAAACGATTTTTCAAAAATTGGCTGTGCCACTGCCTAAAGGATAGCCGCACCTCCACTTTCGCAGGCTTAACTGTCGGGGATTTGATTATTTGCGAGTTTGCCATTATTAATATAAATAATAACTTTATTTCAAGAAAGAAACTAAATAAAACACCCAAACATGCATTTTAGACATATAAACCTTCCAAAATAATAACACTGCTAAACAACCAGTAAAAAAATCCAAATAACTTACCTGCTACTATCTACCTGATGGTTGTTATCCCTTATTAATCTACTCCCTTTAAACAATAATGTGATCACTTTATTGTTGAAGGCTTTCATGGCCGGAATCACTAGCTTGCTGTGAGTTGTTCGGGCTGTATGGCCATGTTACAGCAGCATTATCGCCTGAAGTTTCACCTGCATCTATAGATGGCATCTTCAGAGATTGTGATAGTAGTGAAGCTAGTGGAGTGTACATAAACCTGTGGAATGTCCAGGGTGGGAGAAAGAACCCTTGTCTGTTTAAATCAAGTGTGAATGTTACAATTAGAAAACTTGAATTAGCATTTGAGTAGCCATGAAGTTTGCAAAGTCAATCAGTGAGGGTATCTGCATAGAAGTAGCCTGGCCAGTAAATAATGAACACCACTCAGAAACAGGAAAACTCCAGACAACAAGCAATCAAGGGCCAGTTAATACCTCCTAAACAGATGATGCTACCAGGCAACAAAGGTCAGGCTACCTCTATGCCAGTGGTTCTCAACCTGTGGGTCCCCAGATGTTTTGGCCTTCAACTCCCAGAAATCCTAACAGCTGGTATACTAGCTGGGGTTTCTGGGAATTGTAGGTCAAAACACCTGGGGACCCACAGGTTGAGAACCACCACTCTATGCAGATCCCCTCACTGGTTGACTTTGCAAACTTCGTGGCTACTCAGATGCTAATTCAGGATTGCTGATTGCAACATTCACATTTGCTTTAAACAGACAAGGGTTCTTTCTCCCACCTTGGACATTCCACAGGTATATATACACTCCACTTGCCTCACCTCCAATAGAACCTCTGAAGATGCCAGCCACAGATGCTGGCGAATCATTAGGAGGGAATTCTACTGGAACATGGTCATACAGCCCAAATAGCCCACAGCAAAACCAACATGATAATTCATTATCATGATAATGATACTTTAGACAACACCCTATTAATTAATGAATGCCTCTATTGGGTTTGCCATCAATAATTCAATGGGAATTTGGGGGGGGGGGGATTTTGCAGCCAACTGCGAGAAATCGCAAATAATGGGCATCCACTAGAAAATGGAACAAAAACTAACAAAAGGTTTAGCAAGTCATTAATGCATAAAATATATGTATTGTACCTTTTGTGTGGTAAATGGGGCTGCGTTGGCACAGCAGGTTAAACTGCTGGGCTGCTGAACTTGCTGACCAAAATATTGGCGGTTCAAATATGCGGACAGGGTGAGCTCCTGTTGTTAGCCCCAGCTTCTGCCAACCTAGCAGTTCAAAAACATGCAACTGTGAGTAGATCAATAGGTGCCGCTTCGGCACGAAGGTAACAGCGGTCCATGCAGTGATGCTGGCCACATGCCCTAGGAGGTGTCAAGGGGAAACCTTTACCTTAAATGAGATACTAAGCATTAAGTTTTGAGATATTCACAGTTTTTTCACTTTCACCAGGGTTCCTGCTAGCCGAAACAGATAGAAAAGCTTAACAGAGGTTTGAAAAAGTTGACAAGAGGCAACAAAATGATTGCATGGGAGTTCTGCAACTCATTCCCTTATTTTTAAAACTCGGGGGGGGGGGGGGGGCAATGGATGAGAAAGTGATAGTGAGAATAAAATTAGGAACATTGGGCCGGCAGGGGAAAGATCTCTTCTACTTTCGGGTTAATTTTGAGCTTGAGATCTCTCGCTGAAGAACAAATGAAAGGCTTTCCCCACCCAGTCAGACCTTTGGACTTGGCTGAGCTCCAGCATTTCTCTTGGTCAAAGGGACTCCCTGGACAATGTCCATTCCATTATTCGTTTTTTATGTCCCTCTTGCCTGTTTCCCTTCCTTGTCCTGCAATCTCCAGAACTTGATGGCAAGGCAAGACTTCTAGGAAGCAGCCAATAATAATTTGTAAGGTGGTGGGTCTCAACATTGGTAGGTAGGCAGGTCATTATGGGTTTTGGATACTTGCATGTATGTTTTTTTTCAAAATCACAAAAACACATGGTACTGTGAAGAAAAATGATTGCTCCACTCAGCCATACAAACCCGCTTGGTAACCCTGGACAAGTGACACTCTCTCAGCCTCTGAAGAAACCAAAGAAAACCCCCTTCTGAACAAATCATGTTGAGAAAACCCCAGGATAGGCTTGCCACAGAGTTCCCTTCCACACAGCTGAATAAAATCCCAGATTTTCAGCTTTGAACTGGAATATATAGCCGTGTGGACTCAGATAACCCAGTTCAAAGCAGATATTGTGGGGTTTCTCCCTTGATATTCTAAGTCATATGGCTGTGTGGAAAAGCCCAGAATCATCACCATAGTAAATCCAAATATTTTTTGCCATAAGGTCACCTTAAGTCAGAAATCTTTGATCAGCTTCAAGAAAGTTTGGGATCTGTTTATCAGCTCATCACAACCATGATGGAGACATTTGTAAACTGTATGTTAGGTAGGTAAAGGTTTTCCCCTGGCATTAAGTCCAGTCATGTCTGACTCTGGGGGTTGGTGCTCATCTCCATTTCTAAGCTGAAGAGCTGGCGTTTTCCATAGACACCTCCAAGGTCATGTGGCCGGCATGACTGCATGGAGTGCCGTTACCTTCCTGCTGGAGTGGTACCTATTGATCTACTCACATTTGCATGTTTTCAAACTGCTAGGTTGGCAGAAGCTGGGGCTAACAGCAGGTGCTCAGTCTACTCCCCAGATTCGAACCTGCGACCTTTTGGTCTGCAAGTTCAGCTTCAGTACCACTATATCTATATAGATAGATATAAATGTGCAACCTTGATTCTAATACGCACCCCCTTTTTAGAAATATTTATATGAGGGGAAAGCATGTCTCAGAATCAAAGAAACAAGTAATTATAATTGTATAGCAATAAATAGCATGCAGTTTTGTCGTTTTTAGCCTCTTAGAGCCTAAGAATTTGCTTGCTCATTTCGTCATTGCTGTTCTGTTTACGGTTTTTCCTTTTTGAATAAAAATTACTTATTTTAAAAAAAGACAGAAATGACTTAAAACACACACAAGAATAAAGACCCTGCCTCCTGGACATAACCTACCTCACAACTCTGTTTATAATAATTATATAATAATAATAATAATCGTAATAATAATAATAATAATAATATACTCAAAACGGCTTAGCATAAAAGCATTAGCATACCCCTCTCTTTTGTTTCAGGTTACCAAGTGACAGTGCTGGTGCGGGACCCCATTAGACTGCCCCCAGAGCTCCAGCCGGCACAGGTGGTAGTCGGTGATGTCCTGAACCTGTCAGATGTAAACCGGACTGTCAAAGGCCAGGATGGTGTGATTGTGATCCTCGGCACCCGGAATGACCTCAGTATGTGATGCTGCACCCTTCCCTCTCCTCTTTGTTAGGCAGTCCTCAGTTCCCAACCAACTCTTCTCATGATTTTCCTTCTTCCATCTCCCACCCAACAGGTCCCACCACTATGATGTCTGAAGGCACCCGGAACATCGTGACCGCCATGAAATCCCATGGCATCCGCAAAGTGGTGGTGTGTCTGTCAGGTAGGGATGGGCACGTATGGGATGGATAGTGGGGGATGGCTCTGTGGCAAACATAGATGGATAGGTCTCATGGTTTGACACCAACTGTGTCATTCCCTTGGCATGTCAGACCTGGCCATGACTGCACATGCCCTGGGTGCATCTACACTAGTGTTAGGAATTGTGGGAGTTGAAGTCCAAAGCACCTGGAGGGCTGAAATTTGCCCATGCCCGATCTAGAGTGTGGAATTAATGCAGTTTGATAGCACTTGCCATGGCTTCATGTTATGGAATAATGGGTGTTGTCATTTGGCAATGTCAAAGAATGCTGAGGCCTCACCAAACTACAAATTCCAGGATTTTTAATAATAAACCATAGTAAAACCCATGGGTTATAATCACCCAAATTAGCATCCTTCTATGAGCAAGTAACTCAAATCCATTCTTCCCCCATTTTTTTTTCTCCATTGGGAATGTCAAGCTGAAGAAACACAGCTAGTGGCATTAGTATATTATTATTATTGTTATTATTGATACTACGCTTTATTTCTCCCAAAGGAGACTCAACATAACATAAATAAATCAGTAGCAAAGATATACAAACATATAAACATTAAAACCAGATTAAATATAAACTGTATAAAAAATTCCCAGTTAAAAACCATTAATAATAATAACAATTTTATTTCTTACCCACTCGAGACAGGTTACAGAAAAATTAAAATACATAAACGTAAAAATACCACAAATACACATATTAAAAATGTATTTCTATAAAAGATACCTATTAAAACATGTAATAAAACTGTATTAGTTCCCAAGTCATACCTCTGGTTCCTCGCTCTTCTTTTATCATTACACCTTGTTTTGCATTGCTATCATAGGATTTCTTTTGCATGATTGAATCAGATTTTGTTTCTGATTTGGGCCATTGTTTTCCTTTTTGCCTGAAAAAGTGTGAAGCCTTGCCCAAGGTCACTTAATGGGTTTCCATTGTTCAGTCCTTTGCAACTTCTATTGAGAGGCAGATTGCCTCTGGACATGGAGGCTTCATTCATCTGCCACAGCTGGGAGTTACTGATATCATTCAGTTCCCCTTGTTGCTTGATCCTTAGCAACTGCTATTGAGAGGTAGATTGCCCCTGGACATGGAGGTTTCATTTAGCTGGGAGTTGTTGATATCATCACTCCATGAATGTGTCGCATTATATTTCAAAGTCCTTGGTTTGATTGCCTGACTACATCCGTCAGCTTCTGGTGCATTATATAATAGATGCCTATTTGAATGCATCTATATTAATACACATCCCTGGTCATGGAAAACTAAAATGTCTTGCTTTCTGTTTTTTTTTAGATAGGGAAACATTTCATTACTGCAGTTCAAGAAAAAATCTTTTTACTTAACCATGCTATATAAACTGCATTTAGACCACATTCTGGGGCTGTTGATACTATTTGAGATTCAAGTCCACTTTGACATATGCAGCTTTGTAATGAGGGCCTTCCAAGAGTTCATGTAAATATTTGTGTAAATGTTGTAAAACCTTGCCAGAAAGATATCTGTCTGAACCCAGGTTTTGTTTATTGGACGATCCATAGGATTTGACTATGTAGAAGGCAATTTAGTGTGAACTCAGCCTCTTGCAGCATCTCATGGTATGTGCCATATAATTTCTGTAGGTCATGCACCTAGTTTTCATAAGAGTTGGAAGAGACCCCAAGGGCCATTTAGTCCAAAGCATGCAGGAGCATACAAGCAAAGCCCTCCCAACAGATGGCCATCCATCCTCTCATTTGACACCTCATTAGGCTCAGAGGAATGAGCCCGCGGTGGCGCAGTGTGTTAAAGCACTGAACTGTTGAACTTGCAGACGGAAAGTTCGCAGGTTCGAATCCGGGGAGTGGAGTGAGTGCCTGCTGTTAGCTCCAGCTTCTGCCAACCTAGCAGTTCGAAAACATGCAAATGTGAGTAGATCAATAGGTGGGAAGGTAACGGCGCTCCATGCAGTCATGCTGGCCACATGACCTTGGAGGTGTCTACGGACAATGCCGGCTCTTCAGCTTAGAAATGGAGATGAACACCAACCCCCAGTGTCGGACATGACTGGACTTACCGTCCGGGGAAACTTTACCTAGGCTCAGAGACAACGTATCCCAATGCCAAACAGCTCTTACGATCAGGAGTTCTTCCTAATGTGTATGTGAATCTATTTTTCCTGCAATTTGAAGCCATTGTTCTATGTCCTGGTTTCTAGAGCAAAAGAAGGCCTGTCCTCTCTGTAATGTGATATCTTTTCAGTTAAATATGACTCTCATGTCCCACTCAACTTTCCCTTTTAAATGTCAGCAATACTTGTAAACTGGATCCACGTCCCATTCTGTGTCTGTCTTTGCCCCCATGTAGCCTTCCTCATGTGGGATTTGGACAAGGTCCCTGCCAAGCTGCGGCCAGTGACGGAAGACCACATCCGGATGCAGCAGATCCTGAAAGAGTCGGGGCTGGACTGCGTCTACGTCATGCCGCCCCACATTGCAGGTATGAGTTCATGACCGGTGCCCATCCTGGCATTGGGGATTTGTTACAACTGGGCTACCAATGTGAGCAATGACTTGTGTTAGGGCATGGTGGTAGCTCTGTTTATTTAGACTCTATATATTTATGTAAGGGAAGCCTCTATGCAAATAGATTCTTGTTGCTGCATGTTTTGGCTTGCTTTTCCATTCATGTTTGGCATAGGGCTTCACGTGGTATTTGAACAATGCAAGCCACCCACCCACGCTGTTCAGAGCTAAATTAAGAGCGGATTCTGATCACAGTGGAACTCTGCTAAATATGCAGTGTACTTTCTTCATTAAAATGGCAGGGAAGAAACATTTCCAGAGCTGGGAAGTCAAAGTTATGTGTGATTTAGGTGGGGCATAACCCTCCGTGACCACAGTTTTGTGTCCTCTTCTTGCCATGGTAACTTTCAAATTGCAAGAACTGAACTTTTGACAAAATGTTTAAATTTCTGGTAGTAATATTATCTGAGGGCAGAGAGAACAGCTAAGGAGGAGGAGAAAATACAATACAATATTATATTGATAGCAGGAGCCCCCTCGATAGATTGTCACCTTGACGTGGTGAGGGGGCTTGCATGTTCCAATGAACCTGAGGGCACAACCACTGGAGTCACGCACTCCAGACCAAGAACAATCCGAAGACCCAAATACCTCAATAGCGGAGCAGGCGAAGGATAACATGGTACATGTTACAACAGCTGTGAAGGCGGAAGGAGGCTGCAACAGACTGAGAAGCCACTCTCCTTGTGTTAATCGCACCACTGCTGGGACCTCAATCTGTGAAGACTGTGTGTTGACCGGCCATGCACCGACCCCCACACATTAAAAAAAACTACGCACAGAAATGGAGGACCATCATCCTCGAACTACAAGGGATCACCTAAGAAGAAGTGGGTTAAGCGACCAAAAGGTCAGCGGTTCGAATCCGGGCGGTGAGTTCCCACTGTTGGCCCCAGCTTCTGCCAACCTAGCAATTCAAAAACATGCAAATATGAGTAGATCAATAGATACCGCTCCGGCGGGAAGGTAACAGCGCTCTATGCAGTCATGCTAGCCACATGACCTAGAACACTGGCTCTTTGGCTTAGAAATGGAGATGAGCACCAACCTCCAAAGTTGGACATGACTAGGCTTAATGTCAGGAAAATCATTACCTTTGCCTCTTCAGCAACCACAAAAAAATGAAGTTTTTGGAGTAGAACTACTACTTTCAAAGTAAGTGTTGCACAATTAAACAGGACATAACACTTTCAAACCAGGAACTGATTTAGTTTTTTTCCCCAAATTGTGTTACATAGTGTAATATTTTGATAGTTGCCTTTGCTGGAGGAGAGGAAAAATCAGTTGTGTTTTGAATGTGTGTGTGACATCATACCAACCTGTCTCCTGTTCCATCAGTTGGGAGCCCCTCCCACCAAGGAATAACTGCCACTCTAGGACCAGAGTGAGGAACGAGGGGGGAGGGGGGGAAGGAAGACATCATATCAACCTGAGAGCCAGGAAAATAGTTCCATCTTGTCTCCTGTGCCATAGCAACATGCTATGCTAATTTTATACACACACACATATAATATACAATAATTTATAAATATATAATATATTGTATATACTTATAATATTGATAATAATATTATAATGTAATACAATATTAATACTAATAATAATATTACAATATAATATTAATTATATATTATATATTAAATGTAATATTACTAATATTACCATATAATGATATAGTGCAATATAGTAATTTAGTGCCGCAGGGCTCCGTCCTGGGCCCGGTTCTGTTCAACATCTTTATTAACGACTTAGACGAAGGGTTAGAAGGCACGATCATCAAGTTTGCAGACGACACCAACTGGGAGGGATAGCTAACACTCCAGAAGACAGGAGCAGAATTCAAAATGATCTTGACAGACTAGAGAGATGGGCCGAAACTAAGAAAATGAAGTTCAACAGGGACAAATGCAAGATACTTCACTTCGGCAGAAAAAATGGAATGCAAAGATATAGAATGGGGGACGCCTGGCTTGACAGCAGTATGTGTGAAAAAGACCTTGGAGTCCTCGTGGACAACAAGTTAAACATGAGCCAACAAAGTGATGCGGCAGCTAAAAAAGCCAATGGAATTTTGGCCTGCATCAATAGGGGAATAGCATCTAGATCCAGGGAAGTCATGCTCCCCCTCTATTCTGCCTTGGTCAGACCACACCTGGAATACTGTGTCCAATTCTGGGCACCGCAGTTGAAGGGAGATGTTGACAAGCTGGAAAGCGTCCAGAGGAGGGCGACTAAAATGATTAAGGGTCTGGAGAACAAGCCCTATGAGGAGCGGCTTAAAGAGCTGGGCATGTTTAGCCTGCAGAAGAGAAGGCTGAGAGGAGACATGATAGCCATGTACAAATATGTGAGGGGAAGTCATAGGGAGGAGGGAGCAAGCTTCTTTTCCGCTGCCCTGCAGACTAGGACACGGAACAATGGCTTCAAACTTCAGGATAGGAGATTCCACCTGAACATCAGGAAGAACTTCCTCACTTTGAGAGCTGTTCAGCAGTGGAACTCTCTGCCCCAGGCTGTGGTGGAGGCTCCTTCTTTGGAAGCTTTTAAGCAGAGGCTGGATGGCCATCTGTCGGGGGTGCTTTGAATGCGATTTCCTTCTTCTTAGCGGGGGGTTGGACTAGATGGCCCATGAGGTCTCTTCCAACTCTACTATTCTATGATTCTATATTGTGCTATGCTAATAATATATTGTATGTACATTTGATTTGTAAGCCACTCTGAGTCCCCTTCGGGGTAAAAAGAGTGGGATATAAATGTAATAAATAAATAAATATGTGTGTATTCCTACCAATGGGGATGCATTGTGAGGTGAGATATTGTGAGAGGGTTGAATTTGTTTTTTTGTTGTGTGTGTATATTCGCTTTTAAATGAAAAAAAAATATTAAAAAGAATGTGGTCCAAAGGGTTTGACTGGGTGAGGTATTGGTGAAGAAACCCCTCCTGAGCATCTAATCTGAGCTCTCCTTCCATTCCAGGTGACCAGCCGCTCACCGGGGACTATACAGTGACAGTAGACACTTCAGGTGGATCCAGAGTCATCTCCAAACACGACCTCGGGCACTTCTTCCTCAAGTGCCTCACCACTTCGGAGTATGATGGGAAGAACGTCTACCTCTCCCGGCATTACCCCAAGGAGTGATGCCTCCTGTCCTGCCCTTTTTCTCCTTCTTCCCTCTTCCAGGATGGAGGCTGAAGGCTCCCCCGGCTCCTGTTGACAAAGGGAAACTCAATCGCTTTGCTGTCCTCTCCCTTGATACTGTCTCTCTGCCTTTTGTGCTCTCCAGTGCCTTTCTCCTGTGTGAACCCTGGAAGGGGAGATGTACCCTACAAGTGTCAGGAAATCACGTGGCCACCAATGCATGCCAACATCTTTCTGAATTAAGGGTAGAAGGGGGAATGGGACCTCATATGTCACACTTCTGCCCCGCGCGTGCTTTGTGCGGTGATGTTGAGCTATAGCTTACTGTCAAGGAAAAATTAGACGTGTTATATGTTCTGAGTTTGAGGCCTGAGTAAACAAGACATTGGGTTGCTGTGAGTTTTTCGGGCTGTATGGCCATGTTCCAGCAGCATTCTCTCCTAACATTTCGCCTGCATCTGTGGCGGGCATCTTCAGAGGTTCTGTTGGTATATACCTGTGGAATGTCCAGAGTGGGAGAAAGAATCCTTATCTGTTGAAGCAGGTATGAATGTTGCAATTAGCAAGCTTAAATTAGCATTTGAGTAACCATGGAGTTTGCAAAGTCAATCAGTGAGGGTATCTGCATAGAGGTAGCCCGGCCTTTGTTGCCTGGAGGCATCCTCTGTTTGGGAGGTGTTCTCTGTTTGGGAGGTGTTCTTTCTGAAGATGCCAGCCACAGATGCAGGTGAAATGTTAGGAGAGAATGCTGCTGGAATGTGGCCCGAAAAACTCATAGCAACGCAGTGATTCCAGCCATGAAAGCCTTCAACAAATAAGGCATTGCTTTGTCATGCACAAATGTAGTTTTTAGACTTACGCAGTCCTAAAAAGGCAGAACAGTAACCACAAAATGCCCGAGGGTACATCTACACTGTAGAAATAATGCAGTTTGATGTCACTTATGTTATGGAATACTGGGATTTATTGTTTGATGAGGCACCAATTTTCTCTGAAAAGGACTATGTCAACTATAACTCCCAGGATGCTATAGAAGTTAAAGTGGTGTCAAACTGCACTAACACTACAGGTCCAGATGCACCTCAAGACTCGCCAATCAAAAAAGCGACATTGTGAGACATTCCTTAGCTGGAAAGCAAATAACAATTGCATTTTTAAAGTTTACCCACCAGGGCAAAGTGCTCAAGTTTGTTTTGGACTGGAAACTGCAAGATATATTTTCATTCATGTTAACCGGCTACCTTTTTTTCTGTTTAGCGGCCAAGAGATCTTGTTCCATCTTCACTGCTGAGAAAGTCTGTGTAACTTGAAAGCATACATCCTGATAAGTCGTTGATTGAATAAAAAAAGTATATTTTGACCTATTTCATTTGTCAGAGTCTGATATTGCCACTGAGATCTAATTGGGTAGAAAACATAATTCCTATTATCTTTGAAAGCAACATAGCACTATTAATCTGCACATCAACATTATTGGGTAAACAATGCAGAAAGCCCAAATATTGCTAATTAGTATTATCTATCGTGTCAGAAGCAAATTGAGAATACAGTTGTAATGTATTTTTAAAATTCACAAAGTTAAAAACTTGGCCACTTGGAGTGTCTGGTGTCACAGTGAGAAGGTCCTCCATTGTGCATGTAGCAGGGCTCAGATAGCATTGTAGTAAGTGGTCTGTGGTTTGCACTTCTCTACACTCACATGTCGTGGACTCCACTTTGAAGCCCAATTTCTTAAGATTGGTTCTGCACCTCATAGTGCTGGAGCTCAGTCTGTTCAGCGCCTTCCAAGTCACCCAGTCTTTTGTGTGCCCAGGAGGGAGTTTCTCATCCAGTCTCCGCCACCAATTGAGGTTCCGGGTTTTAGTCTGCCACTTTTGGACTCTTACTTGCTGGTGTGTTCCTGTGAGTATAGAGGCCACAAATCCCCTATCTTCCTATATATTAGGAAGAACCCAGGTCGAGATGCCCCAGAATTAAAGCCCAAACAGTTCTTCTACCAAGAGGCTTTTTTTTTGTTACCTTGGATTTTGCAAGCAAGGTATAGTAGCCTCAAAAGTACCGGAGAAGTTAAAGAGTTGAGGTGAATGACCACGTTCCAGAAGCATTCTCTCCTGACATTTTGCCCACATCTATGGCAGGCATCCTCAAAGGTTGTGAGGTTTGTTGAAAATTAGACAAGTGAGGTTTATATATATGTACCTGTGGAATGATGTCCAGGGTGGGAGAAAGAACTCTTTGTCTGTTGGAGGCCAGTGTGAATGTTGCCATTAACCACCTTGATTAGCATTTAATAACCTTGCAGCTTCAAGGCATGACTGCTTCCTGCCTGGGAAAAATCCTTCATCAAGGAACATGAAAGCTGCTGCAGACTAACTCAACCATAGAAGTCAGTCATAGCAGAGCCCTTGATCAACCAACCTGGACACAGTATATTATTTGAGAATACAGAAATGCTGGACCACTCCCATAACCACCATGTCAAACTACACAGAGAAGCCATTGAAATCCACAAGAAGCAAGTTGGCAATTCCAACAGAAAGGAAGAAACCATGAAAATGAATAATATCTGGTTTCCAGTATTTAAAAAAAACTCTAACATCTGGGCAGTAAATAAAGAACAACAAACAGGGGAATACCAGACAAGAATCAATCGGGCCAGCTAACATTTCTCAACAAAGGATTACCCCAAGCAGGAATCAGACAGGCTTTTAAGCTGGAAGGCTGTTCAATGCTAATTAAGGTGGTTAATGGCAACATTCATACTTGCCTCAAGCAGACAAGAGTTCTTTCTCACACTGTGGACATTCCAAAGATATATAAACCCCACTTGCCTAGTTTCCAACAGACCTCACAACCGCTGAAGATGCATGTCTTAGATGTGGGCGAAATGTCAGAAGAGAATGCTTCCGGAACATGGCCATACAGCCCAAAAAAAATCCCACAACTCAGCAATTCAACATAGGGCCCTTCCACACAGCCCTATATCCCAGAATATCAAGGCAGAAAATCCCACATTATCTGAGTATGGACTCAGAAAACAATATCAAAGCAGACATTGTGGGATTTTCTGTGCAGAAGGGCCCATAATTTGTGGCAGCCACAAAAACTGTTTCTGGAGAATAACAACTACAGTAGAGTCTCACTTATCCAAGCTAAACGGGCCGGCAGAAGCTTGGATAAGCGAATATCTTGGATAATAAGGAGGGATTGAGGAAAAGCCTATTAAACATCAAGTTAGGTTATGATTTTACAAATTAAGCACCAAAACTTCATGTTATACAACAAATTTGACAGAAAAAGCAGTTCAATACGCAGTACTGTTATGTTGTAATTACTGTATTTACGAATTTAGCACCAAAATATCACGATATATTGAAAACATTGACTACAAAAATGGCTTGGATTATCCAGAGGCTTGGATAAGCGAGGCTTGGATAAGTGAGACTCTACTGTACTTTCAAAGTAAGTACTGCATAATAAATAACAGGAAATAACACTTTCAAACAAGGAACAGGGAAAAAGTATGCAAATTTTGTAATGGGAGTTATAGTTTTGCAAAGTCCTGAGCCTTCTCTGCTGGGGCCACAGTAAACTGCAGCTCCCATGATTCCCTAACTTTGATAGAGAATGCCAAACTTCATTAGAGGCACTCAGTCTCTGTCTAGAAAACCTGGAAAATGTTGCTTATCTTAAGGTGCACCTACACTGTAGAATAAAAGCAGTTTCGTCACTGCTTTTGAAAACCTGGGATTTACAGTTTCCTAAAAACCTTTTAAATTGTACACTGATGCTTTTATGTTACGCCGCTTTGAGCCTCCTGCAGGAGAGATAAAGCGGTGTATAAATAAATATAATAATAATAATAATAATAATAATAATAATAATAATAATAATAATAGCAGCTTTCTGTCTGATGGGGCCTCATCAAACTACAACTCCCAGGATTTCATAGCATGGAGTGAAAGCAGTTGAAGTTGTGTCCAGACTGCATTTATTTTACAGTGTATCAGGCATGGGCAAACTTTGGCCCTCCAGGTGTTTTGGACTTCAACTCCCACAATTCCTAACAGCCTACCGGCTGTTAGGAATTGTGGGAGTTGTCGTCCAAAACACCTGGAGGGCCAAAGTTTGCCCATGCCGGGTGTAGATGCAACCCAAGAGCAGAAATCCAGAATGGTGAGAGTCCTAGAGGCTCCCCAACCTGAACTTAGCTTGGGAAGAAAGCAGCCAATCAGAGCCTATTAGAAAACCCACCAATGGCCGCCAAGAACCCCACGCGCCCCCTCCTCATTGCATTGGGAATAAAAGCAGGGCATCCCAGGCTCAGGTTCAAACCGCATCTTGGTTGGAGGAAATTCCCGACAAACCCCACAGCCCTTCCGAAAGGTAAGTCGCCTTCTTCCTCCTGCAAACCTGGAGAGAGGATAATTATTCGGGTGGGTTTGATTTATTTAATTTATACCCCGCTTTTTCTCCCAGTGAGTCGGACACTTATTGGAGTCTCTCCTCCTCTCCTGCTTGTCCTCATCACAACAATCCAGAGCCAGAAACCTCAACAGCCAGTCTCTTTGGATAAGCAGCTCTTCTCCATCTCTATCTTTCAGCTATAACCGGGAAGAGAAACTTTTTGCGGGGGTTGCTGCCATCGTATTTCCAGCTCCACACCCAAGTTTGAAAAGGTAAGGATCCTTCCTTCTTTAGTATAGATGCACATTATTTAAGAGAATAGTGACCAGGGCCATAGCAAAAAAAATTTAAAAAAAAATCGGGGGAGGGGGAGGTGAAATTTCTTTTAGCGAATCATGAATAGTAGTAGTTCCATAATTCATAATAATTTAGAAATTAGGCTCCATTGATAAACTTCAGTGGACACTCAAGACAGATAAACTTCAGTGTATATAATTTGTACTTTTATTTTGATGTATTTTAATGTGTTTATTGCATTACCAGGGCTTGGCCCCACGTAAGCAGCCTGAGTCCCTTCGGGGAGATGGAGACGGGGTACAAAAATAAAATAATAATAATAATAATTATTATTATTATTATTGTCACACTCATGGGGATTTGGTTAACCAGTTAAAATCCATGAGTAAACCAGTTAAAAAAAAGCCTGAAATTTTTCAGGGGGAGCCTTGAACTCCTAACCACCATGCACCTTGGATATAGCCCTGAATTGGTGACATTTAAATCCAACAGTTAGTTCAAACCAGAGTACTGGAGTTTTATTATTTCAGCATGTCCTAGACATTAAGGTAGTGGGAAAAAATAGGGTAGGACAGAATTCCTCAATGCCCTGCTTTTGCCACCTTCAAACTTCACCCCAACAATGTTGTCAAAGGCTTTCATGACCAGAATCACTGGGTTGCTGTGAGCTTTCCGAGCTGTATGGCCATGTTCCAGAAGTATATTCTCCAAGATTTTTATTATTATTATTATTATTATTATTATTATTATTATTATTATTATTATTATTAGAGCATCACCTGCACGATCGTGGCATGGGACACTGTAGCCAACTCCAAGTCTCCGGATGCAGGAGACCTTCCCAGAAATGCCCCTTACAAGAATCTTCCCCTTCAGTTCTTTGGGACTGTGTCCTGGTTTGTAGTTTTGATCATAGGGTTTGTGGCGGGGGAGGGGGGGGGAGACAAAGCCTTCTCAGGCCCTTTCTACTCTGCCATATAATCCTGATTATCAAAACAGATAGTGCATATTATCTGACCTGGATTATATGAGTCTAGACTGCCATATAAACCAGTTCAAAGCAGATATTCTGGATTTTATATGGCAGTGTGGAAGGGGCCTCTGTGACTGTTTCTAGGTTTTGAAACTTACTTCTTGGGGAATCTGGGAATAACTCTCCATGACTCTCTTTCCATGAGATAGTTTTGATCTTCCTGGGCTAGGAGGGATTCTTCCAGCAAGCCATCTCTCTCTGCCTCTTTGTGTAGGGATGGGAAAGGGAGAGATTATGAATTATGGTAGCCTCTCTTTCTATCCAATAGATTCATAAAGTAGCTGACAAATGGAAAATCTTTGAGTCTCTTTTAAGAAAAAAAAGGGATATAAATAATAATAGCAATAATAATAACTTAAGTCCAATTTGATATACATACTCTGGCTTTTGCATTCCCACCCATCCTTATCTGTTCTCTGTCTTCTCCCTCCAGAGAAGCATGTCTCGGAGTGGCAAGCGCAAGATCTCTCATCAGACCGGCAGATTGGCAAGGAGGGTGATGCGACGCCGTGTCCGCTACATGAAGCTGTCTCTCTCCAAGATGTCTGACTTGCAAAAGAGTCGTTGCGAGGACATGCGGGTTCATGTCCTCCTGAAAAACACCTACCTTCACCTTAAGAACAACATCACCACCCAGTTCCCAAGTTGGGGCCAAGGAGAATCAGCCCACGACCCCACACTCCCAAATGGGATGGATCTGGTGTCTCCTGTTGGAGAGCATCACCTGCAAGATGGTGGCATGGGCCCTGAACTCACTGTGGCCAACTCCAAGTCACAGAATGCAGGAGACCTTCCCAGAAATGCTCCTCAAGCTTTGGCTTCCAACCTGGAGGAAGAGGAGGAGGCCACCAGCATCCAGGACCCCTGGCCGGAGTTGCACTGCGACACCTTCTTTGGGAACTTTCAGGTCCAGGATGATCTTTTCAGTGACATCGAGATGTCTGAGTTTGAGAGTGTTACGTCCTCAGTGGCAAATGGAGGAGAGCCCAGCGAAGAGGTAAAGGCAAGCCCCCTGCATGAAGGCAAGCCCCTTTCTGACCAGGAAGTGAGTGGCATAGCTGATCTTGATCACTTTGTGGAGCTCCTCATCAATGCGGAATAAGCTCAATACAATCCCTTTGATCAAATTGACTTCTTTGCTCAGGGTGCAATATATTCCTTGTCATTGAAGCACAGAACCCAAGCATTCTTAGAGGGGTCCAAATTACTTAGCCTTACGTGTTGCACTTTAAGCTCCACCATCTTTTGGTACTCCAAGCCTTGCCTTGATATTTATGACTGCCCCCATCATAAAGCACTCCACAGATAGTATTATTATCATATGAGTTGCTACTTACTAATGATTGTGCCCACACATTCCACAATAATGTTAAAGGGAGGGTAAAGGGCTCCTGGTCAATTTGTGGGTGGGGCAAGATGTTCCTGGCCCATTCCCACACTTGTGCTATTGGGTTTTCCTCCCACCTGTGGCTTTTTCTGTTAAATATTCAAGTGCCTCTTGTAGGTCATACAATTCTTCTTACAGCTAAAGTATTCCTTGCATTGGGCTAAGAAGGTAGCTGAGGCTAATGCTCAGGCTAATGAGTCCACTTGGCAGATTATGGGTCAAAACCTTCAGCGGTCTTCCATTCACTATGATGATTTGCACTTTGTCCCCAAATCCCTCAAAGACCTGCTCTGATTGTCAACATACAAGGAAGATGATTTTGTGCAATATTTCAGCTGATGTATGTGTAACATTCTTTGTTGATGCCTGTTTTAGTGACTGGATTTTCAAACTATTTTTAATAAGGATTTGACAATAAAAAAACTTTTTCCAATATTTGTGTGCTGCATTCCTTCACAGCTGTCTTTTAGGTGTGATCCATCAACACAACTCTTTGCATCTTAAGAGAAGTTTCATTTAGCTGGCAATATGGTATTTGAGTCTCTTGCAAGTGTTTGACTGGCCAGTTTTTTTAATGCATTCTCTACACTGCAATGCCCCAGGTGGCAAAATCAAGCAATCCTTATGGCCTTCCTTGAACAACAGTTTGCAACAGGTGTGGCAACTTCGAACTCATAACATTCATTTCTCAAAGGCTCCTTAAAATATTCAGTGTTGACCATGAAAGCCAAAGCAGTTCTATGTTTTGTCAGAGGTTTTCATGGCCAGAATCACTAGGTACACAGAATCGGACTACACAGAGAAGCCATTGAAATCCACCTGCATGTGGACAATTTCAACAGAAAGGAGGAAATAATGAAAATGAACACAATCTGGCTACCAGTATTTAAAAACTCTAAAATCAGGACAGTATATAAAAAACAACACTCTGAAGACAGAGGAATTCCAGACATGAATCAATTGGGGCCAGCTAACACCTCCCAACAAAGGATTTCTCCTAGCAGAAATAAATAATAATAATAAACTTTATTTCTATTCTGCCCTATCTCCCTGAAGGGACTCAGGGAGAATTCCAACAAACAATGGCACACATTCAATGCCTTCAAAAACCAGATAAATATTGGCATAATATCCCAGCAACACCCCAGGGAGGAAGTAGCCAGACCTTGAAGCTGAAAGGCTTTTCAATGCTAATAAAGGTGGCCAATAGCAACATCCACACTTGCCGCAAACAGACAAGGGTTCTTTCTCCCACTCTGGACCTTACATGGATATATAACCCCACTTGCCTAGTTTCCAACAGACCTCACAACCTCTGAGGATTCCTGCCATAGATGCAGACAAAATGTCAGGAAGAATGCTTCTGGCACATGGCCATACAGCCCGGAGAATTCGCAGCAACCCAAAAGCAGTTCTTTTCATCAAGGCCCATGTTTAGGAAATTTGTAAGGTCCCTATTAAGTACATTTCAGTATTCCAAACACAAGTTTTATAACAACTCCCACTGATCTTCTCCCATGTTGAGAAGCAGGTTGGGATGAACAGGTGCCATTGTTCCTTCATTGCTTCTTGTTAAAGCAGAAAGGGAGTGAACATTTACAGGCTGGATGGATTAGTAGCAACAAAGTGGTTTCACAGAAAACACTGGGAAGTTCAAACTGGAGCTTGTAATCCAAATTTGGAGGATTAGGGATACATTTTCAAGACATGAATCCTGTTTTTAAAGGGGAAAGTATTGAGTCTCAAAGGTTCCCTTACTTCAACAAATAGGTAGTATTCAACTTAATTGGTTGCATAGGTACATGCACTGAAAACATCTACATTTTTTGCTTACACCAAAGGAAAACATGTTTTCTAAAGGAAAGTGAGAAGTAAAGAGCACAGCAGAGCAGGTACTCACCCTCTTGAAGGAGGAAAAATAAGAGTGAAAGAGAAGAGGGAGGGATCTTTTATGTGGCCACAGATACAACTAGAAGTTTCTGTGACCAGGTGCCAGGACACCTTGATGGCCATGCATTACACCTGGTGATAATGGAGCAAATAGGGGAAAGAGAGGTGGTATGTGTGGGAGAAAAGCATATGCGTATTACCTCTTGAATGCCTTGAAATGCTTTAGCTCAGGCATGGGCAAACTTTGGCCCTCCGGGTGTTTTGGACTTCAACTTCCAGAATTCCTAACAGCCGGTAGGCTGTTAGGAATTCTGGGAGTTGAAGTCCAAAACACCCGGAGGGCCAAAGTTTGCCCATGCTTGCTTTAGCTTCTATCCCAGTAGGCCATTGATGTTGCTTAACAATTCATGGGCTTTTATGGACTGTTGCTCACCATTGGCTTGGGGCTACTGGGAATTATAGTCCCAACACAACATCTGGAGGGCCACACTTTGGTCATGTATATAAGCTAAATTGTTTAATCAATGAGCAGGTGTTACATTTCTGAGCCACAAACTTGGTGGTCCAATACTTAAATGTCTGTTATGGGCTTCTGACTATGTCCATTGGATTAAATCAGATATCAGACATGAGCTAGTTTTGGCTGCCCCTGTATTAAAACTTGAGGAAAACAAAAGTTTTTGTAATGAAGGTCTTAATACATGGTTGTCATGGTCATCCATGGATTACATTCTCCTCCCTGAATTTGTCTAAGAACAAGTCTTTATTGTGTTGTGGTTTTAGGGATAGTATGGGATGAGATGTACCCAACATGATATAGTTTTAAGGTCTAGGCCTGTGGTTCTCAATCTGGGATCTCCAGATGTTTTTGGCCTACAACTCCCAGAAATCCCAGCCAGTTTACCAGCTGTTAGGATTTCTGGGAGTTCAAGGCCAAAAAGGATTTCTGGGAGTTGAAGGCCAACTGAGGACCCCAGATTGAGAACCACTGGCCAGGTTATTTTTTCGACACCTAGAGTAGTGTCTTTATTATTATTATTATTATTATTATTATTATTATTATTATTATTATTATTATTATTATTTTATTATGACACAGCAAACAAGATAGATATGCTGGATTTCATATCACAAAATCACAAGTCGAGCACTTCCCAAGTGTCTAGGACTGTGTGATGTATTTTCGGATGATGCGTGCAGATCCCAGCAGGGTGGCCTTTTGCAGTTGGCAGATCGTAATTTTGTCAATGTCTATTGTTTCCAAATGCCGGCTGAGATCTTTTGGCACGGCACCCAATGTGCCCATCACCACTGGGACCACCTGCACTGGTTTCTGCCAGAGTCTTTGAAGTTCAATCTTGAGGTCCTGACAGCGGCTGAGTTTTTCCTGCGGTTTTTCTTCAAGGCGACTGTCCCCTGGGATGGCAACATCAATGATCCAAACCTTTTTCTTTTCCACAACTGTGATGTCTGGTGTGTTGTGTTCCAGAACTTTGTCAGTCTGGATTCGAAAGTCCCACAGTATTTTTGCGTGCTCATTTTCCAATACTTTTGCAGGTTTGTGATCCCACCAGTTCTTTGCTGCTGGGAGGTGGTACTTGAGTCATAAGTTCCAATGGATCATTTGGGCCACATAGTTGTGCCTCTGTTTGTAGTCTGTCTGTGCAATTTTCTTACAGCAGCTGAGGATATGATCAATGGTTTCGTCGGTTTCCTTGCACAGTCTGCATTTTGGGTCATCAGCTGATTTTTTGATCTTGGCCTTAATTGCATTTGTTCTGATGGCTTGCTCCTGGGCTGCAAGGATCAGGCCTTCTGTCTCCTTCTTCAGGGTCCCATTCGTGAGCCAGAGCCAGGTCTTCTCCTTATCAGCTTTTCCTTCAATTTTGTCAAGGAACTTTCCATGCAATGTTTTGTTGTGCCAGCTGTCAGCTCTAGTTTGTAGTGTGGCTTTCTTGTACTGGTTTTTTGTCTGCTGTGCTTTTGAGGAGTTTCTGATTTTTGACTTCAATCAAAGCAGGTTCTTCACTTTGCTTTACATATTCTGCCAGGGCATGTTCTTCTTCTTTGACTGCTTGTTTTACTTGCAAGAGTCCTCTGCCCCCTGATCTTCTAGGCAGATATAGCCGGTCAACATCACTGCGAGGGTGCAATGAATGATGAATGGTCATGAGTTTTCTTGTTTTTCTGTCCAAATTGTCCAGTTCCATCTGTGTCCAGTTTATGATGCCAGCAGTATATCTTATGACAGGTATGGCCCAGATGTTTATGGCCTTGATGGTGTTGCCTCCATTGAGCTTGCTTTTGAGAATTTTTCTGACCCTCACTTTCAATGATTTTTCCCTTCTTCAATGCCACTGTCGAACATTTGTCCAAGCCAAACTCCATGCTGATATCAGTGCTAAAAATTCGGACAGTGTTAGTCAGAGACTGGATTTCAGTTTCTGTTTTTCCATACAGCTTCAGGTCATCCATGTACATCAGATGCGAAAATTTGTGAGAATTCTTAGATGTTTGATAGCCGGGATTTGTTTTTTGTAAGATTGTTGACAGAGGGATCATGGCAATAATGAAAAGCAGAGGGGAGAATGAGTCTGCGTGGAAAATTCCTCTCCTGATGTTGACAAGTCCATAGCTTTCATTTCCAACAAACAGTTCAGTTTTCCAGTGCTCCATCATGTTTTCAATGAAGGTGCCAACGTTTTTACTAATTCCGATGGCGTCCAGGCACTTAATGATCCAGCTGTGTGGGAGTGAGTCAAAGGCCTTTTTGTAGTCAATCCACATCATGTGAAGATTAGCTTTTCGGCTTTTACAGTTCTCCAGAATCATTTTGTCAATCAATAACTGGTCTTTTGTGCCCCTGCTTTTCCGTTTGTTGCCTTTCTGTTCATCTGGCAAGATGTTTTTTTCTTCAAGTTAGTCTTGAATTCTGTCAACTATGATGCCAGTCAGTAGTTTAAACATAGTGGGCAGACACGTTGTTGGCCTGTAGTTTTCTGGTGCTGCTCCTTTTGCTGGATCTTTTTGTATCAGGTAAGTTCTTCCAGTTGTTAGCCATTCACTGATACTTCCTTTCTGCAGCATCTCATTGAATTGTTGGGCCATTTTTCCATGTAAACTAATCAGATGTTTGAGTCAAAATCCATGAAGTTGATCACTACCAGGCGATGTCCAGTTCTTGACTTTTTGCACTCGTTTGCTGATCATTTCAGTTGTTATTTCCATCAGTTCCATTTTGTTCTGTGAGAATTTTCCTTCAAACTCCTTTATCCACCCAGCGTTTTTGTTGTAGTTCTTATTATTTTCCCAAAGCTCTTTCCAGAACTTTGTTGTTGCAGTTTTCTCTGGCTTTATGGTTACTGTGTCTGTTGTTTGGTTCAGGCTCTGGTAGAACCGTCTTTGGTCTGATTGAAACAGTTGATTTTGTCTGTACTGGGTGATTCTGGGTTCATATATTTCCATTTTTCTGGCTGTTGCTGTAATTTGTTCTTTCACGATTTCCAAAGCTTCTTCAATTTTTCTGGTGTTCAGCCAGTACTTTCTGATCAGGTATTGCTTGATTTTGTCATTCTTCAGTTTCTTCTCTTTCATATTTTTCAGGTTACTTGCATCTGATCTAAGTTTCTTGATTTTCAACTCTAGCCTGACCTTCCACTTTGGTTTTCCAGTCGATTTTCTTTGGGTCTGCCTTGGTTGTA
Source organism: Anolis carolinensis (assembly GCF_035594765.1). Classification (NCBI taxonomy): domain Eukaryota; kingdom Metazoa; phylum Chordata; class Lepidosauria; order Squamata; family Anolidae; genus Anolis; species Anolis carolinensis. Next base: position 11,081,805 of record NW_026943821.1, on the reverse strand, counting down.
GGAGCCCAAGCTCTTCTGTTACTATCACTGCTGCACTGTAGGCATACTGGTTTGTTTGTTCAATTGATGTTATTTGGACAGTGGAGAGTACTGCATTCACATCTTTCATGAGAGGCGCCAGGTGTCTCTTGGGCACTGTTTTTAGAGTTGGGAGCCGCTGTCTTATTGCATTTGCTGCAGCATGGGCCATGATCTTATCCTTGAGCTCTTGTTGTCTTGCTGTCAAGGTTCCTGGTGGTTCAACAGGTGTTTCAAGTGCTGGTTCTTCAAATTCTTGCAAAGGCTCCACACTTTCTTCTGGTTCAATCTGTTCCACCATTCCAAGTGTTGCTGGAGTCTCTGCTGCTGTCTGTGCTGTGGTCTGATGGTAATTTGCTTTGCAGATTTTCTGGATTTCTTCGAGTTCAACTTCACTGAACACTTTGTTTCTGATTATGAATCTTCGTTGGTCAGCCAGTCGGGGTTCTGTTATCTGTGAGTCAGGATACTCTTGTTTCCATAGCTGATGCATCCTTTTTTGGTAGCCGCGCTTTTCAGGTTCAGAGTTGTAATAGCATTTCATGACTGTGCGGTTTTCTGGCATTGTATATTTCTGCCGCTTCTGTGACTGTTCATTTGGGTTTTGATGATTCCGTAGCCCACTTGTCGATGGATGTCCAGAATCAGCAGCATCCACCGCGGTCCTTTTTATCCTGGGCGACAACCGAGCCAGTATAGACTTTGTTTTGCTTGATTCTCCATAATGCTATTGGGTTAGGTGCACTTGGTTGCATTCCTCATCTGAGGCCTCTCTGGCTTGGTTGGACCTGCCGGTAGTTACACTACCGCCAGCACAGCCCTCAGCATCCTCGGAATGGTTAAGCCCCCCCCCACCACGTCAAGGTGGCACCTGCGGGGGGGATTATTATTATTATTATTATTATTATTATTATTATTATTATTAATACCCTGTTCCATCTCCAGAATGACTCTGGGTGGCTTACACTGGGACAAGCCCAAAACAGTATTACATTAATAAAAACAGTACAGTAGAGTCTCACTTATCCAACATAAACAGGCCGGCAGAATGTTGGATAAGCGAATGTCCGATTGTTATGGCTCCGATTCAAGAGCTTGCAAACTCAGCTCTTGGAATCGGTCCCATGACATGGTACTCCCCCTTCGTCTGACCACTTCTTCTGTATCTCGGTCGCTTTGATCCTGGAACAAAACAGACATAGACACTATGTATCCATTTTATCCAAAGTACCCATATACTGCCTCGACTTAGGCAAAGTCAAGAATGACATAATGTTTACATGCAATCTTCTTTATTACCTTCATTTCAACGTCACACCACACGTAAAAACCATCACCACAGACTCACACCACGTGTTAACATCATCGCTACAAAACAAACTACTCATTAAAATTGTTTTGGTTTTCCCTCTTGAGTTTCCCATGCTCCGTCACCAGGTGTCCCGTTGAAGCTGTAGAGGAGTGTAAATTGTTATGGCTCCGATTCAAGAGCTTGCAAACTCAGCTCTTGGAATCGGTCCCATGACATGGTACTCCCCCTTCGTCTGACCACTTCTTCTGTATCTCGGTCGCTTTGATCCTGGAACAAAACAGACATAGACACTATGTATCCATTTTATCCAAAGTACCCATATACTTCTTTAGTAAGCTACGATGAAACACAGGGTGTATTTTCCCTAGGCTTTTTGGTAATTGCAATTGGAAGGTTACTTCGTTTATGATCCCCTGTATTCTGAAGGGTCCAATAAACTTAGGGCTTAGCTTTTTTGAAGGCAGACCTAGTTTTATGTTTTTTGTACTTAGCCATACTAAATCTCCCCTTTCCAACTTATCGCCTTCCTTTCTTTTTCGATCTGCAAATGTTTTGTATTTTTTGTGCGCTTCTTTCAGAGCCGCAGTCACTTGGTCCCAACATTCTTGCATTTGAGCTGTCCATTTCCCTACCCCTATTTCTCCATCCTCTGGCCACTTCGGCAATTGGGGTAAAGGCTGAACTTCATGTCCATAAATCACTTCAAATGGGGATTTATTTGTTGCGGAGTGAACTGCAGAATTAAAGGCTAACTCCGCAAATGCTAACCACCTAGACCAATCGTTTTGTCTTTTGTTTGAATATATGCGAAGGAACTGCCCAAGTGTCTGTTGCGTGCGTTCCACCGCCCCGCAGAACTCATGCTCCTTTCCGCTCCTAACATTTCCAAAAACTTTCCCCAAAACTTGGCTGTGAATTGGACACCCCTGTCACTGACCACCCGGCTAGGACATCCGTGTAGCTTATAAATGTGATTTATATATAACTCAGCTAGTTTTTCTGCTGATGGTAGCTTTGCAAGCGCTATAAAGTGAGCCTGCTTGGAAAATAAGTCTAATACAGTCCATATATAACGATAACCCTTACTGGTAGGTAATTCCCCCACAAAATCTATAGCTACACATTCCCAAGGTCTGGTAGGTTCCGCCACTGGCTGTAATAGCCCCATTGGTCTCCCCCCCGGCAATTTATTCATGGCACAATCGTCACATTGGGTAACATAATCCTTTATGTCTTTTCTCATTCCTGGCCACCAACACTGTTTCGCTACGGTCTTGGTAGTTTTTGTAATTCCCATGTGTCCCGCGCTTTGGTTGTCATGAAAACGATTCAATATTTTGGTCCTTAGTGCTGCAGGGATGTACAGCTTTTTTTTCACAAACCATAATCCCCCCTTTTGTTCCCCTTTGTCTGGGTTGGTCAAAATCCATGGGTCCTTTTCGTACGACTGTGCAAGTTCCTTTTCCCAAACACTGCCTTCGGTAATTTTGGCTGCAGCCAAATCCTCCTTTTTCGATTGTGTCCTCGTGGTGACTGCTAATCCCCATTGTTTTTCGGAAAACAAAGTCCCTTCTTTCGCTACGGTTGTGTCCTCATGTTGGGGCATGCGGGAGAGTGCATCGGCCAGAATGTTTTGTTTTCCTTGGAAAAATTTTAATTGAAAATTAAATCTACTGAAATACTGTGCCCATCTAATTTGTTTGGGAGATAATTTTCGTGGAGATTTTAGATATTGGAGATTTTTATGATCAGTCCATACTTCGAATGGAATTTCACTCCCTTCGAGGAAGTGCCTCCAGCATTCTAATGCTTTCAAGATTGCTAACGCTTCCTTTTCCCATATGGGCCAGCATTTTTCAGTTTCGCTAAATTTTCGCGATAAATATCCACATGGCTTCAAATTCCCGTTTTGATCTTTTTGTAATAGTACTGCTCCATATGCACAGTCTGAAGCATCACAATGTATTGTGAAAGGACTCTGCGTGTCTGGGTGCTTTAAGATGGGTTCCTCTGTGAAGCGTCCTTTTAAACTTTCGAAAGCTCTTTGGCATTCTGGCGTCCAAATTAATTTAGCGCCAGGGGCTTTTACTTTTGCTGTTTCCCCCCTTCCTTTCGTCTTCAAAAGTTCAGTGAGGGGCGCCGCCAGCTGAGCAAAGTCTTTTATGAATGATCTATAGAAATTTGCGAACCCTAAGAATGATTGTAATTGTCTCCTCGTCTGAGGGACTCCCCATTCCCGTACGTCCGACACTTTGGCCGGGTCCATAGCTAATCCATCTGAAGATATTCAATTTGTGTTTTGTTGAATTCACATTTGGAGAACTTTGCATACAGCTTAGCTTCCCTTAGTTTTTGTAAGACTTCCCGGACCAATTTAGTGTGCTGCTTCCTACCCTCACTCACAATAAGGATATCATCCAAAAATACAAATACTCCTCGATATAATAGTGGGCGGAGTATTTCGTTTATGAGTTGCATGAAACAGGAGCCCCCATTTTTTAATCCGAAAGGCAAAACTAAATATTCAAAAAGTCCATACGCGCAGGAAAATGCAGTTTTCCAAGTATCCCCAGGCTTAATTCTCAATTTATGGTACGCTTCGATTAAATCTAGCTTCGTAAATATGGTCCCTTTCTTCAATACGGTAATTAGGTCCTTTACTAGTGGCATGGGGTATTTATTGTCTATGGTATTTATTATTTATGGTATTTAATGGCATTCAAATTTCGATAATCAATGCATAATCTTAACGAATTGTCTTTCTTCCTTCTGAATAAAACGGGGGCCCCCAAAGGGGAGTCAGAAGGCTTGATGAATCCTCGTGCCAAATTTTTATCAATATATTTCCTCAGTTCCTCCTTTTCTTGAACAGACATGGGATAGACTTTGGGCTTTGGTAAACTTGCCCCTGGGGTTATTTCAATTCCCACTTCTAGATTCCTTTTGGGAGGTAATTTGCTTGCTTCCTTTTGATTAAACACATCTACGAAGTCTCTGTATTCCGGGGGTAGTAGCTCTTTAGTTATTTCCTCTGACTCATCCCCCTCGCTCCCTTCCACTGCTATCTTGCCTATCTCCTCTTCCGTTTGTTGTTCTCTGAAAGACATGCTTTTTCCCCTCCAATCTACTTCGGGATTAGCCTGCTCTAGCCACGGGATTCCCAGTATTACATTGTACGTGGCAATAGGGGATATTACAAATGGTATTCTTCCTTCCCATTTCCCTATTTTACATGGAATCCCCTGTATTTCCTTCTTTGATAATCCCCCGGCCGCAAACGATCCATCCAACTGCGAGAACGCAATTGGAACTTTTAGTATTGCCTGCTGGCATTTTAGAGCCTCTGCTAATTCCGGAGTCATAATGTTCCTGGAGCAACCACAATCTACCAATGCTCTACAGGTGGCTCGATTCTCTAGTCCCGATAAGCAAATTGGCACTACCATCATGCGTCTGTCTTGACTCACCACCTTCTCCGGAGGCTCTGGGGCTTGTATCTCCTCCTCCGCTCGTCTCCCGGCCACGTTCATGGGTTTCGGGGCTTTCTGCGGTTCTCCCTTCCGGGCCCAGCATTCTGCTGCCTGATGGCCTGCTTTCCCACACACAAAACATCCTTGTTTGGTCCTGTAGTCATCGCCTTTGGAAGCGATTCCATGCCGTCCCCCGGGGCGTTCTTGCTTTCTCATTTCCCCTCGACCCCTCGCTGGCGGTCGCTGCTGGGCGCTGCCGCTCCGGTAGCGCTTCACTTGGGATAGAGTGGATTCAACGTGCCCTGCTAGTTGAATCCACCCCTGCAAAGTCTCTGGATCATCTCTGTGCGCCGCCCAACTAAATATCTCAGGGCGTAGTCCCTCCTTAAACATCTCAACTTTGGTGACTTCGGACCACTCTGGTACCTTTTCCGCAAGATGGAGGAATTCCTCTGCAAATTCAGACACCGTTTTGTCCTTTTGCTTTATGATTTTCAACTGGTCGCGAGCTCTCAATTGCTCCAGCGGGTCTCTGAAACGGTTCTCTAGGGCAGCTAGAAATCGATGTACCGACCTCAAACACGGGTCGTGCCTAGCATGTAATTGGACATACCAGCTGGCTGCCCCTCTTTTGAGGGTATTTCCGATGGCTCGAACTTTACTTCCTTCGGAGGGGAATGTATGTGCGTTGTCTTCCATGTATCCCCTAATACAAACGAGGAAAAAGTTCAGTTCGGATGATTCTCCTCCGTATTCCAATTTGAGCTCCTCTCTCCTGGGTGTCCACCCTGCGATAGGGTGCCTTTGAACGAGTGGCATGGGGAGGGGTTGCATCAGGTTCCTCTGAACTGACCCTTCAACCATGCCGCACCCCAGTCCTGTAGTTGCCCTCCGCGGTCCTCCGAATCCCGATGCTGCCGTAGGCCCTTCCATCCACTTAAATGTAGGCCCCGCTGTTGCTCCCTCGTCTCGTCTACCGATTCTCTCCTCGTCCCCGCCGTCGGATGGCGCATCCTCTCCGTCTCCATGGGCATCCAGCTCCTCTCCGCCCTCCTCCACCAATCCACTGGACCCGATCCCTGGCCCTAGCGGTAATTCGACTCCAACACCAAGTCGGGGGGTTGGGATTCTCGTTGGGGTTGGCGGCCTCAGAGTTCCCAAGGCTCGCTGGCGATTCATCTCCTGCTCCATCTTTTCCCGAAACTCCAGCTCCTGCCAATATTCCTCGTCACCGCCAACTGCCGTTGGGCTCTGCGTTGATGCGCGCAGGTCCCTTTGGCTCCAGGCTTCGCTCTTGCCCGGTCCTCCTTCGGTGCCGTATTGGGTGGGCTCCCTCTGGAGATTCTCCTCCAACAACGGCACCAATCTTCCCACAGTTTCCGATAGCCGGGATAGGTTGGTTTCCAGGATGGATAACCGTAGTGCCACGGTCTCTGGCATACTCCCACCGGATCCCCAACTGGTCTCCGCAGCCGCTGGAACTCCTCTTCCCCCTCTGGGGATTCTGTGGGTCACTCCGTTTGGCCTAGGGTAGCCGGTGGAGGAAGCGATGGCCTGTGGCGTTTCCCCTCCCTCCGGACGAACATCTGGTAAGGGGCCCTCTGCCCCTTTCGGGCTCCGATTGCCCCCTCCGCTCATTTTCACTTCACTGCTGCTCCGCAGGAGGGTGAGAATGGGGATTCTCGACTTAATGTCGCGCTCACTTCAAACGACCGGCATGAACACAGACCAAAGGTATCTGCTATCAAACAGGATCTTTATTGAAGAACACTCGACTTAGGCAAAGTCGAGAATGACATAATGTTTACATGCAATCTTCTTTATTACCTTCATTTCAACGTCACACCACACGTAAAAACCATCACCACAGACTCACACCACGTGTTAACATCATCGCTACAAAACAAACTACTCATTAAAATTGTTTTGGTTTTCCCTCTTGAGTTTCCCATGCTCCGTCACCAGGTGTCCCGTTGAAGCTGTAGAGGAGTGTAAATTGTTATGGCTCCGATTCAAGAGCTTGCAAACTCAGCTCTTGGAATCGGTCCCATGACAAGCGAATATGTTGGATAATAAGGAGGCATTAAGGAAAAGCATATTAAACATCAAATTAGGTTATGATTTTGCAAATGAAGCACCAAAACATCATGTTAGACAACAAATTTGGCAGAAAAAGTAGTTCTATATGTAGTAATGCTATGTAGTAATTACTGTATTTATGAATTTAGCACCAAAATATCATGATATATTGAAAACATTGACTACAAAAATGCGTTGGATAATCCAGAACGTTGGATAAGCGAGTGTTGGATAAGTGAGACTCTACTGTAACACAATAAAATCACAGTATAATAACACATCTTACAAAAGTTAAAATAACTTAAAACATAGACAGTAATCCCAAGCCGTAGTCAAGCACCATAGGCCATGGGCTATTTAAGGGAAATGGAAATCTGAAAATGCATATAAGTATCTTTTATAATGGTGTTAAATTTTAATTTATATCCTAACCTAATGTAAACACTGTGCTGATGTGCATGGATGATTGTAAGGTAGGATTATGTACTGGCCATTGACCGTAATAAAGATATCTTATTTAGGGACTGACTTGGAACTAGTATATTTCCCCTTTTTTTTCCTGGACTACAAGTCCCAGAAGCAATCATCATGGTTCTCCATAAATTTTGGACTTCAATACCCAGAATCCCTCAACTTGTCCCAGCACCTCAATATGGCACAGCACCCAATGTGCCCATCACCACCGGGACCACCTACACTGGTTTCTGCCAGAGTCTTTGAAGTTCAGTCTTGAGGTCCTGATAGCGGCTGAGTTTTTCCTGTTGTTTTTCGTCAATGCGACTGTCACCTGGGATGGCAACATCAATGATCCAAACCTTTTTCTTTTCCACAACTGTGATGTCTGGTGTGTTGTGTTCCAGAACTTTGTCAGTCTAGATTCAGAAGTCCCATAGTATCTTTGCGTGCTCATTTTCCAATACTTTTGCAGGTTTGTGATCCCACTGTTGTCGACCGCGTTTTAGGGGATCGGGCCCTTAAGGAGAGACCCGATCTGGTCCTGAGAGAACGGACCTTGGCGAAGCCAAAAGGAGAATTACGAGCCGCAATACAACCTGAAGCCGAAATGAAGAAGGTCCGCCAAAGTTGAAGGAAAATCCGCCAAGGAGTCTTTATTGAGCAATTCAGCTGAAGAGGACTCTAGTAGCGATCATTCGGTCTACTAGGGTCCCATACAATCAAAATAAAGCCATACTTATACAAAATTTCAGTCTGACAACCCTTTGAATTTCCCGCCCTGCTTCCCCGCCCATCTGATCGTTCATAGGCTAGAAGGTTGAACGAGACGTGTCACGACCCAGGCTGCAGAGCACCAATAACCATACACAGAGGCCTGAATCTAACTAATATCTTTATTAAGGAATTGTATAAAGTTAATAAAAGCAAGTGTAGGAAATAGTTCAGGAGTAGACCTTTCAGGGAAGGTCAAAATTAGTCCAAAGAAACAATGTCCAATATGAAATATTAAGGTCCAAAGTTGTAATCCAATAACCGAAACACTCACTTCGCCAAGCGAAGTGAGGGGAGATGACAAGGTCCTTTAGTCCATGAAACTTGAGCAAGGCTAGGAAATAACTTGATACTTGGAACACAAGGCTTGAACGAGGCAACAAGAAACGAGGAGCAAAAACAAGATCCGTGGAATTTACTTGGCAAGGTCCGGGAAGCAAGGCAAGATCCGTGGAAGTAAACAAGGCTGGGAACGAAGGCTTGGAAACAGGAACGAGGCTTGGAAACAGGAACAAGGCTTGGAAACAGAGTAGCTGTCCACACACGCTACTCCAGTAGCTGACGAATTGACTCCGCAAGATTCCAAAAGGGGCAAGGAACCTAAATAGGGCCTCGTTTCCCACCAGAGAACACTTCTCTGGGGAAACCAGAAACGAAAGTCAATCTCTGTGTCCAGATGTATGACTCCCTAAAATTTCTCATGGAAGCAGGCTTAATCATCAGAATGCTTTGCTGCGATTCTCAGGCTTCGGCGATTAGCCTGCTGAACTCCTTTTTGTTGTAGATAATAATTACGGCGAGAAAATGGGGGAGATTTTGACTCAGGGCTTGTTTGGCAGATTTCTGGAATACAAACCTCCTGCAGGTGCAAGGGCTCTAATTCAGGCTGGGAAAGTTCCCTTTCTGGCTGAAATGGTGGAAAACCCAAGTTTTCCTCTTCATCTGTCACAACAGCACTAGGAACTAGCACTACATGGCCCATGAGTCATCACAAGACGGGCTTTCGTTTCCCGCCTTGCTCCGTTGGCCCAATAGGAAGCTGCCTTTTGTCTCTACTCGGGCCAATCAGGAAAGAGAAGGCGGGAGTTATCGAAACAATGAGGTGACGGGACAGGAACTAGCGGATTAAGTCCTGCTAGACCGATTTCTAAAGGGTGCTTAATTTATTAATGGCAGCAATCAAGGGTGTCCGGGTTTCTGTCACGTATACAGATTTTAGATATGCCTTGGGGTGTCAGAGATGGAAGCAAAGATGGGTGGTGATGAGCCATATTGACAGGCTCTGCAGGGCGCCTTCCTGAGGTGTCCTGGTTTTTCCTTTGGGTGAGATATGACAATGTTTGCCTTGGGGCAAATCACCTTTAGGTCAACAACTCCGAATTCGGCGACTCAAGCCCTATATTGTCCATGCAATTTGAATTTGATTGGATTTAGCGGTGGCAGATTATCCTTTTGTTTTTGGGAAAGGAAGCCTGGGTCATAGGAAATGGGGTTCATGTTGAGTTCAAAATATTTCCTATTTGATTTCATGATTTGACAATTATATGAAATAAAATGAAAAATAAAATAAAGTTGGAATATAAACCATGCTGGGAAAAATACATATTTTCCGGGGATCCCAAAGAGTACAAATACATATAGGCAGATAGATAGATTTCATGGAAATAAGGGAGAATCCATAAAAGTGAGTTACATTGCATAAAGGGGAATCATGAATGATATAAACAATTGAAAATATTTGATAAGAACGAAGTTCATAACATCTGGAGAACCCAGCATGGAAATTCACAAAAGTGGAGTTTTAGCAGCATGATTTTACAATTCATGAATTCATCTCTTGCCTCAGGCTAAAAGGTCAAACACCTTTTGTACAGAGAGTTTTAGTAAACCACAGTAAACTCCAGTAAAAAGTCTCAATCACCTTCTACTATAAATATATGGAATATAGAACATAAAGTCTTGATTTTTGAACTATCTTTTACAAAGTCCTGGGGGGGGGGGGTCACCTCGATCACACCACCAGTTCATTACTGCTGGGAGGTGGTACTTGAGGCATAAGTTCCAATGAATCATTTGGGCCACATAGTTGTGCCTCTGTTTGTAGTCTGTCTGTGCGATTTTCTTACAGCAGCTGAGGATATGATCAATGGTTTCGTCAGCTTCCTTGCACAGTCTGCATTTTTATTTTTCGATCTTGGCCTTAATTGCATTTGTTCTGATGGCTTGCTCCTGGGCTGCAAGGATCAGGCCTTCTGTCTCCTTCTTCAGTGTCCCATTCGTGAGCCTATTATTATTATTATTATTATTATTATTATTATTATTATTATTATTTATACCCCACTTTATCTCCCTAAAGGGGACTGAAAGCAGCTTGACATCAAAGCATCGTCTCACTCGTTCAGTCGTTTTCGACTCTTCGTAACCTCATGGACCAGTCCACGCCAGAGCTCCCTGTCGGCCGTCACCGCCCCCAGTTCCTTCAAGGTCGAGCCAGTCACTTCAAGGATACCGTCCATCCATCTTGCCCTTGGTCGGCCTCTCTTCCTTTTTCCTTCCATTTTCCCCAGCATCATGATCTTCTCCAAGCTTTCCTGTCTTCTCATGATGTGGCCAAAATACTTCAACTTTGCCTCTAATATCCTTCCCTCCAATGAGCAGCTGGGCATTATTTCCTGGAGGATGGACTGGTTGGATCTTCTTGCGGTCCAAGGCACTCTCAGGATTTTCCTCCAGCACCAAAGTTCAAAAGCGTCTATCTTCTTTCACTCAGCCTTCCTTATGGTCCAGCCCTCGCATCTATAGGTCACTATGGGGAATACCATTGCTTTCACTATGCGGACCTTCGTTGCCAGTTTAATGTCTCTGCTCTTCACTATTTTGTCAAGGTTGGCCATTGCTCTCCTCCCAATAAGTAGATGTCTTCTGATTTCCTGGCTGCAGTCTGCATCTGCAGTGATCTTTGCACCTAGAAATATAAAGTCTCTCACTGCCTCCATGTTTTCTCCCTCTATTTGCCAGTTGTCAATCGGTCTGGTTGCCATAATTTTGGTTTTCTTGATGTTTAACTGCAGCCCGGCTTTTGCACTTTCTTCTTTCACTTTGGTGATAAGGCTCCTCAGCTCTTCCTCACTTTCAGCCATCAGAGTGGTATCATCTGCATACCTGAGGTTGTTAATGTTTCTTCCAGAAATTTTAACTCCAGCCTTGGATTCTTCAAGACCTGCACGTCGCATGATGTGTTCTGTGTACAAGTTGAATAGGGAGGGTGAGAGTATACAGCCCTGCCGCACTCCTTTCCCAATCTTGAACCAGTCTGTTGTTCCGTGGTCTGTTCTTACTGTGGCTACTTGGTCTTTATACAGATTTCTCAGGAGACAGACAAGGTGACTTGGTATCCCCATACCACCAAGTACATGCCGCAGTTTGTTATGGTCCACACAGTTGAAGGCTTTAGAGTAGTCAATAAAGTAGATGTTTTTCTGAAACTCCCTTGCTTCCTCCATTATCCAGCGGATATTGGCAATTTGGTCTCTGGTTCCTCTGCCTTTTCTAAACCCAGCTTGGACATCTGGCAGCTCTCGCTCCATGTATTGCTGAAGTCTGCATTGCAGGATCTTGAGCATTACCTTACTGCCATGGGAAATAAGGGCCACTGTACGGAAGTTTGAACATTCTTTAGCATTTACCTTTTTTGGTATGGGGATGTAAATTGATTTTTTCCAATCTGATGACCATTCTTCTGTTTTCCATATTTGCTGGCATATGGCATGCGTCACCTTGACAGCATCATCTTTCAAGATTTTTAACAGTTCAGCTGGGATCCCATCGTCTCCTGCTGCCTTGTTGTTAGCAGTGCTTCTTAAGGCCCATTCAACCTTACTTCTCAGGATGTCTGGTTCTAATTCATTCATCACACCGTCAAAGCTATCTTCTATATTTTTATCCCTCTTATACAGATCTTCTGTAGATTCTCGCCACCTTTTCTTGATTTCTTCAGCTTCTGTTAGGTCTTTGCCATCTTTGTTTTTGATCATGCCCATTTTTGCCTGAAATTTGCCTCCGATGTTTCTGATTTTCTGGAAGAGGTCTCTTGTCCTTCCTATTCTATTGTCTTCTTCCACTTCCATGCATTGCTTGTTTAAAAATAGTTCCTTGTCTCTCCTGGCTAACCTCTGGAATTGTGCATTTAGTTGGGCATATCTCCCCTTATCGCTGTTTCCTTTCGCCTTCCTTCTTTCTTGGGCTACTTCCAGTGTCTCAGCAGACAACCATTTTGCCTTCTTGGTTTTCTTTTTCTTTGGGATGTACTTTGTTGCTGCCTCCTGAACAATGTTGTGGACTTCTTTCCATAGTTCTTCTGGGACTCTATTTATCAAGTCTAGTCCCTGAAATCTATTCTTCACTTCCACTGCATATTCATTAGGAATATTTGTGAGATCATATCTAATTGGTCTGTGTATTTTCCCCATTCTCTTTAGTCTGATTCTAAATTTTGCAATAAGAAGTTCGTGGTCTGAACTACAGTCAGCTCCAGGTCTTGTTTTCACTGACTGTCCACCATCTTTGGCTGCAGAGGATGTAGTCAATCTGATTTCGGTGTTGACCATCTGGTGAAGTCCATGTGTAAACCTGTCTTTTAGGTTGTTGGAAGAGAGTGTTTGTTATGCACAGAGAGTTTTCCTGGCAAAATTCTATCAGCCTATGTCCTGCTTCATTTGGTTGTCCCAAACCATGCTTGCCTGTGATCCCGGTTATCATTTGACTGCCCACCTTAGCATTCCAATCTCCTGTAATGAGAATAATGTCTCTTTTTGGTGTGTTATCCAGTAGGTGCTGCAGATCCTCATAGAACTGATCTAATTCTGCTTCTTCAGCAGCTGTGGTTGGGGCTTATATTTGGATCACTGTGATGTTAAACAGCTTGCCTTGAACTCGAATTGAGATCATTCTATCATTTTTTGGGTTGTATCCAATCACTGCTTTCGCAACTTTATTATTAACTATGAAGGCTATTCCATTTCTTTGGTGTTCCTCTTGTCCGCAGTAGTAAATTTGGTGGTCATCTTTTGTGAAGTGACCCATTCCAGTCCATTTCAGTTCACTGACTCCCAGAATGTCTATCTTTAATCTTGACATCTCACCAATAACCACGTCCAGTTTGCCCTGGCTCATAGAACTTACATTCCATACTGTGTTGATCTCTAGAACATCCGATTCGTCCTTCACCTCCAGCACCATCGGCCGTTAGCCTTCCTTCTGGCTTTGAGCTGACTGCGTCATCACATCTGGGGCTACTTGGACTAGTCCTCTGCTCCTCCCCAGTAGCATTTTGACCATCTTCCGACTTGGGGGTCCTATCTTCCGATGGTATAGCGACATTTATCTGGCTGTACTGATCCATGTCGTTTTCATGGCAAGAATACTGGGGTGGTTTGCCATTGCCTTCCCCAGGGATCATATTTAGTCATCAAAGCATTAGTATTCAATTTCAAATATACAAATATACAAACATTAAAACAGAATTAAACACAAACAGCACTAAAAATACACAGTTTAAATCCATCAAAATATATTCTAAATTGGGCTGACCCAAATTAGCTGCCAAAATAAAGTGGGTCTGGAGCCATTAAGGGACATTTGGCCTTAGGTGCTATCTATGCCAAGCCCAGGAGATAAATCCCAGGTCAGGAAAGCCCATTGAATGGACTCAAGTTAACATATGAAAACACTGGGTGTAGTTATCTGGCAGTTTGCAGGAGGCTGAAACAACAAGACAATACCGCAATCATATGTAAATTGATGTGTTCTTCACGTTCCTCCAGGGGTTTTTAACACCTCTGGAAACCTATCTGCAAGAGGCCAAAATGTGACCCTTTACAGACTTTATGTGTTGAAGACCAAAGTGGGGATGCTTGAGTTAGTCTGTAGATGGAAAGCAACACATTATGAATGCATCTTGGTTATATCTTCACTGTAGTTTTGACACACCTATAACAGCCCTCTTGTAGTTTTGGGACTTGTAGTTTGCTGAAGCATCAGCCCTCTTTGGCAGAGGAGGCTTAGACCTTGCAAAGCTACAACTCCCTGGATTCCATAGCAGTTAAAAGTGTTGTCAAACTGCATCACTTCCACAGGGTAAATGCCCTTCTGTTCTTCAGATGCCAAAACCATTTTCAAATGCTTAATTGACGTTTTAGGTGACAGCATCAAGGGCAGAAATTTGGAAGCAAAGAAAAAAAGTTGAAGTAGATTATTCCCTTGGAATCCAGAGCAGCTAGTACCTGCTCTGGATAGTATATATTTATTAGTGATTTTATTTAGTTTATGTTCCTCATTTCCCAACAGGATGAGGTGGTATAATAATACTATTTATTATTTTTATTATTATGACATAATAATAATAATAATAATAATAATAATAATAATAATAATAATAATAAGTTGTTGCTGTAAGTTTTCCAGGCAGTATGGCCATGCTCCAGAAGCATTCTCTCCTGAAGGTTCGCCCACATCTATGGCAGGAATCCTCAGAAGTTGTGAGGTTTATTGGAAACTAGGCAAGTGGGGTTTATACATCTGTGGAATGTCCAGGGTGAGAGAAAGAACTCTTGTTTGCTTGAGGCAAGTGTGAATGTTGCAATTGGCCATCTTGATTAATAATAATAATAATAATAATAATAATAATAATAATAATAATAATCTTTATTTATATCCCGCTTTTCTTCCTCACGGGACCCAAAGCGGCATACAACATATTAAAAGTTATTATTATTATTATTATTATTATTATTATTATTATTAGAGACATTTATATCCCACCCTTCTCACCCCGAAGGGGATTCAGGGCGGCTTACAAGTTATATGTATATAGTAATGGTAAAGGTTTCCCCTGACATTAAGTCCAGTGAACCTGGGGCCTTTCAGTCTCCAGCTCAGTGCATCATATATTACTATATTGTACTATATCACTGTATTGCAATATTACATGTAATATATACAATTATAATAGTGTATTTTTTATAATTTTTATATTGTATTACATTATATGTAATACAATTATTATATGTATATACAATATATTTTATTATTAGTATAGCATAATATTATATTGTTATATTGACACAGAAGACATGGTGGAATGATGTCTTCCTGGCCCTCTTCTTCACTCGGGAGAACTAACTATATTATTTCTTTATCATCATTATTATCACTTTTATTCGCCTTCCCGACTCAGGGCATCAGCGCCCCCTAAAGGTCGGACAAAGAGGCAGCTGCGCCTTTACCTGACTTAAGGTAAGGATGCAGCCAATCAGAGCGCGCCTTTTGGAAACCCACCAATGACCGCCAAGCCCTCCTAGCCCCTTCCTCCCAGGCTTCATTCGGATTTAAAGCGGGAGCCGAATCCCAGTCTATCACTCCAAGAGCATCGCATGCCTAGATCCGTGGACATACACCGATTGCTTTTTGAAGTCGCTCTTGGTGCTCCAGTTGCATCCGAGAACACAACTTTGAAGGGAGAGAGAGACTTCTGGCGAACCTCTTATTTCCACCCCGAATTCGATTTATTTGGTAAGTACTGCAGCCTTGTTTCTTTTTCTTCCGTGTCAACCTGAGAGCGCAGATCCAAAAGTTTCTAGGTTTAATTTAATTACTAGCTTGGGTACCCGGCGTTGGCCGGGTTATTTGAAAAAGTCTTATTGTTTAAATTGTACAAAATGCATAAGGTTGTGGGTGAACTACAACTCACATCCTGCTAGGTTAACCCCGAGAAATTCCATCACTACTTAAAGTTCGTTATAATGGGCAAGTTTGCTCTGGATGCATCATCGGTGGGGTTGAGTGTGCTTTCTAGCTGTAGGGTAAACTACAACTCCCACTACGGTAAGTCAGTCTCATCAAACCCCTCCAGTAGGTTGAGTTAGTCATGGGGGTTCTGTGTGCCAAGTTTGGTCCAGATCCAGAATCGGTAGATACCACAATTTCTCTGGTTGTGGGTGAACTACAACTCCCAGAAAAGTCAGTTCCCCCCAAACCCCTCCAGTAATCAAATTTTGGCATATCATGTATGTGTGCCAAGTGTGGTCCAGATCCATTGGTGTTTGAGTTTACAGTGCTCTCTGGATGTAGGTGGACTACAACTCTCCCAAATCAAGATGAATTTTCCCCAAAGACCTCCAGTATTTTTTGCTGGTCACGGGGACTCTGTGTGCCAAGTTTGGTCCAATGCTATCTTTGGTGGAGTTCAGAGTGCAAATTGATTGCAGGTGAACTATACTAAATCCCTCCAAAAACCTCCAGTATTTTTTGTTGTTCATGGGGATTCTGTGTTAGAAATTGTGGGAGTTGAAGTCCAAAACATCTGGAGAACCGAAGTTTGCCCATGGCTGTCCTAGAATCTTGACCAATGCAACCTACTTTGTGGCACGGAGAAAAACAAAGTTTCTGGAGTATAACAACTACTTTCAAAGTAAGGACCAAACAATTAAACAGAAAATAACATTTTCAAAACTGGGACAGATTCCTCCTCCCCCCTCCCCCCCCCCCCCCGAAAATTTTGTGACATGGTGCAATAGACCATACAACAACATTTTATTTTTCAAAAACAAAACATACAGCACGGTGGAAAACACTGTTTATTTCAAATACTTCCAGTCTGTATGCATTTGAAAAGTTTGCCATTAGGAAAAACAGGAGAAAAGTATTTTATTACGGGGAGCCTCTTTTAGCGGGACCCAGTTCAGCAGCATCGTTTGCAGTTTTGCATCATATGGCAAATCCACATCATATATTCATATCATACTAGTAGCACTCCCCATCCCTACTCCCTATCACTCTTCCCCCGACCACATATTTTCCCCATATCTTTATCCTTAACAACGCTCAAATTCCTTTAATTTCTGTATAGTATTTGCATTGACTTCACCGCTTTCTATCCATTCTATGTATGGCTTCCATTTATTTTTAATTTCTGTTTTATCCTCCTGTTTGTCTTTATTATTATTATTATTATTATTATTATTAAACTTTATTTGTACCCCACTAGCATCTCCCGAAGGACTCGATGCGGCTTACAAAGGCCAAGGCCTCAACACACAATATAACAATACAAACAAAAGGCAAATTAAAAACAATTAAAACAGTATAAACAACAAGCAATAAACAATACGCTAAAACACAATAAAACTGGGCCGGGACAGAGTAATGGGTACAAGGTTAAAAGTGCTGATGTGACAGGTGATATATAAGGCTTATAGGGCAAGTGCAGAGTGCAATATACGATCTTAGTTCTAATAAAGTGTTTATGGGACTTGGTATTGGAGATTTCCTATTAATCTGGGAAGGCACATTGGAACAGCCAGGTCTTCAAGTTCTTTCTGAAGACTGCCAATGTAGGGGCCTGTCTGAGATCCTTGGGGAGGGGGTTCCAGAGTCGGGGGGCCACCACAGAGAAGGCCCTGTCTCGTGTCCCCACCAACTTGCGACGCAGGCGGGATCACGAGCAGGGCCTCTCCAGATGACCGAAGTGAACGCGTGGGTTCGTAGACGGAGATGCGGTCACGGAGGTAGGATGGTCCCAAACCGTTCAGGGCTTTGTAGGTAAGCACCTGCACCTTAAATTGGGCTCGGAAAGTAAATGGCAGCCAGTGGAGCTCCTTGAACAGGAGGGTTGACCTCTCTCTGTAAGGGGCCCCAGTTAACATCCTGGCTGCCGCTCGTTGGACCAGTTGGAACTTCCGAGCCGTTTTCAAGGGCAGCCCCATGTAGAGCGCATTACAGTAGTCCAGTCTGGAGGTGACCAAGGCATGGACCACCCCGGCCAGATCTTCCCAGATTACATATGCTATGATTTCAGATTGGACCTGATCATAAATATAGTTGGACTCCCAACCAAGATGGCGGAGGAGCAGCCTGTTTGCAGCTTCCTCTTCAAGACGCGTCGGCCTGTGCCGGGGAGGGCTCAGCGCAAGAGACCCGCCAGCGACAGGGAGTCCGGGGAGAGTAGTGATGAAAGCAGTACGGTCGTCAGGAAGGAGAGAAAAAAATAAATTTCCAATGCTATGACTCAGAAGACTTCATATGGCACAAGCAGTAGTGCTTATGAGGGCAAGCCTGAAGGAATTGGAGTGGCCTATAAGTTTACAAGATCTATGAAACCTGTAGGTCCCGAGGACATGGGAGCGACAGCTGTATATGAGCTGGACACTGAGAAGGAGAATGATGCCCAAGCCATCTTTGAATGCAGCAAACAAATTCAGAACAAACTTAGAGGAAAAGAAGATGATAAGATTTATCGTGGGATCAATAATTACCAAAAGTATGTAAAGCCAAAAGATACGTCCATGGGAAATGCTTCATCAGGCATGGTAAGGAAGGGACCTATACGAGCCCCAGAGCACTTCAGGGCCACTGTATGGTGGAACTATCAACCTGATATCTGTAAAGGCTACAAAGAAACTGGGTTTTGTGGCTTTGGAGATAGCTGTAAATTTCTCCACGATCAATCAGACTACAAGCATGGGTGGCAAATTGAGCAAGAGTTGGATGAAGGATGCTATGGAGTTAACGATGATGAAAACTATGAAGTTAGCAGTGATGATGAAGACCTTCCTTTCAAGTGTTTCATTTGCAGAAATTCCTTCAAGAACCCTGTGGTGACCAAGTGTAAACACTACTTCTGTGAGAGCTGTGCCCTGCAACATTATCGCAAATCTCAAAGGTGTTGTGTGTGTGACAAACAAACAAATGGTGTCTTCAACCCAGCTAAAGAATTGATAGCAAGACTGGAAAAACATAAGACTGAAGAAGGACCTCCAGATGATGTTGAGGCACCAGAGTAATACTTTGTCATTATTTCTTTCTCGGTCTTAAAGTTAGTTCAATAGCTGAATAAATAATTTATAGAAAATTCAAAAATAAATATAGTGGTTCCACTTTTCTATAGTGCATTTTTTCCTCTTTGCGTCCCCATGCCATCACTGCTTTTCCTGCTAGGATTGTTCTTCTGTATTAATAGCAATAATAATAAATCTTTATTTATAACATAATAATAACTTTATTCTTATATCCCACCACCATCTCAGATGTGTGCTTGCAGATTTTCCCCTCTCTTTTGAACCCTAGAAGACATGGGGCTAGTTAGTGTAGCTCAGATCCAATTATTTACTATTAGTAAATGTTATTGTTGTAAATAATCCTTTTGTGATTTTAAAGACAGATCTTTGCATCTTTGCCTCCTAAACTCTACATTCTTTACAGCCTCATGGCAGTTCATGCTCTCCTTGCTGTGAGCTGAATGCTCAACTATAAGTTTCCTGTGTTTGCATATTTTTGGGTGCTCTGCTGTTTTGGGTAGTTTTCCATAACACCCACAGAAAACCATAACCATTTGTATATTTTCAATTGTGTGGTCAAACTTTTAATGTAAGCCACTTTGAGTCTTTTGAGAGAGATAAAGCTGGGTATAAATAAACATAGGTCATAATAAACATATAAAATGTGACTCACACTGCAGCTGTTGATCTCCTATTCTGATGTGCCTTTTCTTTTTCTTTTTCTTTTTTGTCTCTTCAAGAGAAACCATGGAGACTCATGGCATGAAGCGCAAGACTTGTGAGCAGGACAGCAATGGCGCAGAAAACCCAGTGCAGCAGTACAAGCGATGCACCTATTTGAAGGATGTCTCTCACTGGAAACTCTTTGTCTTCAATGAGAAACACTCGACTGACCTGCGCATGCGTGTCCTTCTTAATAATGCAGACCACTACATTAGAGAAAGAGTAGACCATCTCCTGAATCAGGAAGATCAAGAACTGGTTTCCAAACCATCCAAGGAAATCAGTTGGGGACAAGAAAATCAAGAATTGCTCCTTGAGGAAGCAGAACATCAGCACTGACACAACATTGGATTATTCCAGCTGCTAAGGAGGACAAATGACCACTATTGTACAATAATCCACAGAGATCTATTCTCCTGAAGCATCCTCCCATCTGGTTCTAGCCAGACCTGCACCTTCACAAAGCTTGGCTGCAAACTTTGAAGCAGAGGCCAGCATCGAGATGCCCTTTTCTGGATGGAAAAGCTCTGAGCCTTTGTTTGGGAGTTTTGAGATCATGGCTAACTATCTCTGCAGCTTGCTTTGAAATGTTGTTTCAGCCAACATTGATATATCAGTGTTTGACAGCATCCTCACCTTAGTGCCAAGCTGCAGGCATTCCCAATTATAGACATGGACCTTCTCGATCAAAACTTCAGCAGTTTCATTTAGTTTGAGCCTTGCACAGCTCTCCTCTTCAACCCCAAATATGTTCCAGAAACTGACTTTCTGATGTTGCGTTTGACTCATTTATGGGTTCAGCTAATCTCCTTACTCTCCAGTGACTTCGCATTGAAAAGGGACCACTTAAGAGTAAAAAAAAAGCTTTGCAACATGGCAATAATTGTGTGTATCCTTTCTGAAAGGATGTATGTCTGTGTTTGAGCAGTAATCCACTACAAGTGCAATATTTTTCCCTATGTTCTCCTATCCCTCTAGATCAGGCATGGGCAAACTTGGGTCCTCCAGGTGTTTTGGACTTCAACTCCCACAATTCCTAACAGCCGGTATCAGCCCATGCCTGATCTAGATTCTTGGAGCCTCCGGTGGCCTAGGGAATAAAAGCCTTGTGACTTGAAGGTTGGGTTGCTGACCTGAAGGTTCGAATCCCACCCGGGGAGAGCGTGGATGAGCTCCCTCTATTAGCTCCAGCTCCATGCGGGGACATGAGAGAAGCCTCCCACAAGGATGGTAAAACATCAAAACATCTGGGCGTCCCCTGGGCAACGTCCTTGCAGACAGGCAATTCTCTCACTCCAGAAGCAACCCCGGTTGCTCCTGACATGAAAAAAAATCTAGATTCTTTCCTCCTGTTACAAGCGTCATTCATCAGCAATTAGCTTGTCCGTGCAGTCTCAAAAGGATTTTATTAGCTTTTAACTTTTATTATTGCTAACATTGTTTTAATATACAAGCATTCAATGCTGTCTTAAGTCTCAAACTTAGCACTGTTTTTTTAACTTTTTAAAGCTGTATTTTAATGCCTAAATAAATGCTTTTATTTATGTTTAACTGGTTCCTTTAATGTGTGAGTCACTGACCGAAATAAACATGTTTGTTTGTATATTCATTTTCTGGAAGTTAAGGGTTTGCCAACGTGTTAACCTTTTTGGGAGAACTATTAGGAATGAGCCTTTCTTTTAGCAGAGGAGAATGTTCAGCTCCAGTTACTTCCCTGAACTGAAACATATTCAAAAAACACAGCAATTAATTTTAAGTTACCAACTTAGAAAAAATTGACTACATTTCTTAACTAGCTAATGAAAGGGCTAGGTAAAAGGAAATGGGAGCTACTCTCCAACACTATTAAAATACATACACAACTTGGCAAAATTTCTGGCCCCACAGCTACAAACCCATATTGGGCTCACTATGCACTACATCAAGGACTCGGCCAACTTCATATTAAAAATCAGCAACTTCAAGCTCAACACCAATAACAAACTGATCAGCTTTGATGTGATATCTCTATTTACCAGGGTCCCAGTAGCAGACACCATTGCACTAATCAACCAGACATCACAGCCCTGTTTCACCATTACCTCACCACAAACTACTTCCAGTGAGACAATGAATTCTAACAGAAAGATGGAGTAGCCATGGGGAGCGAATTTCTACATGGAACGCTCTGAAAAACCCATACAATATTGTTTGTGATTACTGTGAATTCAAACAGTATAAGTAGTTTAATATTCAAATTATTCACAGTTAGAATGGAGTCAACCTGGCCTCAGGTGGGTAATACAATCACATCTTGGCTAGGCACTCCATCCTGCCGCCTCTCCCTCCATTATTGTTTCTTTAATGCTGCTATTGCTTACAGTGCACTTTAGTAACCATTTACATTGGCCTGGTAATCCCATTTTGCTACCTTTTCCTCCACCAAGGCTTAGCTTTGAAACTTGACATCATCGTACGACTGACTTCCTTAAAGCTGTGATATTACCCAAGTTGTGCTTTTTGACATTTTGGCTTTTGGTTCTTGACTACACATCCTATTGGGGGATGGCCAACCTCCTGTAACTCAAGAGTGGTTGTCTGTGGAATTATTGGAGGGCGGGGCTGGATTTTAAATGTAATTTTAATTGTATTCATTGTTCTTAACTGTATATACACACACCCACTAACATTTGTTTTGTATTTGCTTTGTTTTAAATTGTTACAGGATTGTATTGTTGCTAGCCACCTTGAGTTCCTACGGGGAGAAAGGCAGGATATAAATAAAGCTAAAAATTATTAATTAAATATTTAATATTAATAAATAATAAAATGTAGATATGAGTTAAGTAAGGCCTATTAGTTTGTGGTTGCAGTACCCGATTAGGGGCCAATAGGGTTTACAATCAAAACTGAACATTTGAAATATGTCACTTTGCAC
The DNA here is from genome assembly GCF_035594765.1 of Anolis carolinensis. Classification (NCBI taxonomy): domain Eukaryota; kingdom Metazoa; phylum Chordata; class Lepidosauria; order Squamata; family Anolidae; genus Anolis; species Anolis carolinensis. Next base: position 11,059,227 of record NW_026943821.1, on the reverse strand, counting down.
ATCTGCGATCTACATAGTATATGTCAAATTCCTTAATCTTTGTTATATAAAGTTTTAAATCCCAAACTGAATCTGCCACAGTACCAATGGCCCATCTAGTGTAATGGAGATCTACATTTGATGAAATCAGGTCAGTAAACTTTCTAGCCATTTTGAATCTTGTTAAGAAAGCAAGATATATAATAAATAATATAGTAATAATCAAATAGTTAAGTCACCCTCACTTCTTCAACATAGACCACCCTCCCTTGAAAATCACATATTTTTGCATATTTTCTTTCAAAGTGCAGGATGCACTAAAGCAAAGTCCTCATGTTCCAGGATTTGGAAAAAGTTCTGTTCACGAACTTTTCTGTGCAATATTCAAATGCCTCTTGTAGCTGATATAGTTCTTTCTAGTGTCCAAGGATTTGACATCATAGGTCAGGAAAGCAGGAGTCCCTCTTTGCAGGAGAGTCAATTTTTGCTTAGGCTGGTAGGCTGAGCAGCGGATAAATCAAAGTCTTCCACTGGCTATGATTATTTTAATGTCTATGAGTGCTCGAGATCTTGGTGTTTCTTCCTGGCTCTTAGGGTATGCTCCAACAGCATGGTTCCATTTCTAGAACATGGAATGTGGAGATGTTGGAGGGGAGGAATGGAGTCCCAGAAATGACTTCTACATGCACAATAGGAAAAAAGGCACAACTCAAGGAATGTCTTGTATGTGCTCCTATGCAATATCTAAGTGCAGTTTACATACAAGTGATGTTGTACTCACCACTTCAGTTCCATGCTTTCCATTCTTCGTCTTTTCCAGGGAATCTATAGTTTCCGGTGGCTTCAAGTGCTTTGAGCAGGAGCATTATGGTGCGGGGAATCCAAGCCAGGAGTACAAATGGTACAATCACCTGCTACAATGGAACCTCCTTATCTCCAAAGACCAGCATTCTTTAGACCTGTCCAATATCGTGTTGCTCAAAAACACCTTCTGCAACATTAAGGAAAACTTCATCCCCTTCCCAAGTCAAGGGAATAGTGAGGTGGACCACCAGCTAATGCTTCTGAATGCTGTATCTTCTGAAAGCATGGGCTTTCAATAGATACAGAGAGCTCTTTCAGAAATAGCGAAGAAGTCTCCAATAATACAGCATCAGTGTTCTCTAGCTCCAGCCAAGAAAAAGCCTAGTAACTGTGGGTCTATACCCTCTTGCTAGATAGGGTATGCAGCAGTGTCCTGGCACTGGATGTAGCTCAACATGGAGAACTCACTTCCAGCTCAGAAGCTATGGCTAGACCTCAAGAGGGAGGCTGGTGTCTGGGATGCCTCCTCCTGGGAGAAACTGCAGTGCAACCCATTGTTTGGGAGCTTTGAGATCATGCCCAATACCTCCCTCCATGCCATCTTCCAGCAACCTCTGCATCGTTTCAACTGGAGTCTCTTGCAAGTCCAGTTTCTTGAGCCACTCAATAGTTGTATAGCCTCATCCACAGTACATACATTCTATAGTCTTTATGGCATGCCATGAGTCACACTGCTTGCAATAAAAATGACAATGGAAATATTCAGCATTGGCCATGAAAATCAGAACAGTTCCTCTCCCAAATAGGGCCCCTTTAAAAGAGCAAGACTTTGCAAGCTAGTTCATAAAGGCATGAGGGATTTGAAAAGTCTCTACTAAGTCCATGTTAGTCCTCCAAACTACCCCATTGATCTTCTCCCATGTTGAGAAGCAGGTTGGGGGATGAGCAGTTGCCACTGTTGCTTCATTGCTTCTTTTTAAGGCAGGGATAGAGGGATCTTTCAGAGTTTGGATGAATTAGCAGCAACAACACGGTGGCATGTTCAGACTGGAGCCTGCAATCCAAATTTGTAAAATAAAGGATAGATTCTCATGGTTTCACTTGCCTGTTTTTACAATTGAAGTTTTTATACATGGCTGTCTGTTTTACCTTTTTTTAAATGCTACACATATCTGCCATGGTACTGATCTGCTCCAATTGCAATATGATCCTGTTCACTGAGAGGGAATGTTTAAACATTCCTATTTGTGTCTAGGGAAAGTTTACATGTTGGACAGAGCAACCCATTTTGCTACCTTGTCTTTCTCCAAGATCAGGCTTTAGGGCCAACTTGGTCTTCATACTACATCCTTAAAGCTAAGTTTTTACCCTAGCCATGCCCCTTGGTGCTTTTTTAACATATTTGTAGATTTTTGATCCATTCTTGGCTGGTCCATCCCTTTTGGAGATGTGCAAAAGTCTTCTGGAGCACAAGAGCAATTGGTCCTACATTTAATTTGTCAGATTGCTGTTCCCACATTCCTTACATTGATTTAGGAATTGAAATCTCAAAACAACAATGGGCAGTCCATATTTTGCTCACCTCTGCATTAGTATAAGCCAAGATGTTTAATTACTTAATCTTTGTGAACTGATTTTTTAAAGGCCCAGACTGATGTCCAAAGTGGAGATGGTGCTTCTGGGCATCTGGGTATCTGCATTTTATTAAATCAGATGTCAGGAACCTTCACAGAGGTCTTTAGTACCAGCTTCCTATTTCCTGATCTTGGGAGGCAATCGGGAATCTTATTTATGGGGTTGCCATCAGTTGACAGGTGACTTGCAATCTCTACTGGTCTATGGAATAATTCTCTCTTTTCACAAAACAAAGTTTGCACATTCTTTCAAATCCCATAGTGTCCAGAAGTTCCAGTCCACAAAAGAAAGTCGTCTGCAAAACAAAACCCAACCTCAAGGTGTCCTCTGTTGCTAGAGCAACAATCCACCTTTCTGACCTTAAAAAAAGTTATTATGGAGACAGATGGGCCTGACATGGATGTGGTGCTGACAAATGGGTGGCAGACTTCATGCCCAGCCTTGGATTAAAACTTGAATGTCGCAATATCCAATATTGCTCTTTAAGTAGTTGTTTGTAATTTATTATTAAGGTACGCTAGATTGAATATGAATCTAAAGTGAGCCAGTTAGACTGTGTTATGTATTCTGATGCTGTAGCACTTTCACAGACTCCCCAAACTCCATTCCACTTTGATGCAAATCTTGCAAAACTATTAGAATCACATGAGCAAGAGATAGCAAATCAGAGAACATCCAGAATTACCACAATGTTTGCCATTTTATATGTCTGTAAACCGTCCTGAGTCCCTCTGGGGAGAGAGGGCGGTCTAGAAATACAGTTTTTATTATTAATGTCCTAACTTATTGCCAGAAATGTTAAAGGGAGGGTCAAAGCCTTCTGGTTAGTTAGTGGCTGGGCTGAGATGTCCTCCACGCATCCCCAAAACTGGGCTTCTCTTGAGGATTCTGGTTCCTTTATAGAAGTGTTATTTCTGTGCAATATTAAATTGCCTCTTGCCGGTGATGTAGCTCTTTTGTACTGACCGAAACCCTGCTGGGAGTGGGCCAGGAAGACATAAGACACTTTATGCACTTTTGTGCCATGTTTGTTGCATTATGTCATGTTTGCTGTTAGCCCCGTTGATGCCCCTAGATCAGGAGATAAGAAATAAAGGAAATAAATAGATATGCACTAGGGTTCCTTTTTTGCTTGGGTTGGTAGAGCTTTTTTCAGTGGTCCTCCACTCACTGACCCTCCATTGTTATTTGCATTGTCATCTTCATGTGCTTTTAGAGCATATGAAGTATTATACAGTTATACCTTTGATCTTTCCCCTTGACATTAAATCTAGTCGATTCTGACTCTGCTGGTTGGTGCTCATCTCTATTTCTAAGCTAAAGAGCTGGCGTTGTTCAAAGACGCCTCCCAGGACATGTGGCTGGCATGATTGCATGGAGCACCATTACATTCCTGCTGGAGCAGTACCTGTTAATTTACTCACATTTGCATATTTTCGAACTGTTAGGTTTGCAGAAGCTGGGGCTAACAGCAAGAGCTCACTCCACTCCCTGGATTCAAACCACCGACCTTTTGGTCAGCAAGTTCAGCAGCTCAGCAATTTAACCCACTGCATCACTGGGGGCTCTAGTGTTGTTTTATAATTTTGAACTGAACATGTTCATATAAGTAATTGTTCTAGTAATTGTGTTACCAATACAATGGCTTGATCTTATGTACTGGAGTTCTTTGTTATTATTTTCCTACTGTTTCTTGTTTGTGTTCCAACAGCACAATGCTTCCTATAAGATATTTCCTTATTCACTGCATCTCATGGGTGAGTTTTAGTTATTCAAATGCTGATTTCCCACCTGAGATTGTGGGATTTCAGCATGGCCTGTGATACAACCCATTTAACCTATTTTTAAGGCTGGAAACAAATTGGCCAGATATATTAAAAGCATATTGAACCACTTGATAAATTAAAAGCAAACAAAACACCAGGAAACATTGTTCAAGAATGTCTATATTTATGTGCATTTTTATGTATGTATGTATAGCTTTTTTCTTCATTCTGGTAGATATGCAAATGTAAAATTAAAGCTATTTAATGACTAAAATGAATACAGTTTAAAGCAAGTTAAAATGCAGGTATATAACTGAAAATGGTGCCCCTGTGTTGGTTTTTAAGAATCTGATTAGGACACAAAACCTTCACTCAAATTGTGTGAAGGCAGACATTATCATTATTATTATTTATTACTATTATTATTATTATTTTATTATGACACAGCAAACAAGATAGATATGCTGGATTTCGTATCACAAAATCACAAGTCGAGCACTTCCCAAGCGTCTAGGACTGTGTGATGTATTTTCGGATGATGCGTGCAGATCCCATTAGGGTGGCCTTTTGCAGTTGGCAGATCGTGATTTTGTCAATGTCTATTATATTTTTACCCTGTTTTATCTCTCCTGAAGGAGACTCAAACATAAAAGCATTAGCCAAGAATTTAAAATATACAAATATACAAACATTGAAACAGAATTAAATATATAAACAATATTAAAAGCATCCACAGTTTAAAATCATTAAAACAAATATTCAAAGTTTAAACCACAGCACACACACACGACTTTATATAGGCTCATATTTTATTTTGGGGGGAAAACACTAATAAAAGACAGTCAACATTCAAGGTTCACACAATCCACATTAAGAAAAATAGCTTAACCCACAGTAGGCCATTCTCAGGCAACTTTCAAATTAGACTACTGCAATGCATTGTATTTGGGGCTTCCCTTGAAGATGGCGCAGAAATTGCAGCCAAAGCAAAATGCAGCAGCTACAGAATTGTCTCTGTTGTCATGTACTTGTATTTGGATGTTAATGCAGATGTGTGTTGGGTTAGTATGCTTTTGATTTAGTCTAGTAGCATGTTGTTGTGGGTAGTTAGCAATATTTATTATAAACATGCTTTCTAGTGTGTTTTCTTTCTATATGAATAAAAATTAGTTCAAAAATGCAGCAGGATCAAAAACTTATACTGTAATGCCAGTTTCAAAAGTATTGCACTGGCTGCCAATATGCTTCTGGTCTGAATTCAGTTCTTCGTGATGTTACTTAAAACTCTAAATAGTTTGGGACCTCAATTTGCAGCAACTGAAAAAAGATGAGGATGAAGGGGGGACAGATAAAGGACTGAGGAAACTGGGACATTTTAAAAGTAAACTCAAACACAAATGACCTCCTATATATACAATTGAAAATGAACCAGTTCAGTAAACAATATGTCTGGCAAATTAGTATACTGTTTAAATTCACAGTAATATCAAACACCATCAAATGGATTGTCCAATATACATTGAAATGCAGCCGGCGTTAAATTCACAGTAATAACAAGCAGCCTCAAATGGATTGTCCAATATACATTGAAATGCAATCAGCATTGTGTATTCTAATGCCGAGAAGAGTAAGTCCGCCACGACCGGTTTCGGCCCTGCATCAGGCCTTCCTCTGGTGGTCTGAAAATAGTTACGTACACTAACATAAGTAACAAAATATATCCATAAAACATCATCCATTGCCTAATACTAACATGGTTCCAAACTTAACCCTTGTTCTCTTTAGAGATACATGTCATTTACATTGTGAAATGTATATCAAAGACACCAATAGTTACATACACAAAATATAAGTAACTACCTATCCATTGAATAACAACTATAAAAAACATTGCAATATACTTACACAGTTCCAAATTTAACACTTGTTCTCCTTAGAGATACATGTTTTTTACAGTGGAATCTAGGTCAAAGGAACAAGGAGTGGCCATAAGCATTAAAGAGTTACATACATCCAAAAAATTGTTTTTAAACAAATTGTATATTTCTAAAACAGTATATACTCACGGGATACTCTGCTGTGTGTTGGATTCTAATTGCGAGTATGAAAAGCATCAAGGGGTTGCCTCAATTTAAAGGGGAAGATGTTAAAGAAACAGAGAGGTTTATTTAAAGATATAGAAGAAATTATCACCAGATGGTGCTATGAGTACCCTTATTGTATTGGGTGTATTCAATTAGGGATTTATAGTATGATAAGGTTCTATATATAACAACTGTATGAATTTTGTTCATTTAAGCCCTGTGGATGTTCTGTCCGTAATCTGAAAATCCAATATGTTTCCCTTTGCAAAAGTTTATTATTGAAGTCCATATGTTTGGATTGTGATACTACTTCTAGTATGTGGTATTTGAATGATTCAGGACTATGCTGTAGATCATAGAAATGTTTGTACAGTATGGATTCTCTGGCATGATTTCGTATTTTGCTCCTGTGCTCTATAATTCTGCTCTTAACTTCTCGACGAGTCTGCCCCACATATGATAAATTACAATCACAAATTATCATGTAAATAACCCCTTTGGTTGTACAGGTAGCAAAATGGGGAAATTTAAATTCGAATGATAGATGTTGGTGTGTCAAGATTTTGGTCTCTATCAATTGGCTGCATACTGAACAATGATGGCAGCGATAGTTGCCCACCAGATTAGATTTTACAGTCCGGGGCCTATTGGTTATGTTTGAATGTACCAATATATCCCCAATATTCCTTGTTCTTTTATATGCTACCAAAGGGGGTCTATCACATCCAGGGATGTCTCTTATCAAGTTCCAGTATTTTTTAACAGTTTTGATGGCTAGATTGGACAAACTTGTAAGTGTGAGTGGCCATATCAATCTGTCTACTACTGGTCTAATTTTGTCCTCTAGGAGTTTAGATCTAGGAATACTGGCAACCTTCGAGTAGGCTGATTGTATTATGGACTCTGGGTAACCTCGATTTCTGAACCTGCTTTTTGTCTCTTCCATTTCCTGATTGAAGTCCTGTAGGGTAGAGGAGTTTCGTTTAATCCTGAGCATCTGTGTAAAGGGTAAATTATTTTTTAATGCCCAATGATGGTAACTGTTGTAATGTAACAAAGAGTTTCTATCAGTGGTTTTACGGTGGTTACTCACTTTCAATCGATCATTTTCCTTTGAAACCACGACATCTAGAAAAATCAAGGATGTAGAACTGATGTTTCCTGTAAATTTAATTTTGAGGTGAATTGTATTGATCCAGGATAATAATGTTACTGCCTCCTGATGTGAATTAACAATGATAAAGATATCATCAATAAATCTACAATATTTGATAATGCCGTCCGCTACAGGGTTCTTTGTGTGATTCAAGATAGTTTCATTCTCCAAATTATCCATGAATAAATTGGCTATCGCTGGCGCGACAGGACTGCCCATGGCTACACCTTGTATTTGGAAATAGTATTTTTCATCAAATTTAAAGTAATTTTTTTCAAGAATAATATCAAGAAGATCCAACAAAAAAAGGTGGGAGGGTGGTGATTAGGCCTCCTGTTCAAGGTTGATTCACATATATATCGTGCCTCCTCTAACGGAATATTGGTATACAGTGATCAGGGCCGGCCCAAGGAAATTTTCAAGTGTAAGCGAAACAGGATTTTGGTGCCCCCCCCCCAAAAAAACCCAATCACCGAGAAATAAAAGGTAGAAGGTAGAGGTGAATAGAATGGATAAAAGAGTTTACCTTACAACCAGAAGTTTATTAACAACATTATGTTCATATAGTAACATTACATAGAATTAACACCAATCTTGCATTTTAATAAATAAATATTTTAATAAACTTTGCAACAATTTTAATTTTTTTGTTATTTCTAGTCTACAAGTACTACACAAAGGTTTCCTGGTCATGATATCTCTTAAGAAGATTTTTCAGACTTCAGACTAGCTTCAGATCAGTTTTGTTTGGGAGAACGCAGCCCCAGGAGAATAGACACTTCCTTTCTCAGGAAGTGAACTCTTGTCCTTCAGAAGTGCCACGCCAGCGTGGACCATTGTAATGGGTGTAGCAAAGCAGGGGAAATCCAGTCATGAATCAATCAGGGCCAGCTAACACCTCCCAACAAAGTATTCCCATCATCAAAGTCTGGTAAATCCTCTGTTTTCTCACAGCCACAGACGGCAGAAGCACATACCATATCGCAAAGAACACCACTCTGAAAACGGGAATTCCAGACAGGAAACAATCAGGGTCAGCTAACACCTCCCAACAAAAAATTCACTCAGAGAGGAAACAGCCTGGCTGTAAATCTGCAAAGCCATTACATCCTTATCATTTTTCCTAATTGCAGCATTCATACTTGCCTCTAACAGACAAAAAAAATCAGAAATATTGTATATTCACAACCTTTAAGAAATAATATCCCCTGATGGCACAGCATGTGAAAGCGCTGAGCTGCTGAAATTCTGGACCGACAGGCTGCAGCAGGTTTGAATTGGGGGACCAGAGTGAGCCCTCACTGTTAGCCCCAGCTTCTGCCAACCCAGAAGTTCAAAAACATGCAAATGTGAGTGCATCAATAGGTACTGCTCCAGCGGGAAGGTAACGCCGCTCCATGCAGTCATCCCACATGACCTTGGAGGAGTCTACGGACAAGGCTGGCTCTTTGGCTTAGAAATGGAGATGAGCACCAAACCCCAGAATCAGACATGACTGGACTTAATGTCTGGGGAAAAACATTTACCCTTTAGGGTTGTTGTATGTCTTTCGGGCTGTGTGGCCATGTTCCAGAAGTATTCTCTCCTGACGTTTCGCCCACATCTATGGCAGGCATCCTCAGAGGTTGTGAGGTATACCTCACAACCTCTGAGGATGCCTGCCATAGATGTGGGCGAAACGTCAGGAGAGAATACTTCTGGAACATGGCCACACAGCCCGAAAGACATACAACAACCCTGTGATCCCGGCCATGAAAGCCTTCGACAACATGTTTACCCTTTACCTTAACTACCACAAGTTCCTCAATACTTTATTTCCCATACCACCATACTTTGCCACAACAAAGCGTGGTCGGGCACAACTAGTATATATAATATATAATTATTAAAACTATAAATCCCAGCAACTACAACTCCCTACTCAATTAATTAATTAACAAAACATTCAGTCACCAACTACAACTCCCAAAACAAGGGATTAAACATTAAACATGTAGAGTAGAGTTTCACTTATCCAACATAAGTAGGCCGGCAGAACGTTGGATAAGCAAATATGTTGGATAATAAGGAGAGATTAAGAAAAAGCCTATTGAACATCAAAATAGGTTATGATTTTACAAATTAAGCACCAAAACATCATGTTGGACAACAAATTTGACAGAAAAAGTAGTTCCATGCATAGTAATGCTATGTAGTAATCACAGTGGAGTCTCACTTATCCAACACTCGCTTATCCAATGTTCTGGATTATCCAACGCATTTTTGTAGTCAATGTTTTCAATATATCGTGAGAGGGCCAGCTAACACCTCCCAACAAAGTATTCCCATCATCAAACTCTGGTAAATGCTCTGTTTTCTCACGGCCACAGACGGCAGAAGCACATAACATATCGCATAGAACACCACTCTGAAAACAGGGGAATTCCAGACAGGAAACAATCAGGGCCAGCTAACACCTCCCAACAAAAAATTCACTCAGGGAGGAAACAGCCAGGCTTTAAAGCTGCAAGGTCTTTACATCCTTATCATTTTTCCTAATTGCAGCATTCATACTTGCCTCTAACAGACAAAAAAAAACCCAATCAGAAATATTGTATATTCACAACCTTTAGGAAATAATATCCCCTGATGGCACAGCGTGTGAAAGCGCTGAGCTGCTGAAATTCTGGACTGAAAGGCCGCAGCAGATTTGAATTGGGGGACCAGAGTGAGCCCTCACTGTTAGCCCCAGCTTCTGCCAACCCAGAAGTTCAAAAACATGCAAATGTGAGTGCATCAATAGGTACTGCTCCAGCGGGAAGGTAACGCCGCTCCATGCAGTCATCCCACATGACCTTGGAGGAGTCTACGGACAAGGCTGGCTCTTTGGCTTAGAAATGGAGATGAGCACCAAACCCCAGAATCAGACATGACTGGACTCAATGTCAGGAGGAAAACATTTACCCTTTAGGGTTGTTGTATGTCTTTCGGGCTGCGTGGCCATGTTCCAGAAGTATTCTCTCCTGACGTTTCGCCCACATCTATGGCAGGCATCCTCTGAGGTTGTGAGGTCTGTTGGAAACTAAGCAAGAGAGGTTTATATATCTGTGGAAGGTCCAGGGTGGGAGAAAGAATTCTTGTCTGTTGGAGGCAAGAGTGAATGTTGCAATTAATCACCTTGATTAGAGTGAAAAGCCTTGCAGCTTCAAGATCTGGCTGATTCCTACCTGTGGGAATCCTTTGTTGGGAGGTGTTACCTGGTTGTTTCATGTCTGGAATTCCCTTTTTCAGAGTGTGTTTCTTTATTTACTGTCCTGATTTTAGAGTTTTAAAATGATGTTTGCCAGATTTTGTTCATTTTCATGGTTTCCTCCTTTCTGTTGATATTGTCCACTTGCCTCCTCCTTGCCCAATTCTCCCTTCCTGGACGCGGCCGCAGGTCGCCAGGGCGAGCTGCGGCCGCGTCCAGGAAGTAAAAGGAGGATTGGGCGATCTCTGCTGTGTGCATGCACACAGCAGGGATCGCCCAATTCTCCCTTCCTAGATGCGGCCGCAGGTCGCCAGGGCGAGCTGCGGCCGCATCCAGGAAGTAAAGGAGGATTGGGCGATCTCTGCTGTGTGCATGCACACAGCAGGGATCGCCCAATTCTCCCTTCCTAGATGCGGCCGCAGGTCGTCAGGGCGAGCTGCGGCCGCATCCAGGAAGTAAAGGAGGATTGGGCGATCTCTGCTGTGTGCATGCACACAGCAGGGATCGCCCAATTCTCCCTTCCTAGATGCGGCCGCAGGTCGCCAGGGCGAGCTGCGGCCGCATCCAGGAAGTAAAGGAGGATTGGGCGATCTCTGCTGTGTGCATGCACACAGCAGGGATCGCCCAATTCTCCCTTCCTAGATGCGGCCGCAGGTCACCAGGGCGAGCTGCGGCCGCATCCAGGAAGTAAAGGAGGATTGGGCGATCTCTGCTGTGTGCATGCACACAGCAGGGATCGCCCAATTCTCCCTTCCTAGATGCGGCCGCAGGTCGCCAGGGCGAGCTGCGGCCGCATCCAGGAAGTAAAGGAGGATTGGGCGATCTCTGCTGTGTGCATGCACACAGCAGGGATCGCCCAATTCTCCCTTCCTGGACGCGGCCGCAGGTCGCCAGGGCGAGCTGCGGCCGCGTCCAGGAACTAAAGGAGGATTGGGCGATCTCTGCTGTGTGCATGCACACAGCAGGGATCGCCCAATTCTCCCTTCCTGGACGCGGCCGCAGGTCGCCAGGGCGAGCTGCGGCCGCGTCCAGGAAGTAAAGGAGGATTGGGCGATCTCTGCTGTGTGCATGCACACAGCAGGGATCGCCCAATTCTCCCTTCCTAGACGCGGCCGCAGGTCGCCAGGGCGAGCTGCGGCCGCGTCCAGGAACTAAAGGAGGATTGGGCGATCTCTGCTGTGTGCATGCACACAGCAGGGATCGCCCAATTCTCCCTTCCTAGACGCAGCCGCAGGTCGCCAGGGCGAGCTGCGGCCGCGTCCAGGAACTAAGGGAGAATTGGGCAATCTCTGCTGTGGCGCTATGGGCTGCTGTCGACACCTCGACAGCGCCCCTAGCGGCCAGCGCCCGAGGCCGCCGCGTCAGCAGCCTCATATGTCCAACCGGCCCTGACAGTGATATTACATCTACAGACATCAAGACTGCATCTGTTGGGATCACCAAGGATTCAATAATGTTAATAAAATGTTTTGTATCTCTAACATAGGAAGAAGTCTGTTTCACAAAAGGTTGTAAATAGTGGTCCACAAATTTAGCTAGTGGTTCTAAGACTGAGCCCGATCCAGATACAATAGGACGGCCAGGTCTGATGTTTTTATGTATTTTGGGTAGAGTATATAGTACAGGGATTCTGGGCCATGGTGTATGTAGAAATTTATATACATCCTCTGATATATATCCAAGTGCCAGCCCTTCCAATGTCACCGTTCTTATAATTGACTGGATATGGTGTGTAGGGTCCCGTTCTATATTGAGATAATGTTCTCTTACAGATAATTGTCTATGGATCTCATCCATATAATCAGTGCGGTTCATTAATACTATGGCTCCACCTTTATCAGCTGGCTTCCAAACCAGATCTTTGTCATTAGCTAAATTGTGAGTGTACATTTTAAAAGTAGCTATAACAGTGAGATGACAGTGGATTAATGGTGGATGGGACATGTGGATGGGATACATTACTCAAGCCACCTATCTTCTTGGTGAAACTAATCATAAAACCTGCGAGAAAGCCATCTAGAATATCTGTAGATTACAGTCTTAGCTTTTTGTTTGCTTGGTGATTTGCCCATTCTTTCAGTTTCATTTCTGGCTTCCAGCTGTTCTGCTTTCCTTTCATCTGCAATATGTTTGAGTTCAGTTATGTCTTGGTCTTGCTTCAGACTTCAGATCTAGAGGCGTAAATATATAAGATACCCACCTTCTAACCAACTTGGAGGGGAAAGTCTATAGAGTAATACTTTGTTTAAAGCAGATGAAGTACGTTAAATGAAAATACAACTTTTTCAGATTTGTGCTGCTTTTAACTGTGTATATTTAGACATCTTGCTGCCATTATTATTTCTCGTCTAAGGGAATGTGGTGTTGAAATATACAAGGAATAGACAAGATTTCGAAAAGACCTTGTAGAATGAATGCGGGCCGATGCCACTTGGACAGTGATGGCTCAATGCTATAGAATCAATGGATCTGATGTTTGGTGAGAACCCCAATGCTCTTGGGCAAAGAAGGTGAAAAACCTTGTAAAACTATAACTCCCAAGATTCAATAGCAATAAGTGGTGCATTCATTTGACAGTTTAGATCAGGCATGGGCCAACTTTGGCCTTCCGGGTGTTTTGGACTTCAACTCCCACAATTCCTAACTGTCTACCGGCTGTTGGCCCATGCCTGGTTTAGATGCACCCTTCGTAAAGAGCTGCTTGTGGAAGGAATTGTGGAGAAGCCCCAGTTATTTCAGGTTTAAATGTATTGTCCCCTTAAGCAGGAAGGATCAATGCTTAATTGTCACAAAACCGTCCCATTTGCTTTCTCAGAGATTAAAAAAAACAATTTAGTCGAATATATTTACTTGTGACGTTGAGGCAGGAGCTAAATAAAGGCTGCTTGTCTTCTGCTTAGGCAGCCGGTGACAACTGAAAATAGCAACAGACTTTGCTCAGGGCCCAGGATGGAGAGAGTGTGTTTGCGTGCATTAGTTATTTTCAGATTTTTGGAAAGGGAAGTGCTTTCCGTGCAGAGCTTTCCTCACATGAACTCCACAAAAGCACCCAGTTGGGGCCCTGACTGTCCATACTTATGGCAAACCAAGGAAATCCTGCTCCAGTCTCTTCCTGGGGAGGTTTCCTTGACATGGGTCCTATCTACACTGGACATTTAGTGCAGTTCGAAACTGGCTTCAAACTATGGCAACCAGACAACAAATGCCCACTAAGGCAAGCCCTTAATACACATCAGTGCTGTGTTCCATATATATATATACTAGCTGTGCCCGGCCACGCGTTGCTGTGGCAAAATATGGTGGTATGGGAAATAAAGTATTGAGGAACTGGTGGTAGTTAAGGTAAAGGGTAAACGTTTTCCCCTGACATTAAGTCCAGTTATGTCTGACTCAGAGTGTTGGTGCTCATCTCCATTTCTAAGCCGAAGAGCCAGCGTTGTCCATAGACTCCTCCAAGGTCATGTGGGATGACTGCATAGAGCGGTGTTACCTTCCCGCCAGAGCAGTACCTATTGATGCACTCACATTTGCATGTTTTTGAACTTCTGGGTTGGCAGAAGCTGGGGCTAACAGTGGGGGCTCTCTTTGCTCCCCCAATTCAAACCTGTGGCCTTTCGGTCCAGAAGTTCAGCAGCTCAGCGCTTTAACACACTGCGCCATCAGGGGATATTATTTCCTAAAGGTTGTGAATATACAATATTTCTGATTGGTTTTTTTTGTCTGTTGGAGGCAAGTATGAATGCTGCAATTAGGAAAAATGATTAGGATGTAATGGCCTTGCAGCTTTAAAGCCTGGCTGCTTCCTCCCTGAGTGAATTTTTTGTTGGGAGGTGTTAGCTGGCCCTGATTGTTTCCTGTCTGGAATTCCCTTGTTTTCAGAGTGGTGTTGTTTGCAATATTTTATGTGCGTCTACTGTCTGTGGCCCTGAGAAAACAGAGGATTTGCCAGACTTTGATGATGGGAATACTTTGTTGGGAGGTGTTAGCTGGCCCTGATTGTTTCCTGTGTGGAATTCCCCTGTTTATTTACTGTCCTGGTTTTAGAGATTATATTGTTCTGCATTATTCTATCCCAGTAATTATTTCATATTAAAGTAGAATCTCACTTATCCAACATTCACTTATATAATGTTCTGGATTATCCAACGCAGTCTGCCTTTTCATAATCAATGTTTTTGTAGTCAGTGTTTTAAATTCATTGTGATATTGTAGTGGTAAATTTGTAAATACAGTACAGTAGAGTCTCACTTATCCAACATAAACAGGCTGGCAGAATATTGGATAAGCAAATATGTTGGATAATAAGGAGGCATTAAGGATAAGCCTATTAAACATCAAATTAGGTTATGATTTTACAAATGAAGCACCAAAATATCATCTTAGACAACAAATTTGTCAGAAAAAGTAGTTCAATACACAGTAATGCTATGTAGTAATTACTGTATTTATGAATTTAGCACCAAAATATCACAATATATTGAAAACATTGACTACAAAAATGCATTGGATAATCCAGAACATTGGATAAGCGAGTGTTGGATAAGTGAGACTCTACTGTAATTACTACATAGCATTACTGCGCATGGAACTACTTTTTCTGTCAAATTTGTTGTATAACATGATGTTTTGGTGCTTAATTTGTAAAACGATTACCTAATTTGATGTTTAATCGGCTTTTCCTGAATCCCTTCTTATTATCCAACATATTCACTTATCCTGCCGGCCTGTTTATGTTGGATAAGTGAGACTCTACTGTATATTGATAATCTTCTATTATCTGCTTAGAACTGGATTATATGAGGCCCCTTCTTCACAGCTGGATAAAATGCACACTGAAGTGGATTATATGGCAGTGTGGAGTCAAGATAATCCAGTGCAAAGCAGATAATGTAAGATTATAAATGGGTTATAGATCTGTGTAGAAGGGCCTTGAGTCTACACTGCCATATAATCCAGGTAAAATCAGATAATCTGTGGAAGAAGCCTAAGTGAGGCCTAAATCAGCCTGTCCCCTAACTGAAGCCTGGCTGTCCCTTGGCTGGTTGCTAGGCAACCAAGTGGGCAGAGATTAGCCCTCTAAACTGGCAGCAATTGGATAAAAAAAATTATTGCTCTCCCTCTAATTAGGACTTTATTTTTCTTTTCTTTTTGTTGTATCAACCTGGAGGCATGGATGATGGGTTGTGTTGTCAAATTTCGAGGTTGCGGGGCCTGTACTTTTGTTGTTTTGTCCACTGCCCTGATGCCATCACTCTTTTATATATATAGATATATATATATATATATATAATATATATACACACACACACACATATACACACATACATATACATATATACATATACATAAATATATATACAGTAGAGTCTCACTTATCGAAGCTTCTGGATTATCCAAGGCATTTTTGTAGTCAATGTTTTCAATATATCATGATACTTTGGTGCTAAATTCGTAAATACAGTAATTACAACATAACATTATTGCCTATTGAACTACTTTTTCCGTCAAATTTGTTGTATAACATGATGCTTTGGTGCTTAATTTGTAAAATCATAACCTACTTTGATGTTTAATAGGCTTTTCCTTAATCCCTCTTTATTATCCAAGATATTCGCTTATCCAAGCTTCTGCCGGCCAGTTTAGCTTGAATAAGTGAGACTCTACTCTTCTATACACACAATAAAAGTGAAAATATGCATGTGTGGGTGGCTGGGGTGTCCACTTACACAGACAAGCTCCTGCCTCCTCAAACAACTATAGCTCCCACTATTCAGGGGACACCAATGGCCCTTCCTCCAATGACATTGTAGGTTATGTTGAGTACCATGAACATGTCCAAGAGCCCTGCCAATGTCCTCCACAAACACCACACTCCCCACCACCCAAGTGAACACTTTATACGGGACAATTTCCTCCTAGATTTTCTGTTTTTCCTCCACCACAGACACCCCTGTGTTTCTTACTCTCTCCATTGGTGTGAAATTTGCATGTCTCTGCCCACTGCCCCCTCCCAGAACCCTTTCCTATTCTTTTCTATGGCACACGGCAAACGGAGGAATTGATCAGCATCGGAACATATTAGAGAAGCTTGGGGAGATTTCCCCATGATTTATAGGAGTTGTAGGTACTGGGATGTACAGTTCACCTGCAATCTAAGAGCACTCTGAACTCCATCAACAATGGACCTGGAACTAAATTGGCACACAGAACCCCCACAACCAAGAAAAAAATACTGGAGGCCTTTGGGGGGATTTATAGTTGTAGTTCACTTACCTCCAGAGTTCACTATGAACACAAACAGTATTTGATCTGGACCTAACTTGGCATGCATACCTGATATGCCCACATTTGAATACTGGTGGGTTTTGAGGGGAATTTGCCTGGACATTTTGGAGTTGCAGGTACTGGGATTTATTGTTCACCTGCTATCAATGAGCATTCTGAACTCCACCAAAGATAGCATTGGACCAAACTTGGTACACTGAGCCCCCATGGCCAACAAAACAATACTGGAGGTCTCTGGGGGAAATTCACTTTGATTTGGGGGAGTTGTAGTTCACCTGCATCCAGAGAGCACAGTGAATCCAAACACCAATGGGTCTGAACCAAACTTGGCACACATACCTGATATGCCGAAATTTGACTACTTTAGGGGTTTGGGGGGAACTGACATTTCTTTCTGGGAGTTGTAGTTCACCCACAACCAGAGAAACTGACCTCTACCAATGATGGACCTGGTTCAAACTTGGCACACAGAACCCCCATGACTAACGCAACCTACTGGAGGGGTTTGAGGGGACTGACTCACAATAGTGGGAGTTGTAGTTTACAGTGTAGTTGGGGGTTCATCTGCACTGTAGAATTAATGCAGTTCAATACCACTTTAGCTGTCCTATGCTATGGAATACTTGGGAGTTGTTTCCCAGGATCCTTAGCCCTATCTCAACAAACTACAGCTTCCAGGAGTCCACAACACTGAACCTTGGATGTTAAAGTGGCATCAAACTGTATTAATTCTACAGTGTAGACGCACCTTTAGTAGATCTATTCTAGCGGGTTGGATTTAGGGCAGTTACGGTAGTATAACAGCACCCTTTCAGCTGCCCACCCCCGCTGCTCCACTTCTCCCACGTCTCCTACGCACCACACGCAGCCGGTCTGACTGCGGAGTGACTCCGCTGCGCCTTAGCCAATCAGCGCGAAGGGGCGTGGCCTCCTCCGCCTTGTTTGTCTCCCTCTGCCCTGCAGGGAGGGAAGATGAGTCGTCTCCGCGGCTCGTATGCAGATGAGGCGCCCGCCGGAGCGTTCTCATTGGTCAGCGCTCTCCCTCCGCCCACGCAGAGCGAACGTAGCCTAAGTCCACCAGCAGAAGCAGCCGGGTTTCATTCCGCAGTTTGCTAGCGAGGGAGAGGGATGTTGGCGCCTGATTGGCTGCTGCTGGAACGAAAGACCCGCTGATTGGCCTCTGAGGAGCCGGGTATGTAAATAAGCGGGGTCCGGAAGATGAGGAACCCTCTGTTTGGTCGGGGGTCTTCTGAATCGGGTCGATTCCGGGGTAGATACAGGGACTGATCCGGGATTGGCGCTCAGTGTGACTCAGGCGGGGCTAAAAAGGGAAGCGGCGGCATGAGTCACCGATGGCGGGGGCCGGAAAGGGCTCAAATCGGGCTCTTCCACCCAGGAGGAAGCCCCTTTCCCCGGCCAAAGCTTTGGGAAGCCAACGCTGGGCAAGAAGGCGGCATCTACACCGTCGATTTAATGCAGTTTGATACCACTTTAACTGCTATGGCTCAGTGCTTTGGAATCCTGGGGTTTCTTGTTTGATGAGGCAGAGAAAACTCAAGGCCTTGCTAAACTACAACTCCCATGACTCCATAGCCTTGAGCCATGACAGTTAAAGAGGTTTCAAACTGTATTAATTCTGTAGTGTAGATTGATTCACTACGAGACTTGGCCGCTTCTACACTGTCATAAAGTAGATTGTCAAAGCAGCTAATCCACATTATCTGCTTTGAATCGGATTATATGAGCTCACACTGCCATATAATCCAGTTCAAAGCAGATAATCTGGATTTTATATCACAGAGTAGAAGGGGCCCCAGTGAATTGAGTTATGAATCCCAGGATTCTGAGTAACAAAAATGAGACCAAAGTCCAATCATTGGGTTCATCCGCACTGTCAAATTAATGCAGTTTCATACCACTTTTAATTGCCATCGCTCAAGGTTATGGAATCCTGGGATATATAGTTTGTCTGGGCACCAGCAGTCTTTGATAGAGAAGTCTCAAGACCCTTGTACAACCTATTAGATTGTTTTTAATTATTTTCATCTCGACGCTTAATTTTTTTGGTTAACTGTTGTTACTGTGTATTACCTTGTATTATTTTGATGTGTTTGTGCTTATTTGGGGCATTGAATGTTTGCCTTTTTTGTTTTGTGTCTGTAAACCACCCTGAGTCCCTTAGGGGAGAGAGGGCAGTCTAGAAATAAAGATTATTATTATTATTATTATTATTATTATTATTATTACAAAACCCAGCATTTCATAGCATTGAGCCATGGCAGTTAAAATGGTGGCGTATTTGTGTACCCATGCTTCTTGGCAGGGGGTTGGACTGGGTGGCCCGTGATGTCTCTTCCAACTCTATGATTATTTTATTTCAAGCCACATTGAGTCCCCTTTGGGGAGTTAAAGCAGGGTATAAATAAATATAATATATTTTTTCATGTCAGGAGCGACTTGAGAAACTGCAAGTCGCTTCTGGTGTGAGACAATTGACCGTCTGCAAGGACATTGCCCAGGGATGCTCGGATGTTTTGATGTTTTTACCATCCTTGTGGGAGGCTTCTCTCATGTCCCCGCATGGAGCTGAAGCTGACAGAGGGAGCTCACCTGCACTTCCTCCCGGGTTGGATTCAAACCAGCAACCTTCAGGTCAGCAACCCAAGCTTCAAGTCAGCTGTCCTGCCGGCACTGGGGGCTCTAATAATAATAATAATACAGTAGAGTCTCACTTATCCAACATAAACGGGCCGGAAGAACGTTGGATAAGCAAATATGTTGGATAATAAGGAGGGATTAAGGAAAAGCCTATTAAACATCAAATTAGGTTATGATTTTACAAATTAAGCACCAAAATATCATGTTATACAACAAATTTGACAGAAAAAGTAGTTCAATATGAAATAATGCTATGTAGTAATTACTATATTTATGAATTTAGCACCAAAATATCATGATTTATTGAAAACATCGACTACAAAAATGCGTTGGATAATCCAGAATGTTGGATAAGTGAGACTCTACTGTAATAATAATAATAATAATAATAATAATAATAATAATAATAATAATAATAAAAAGCATTCATTCCACAGTGTAGATCTACCCACAGATCCAGATGAAACAAAACAAATGTGGGAATAATAGATACCTGAATTGCTGGTGCCTCATTAAACATCCTGCCTGGGTTCCATAGCATTGAATCATGGCAGTCAAAGTGGTGCCAAACTGCATTAACTCTATAATGTAGATGTACTGTGGATACACAGTGAGATTTACCCTTCAGAGAAGGAGAGATTGGAGTCTTCCCAAGATTCCCATATACGTATTTTTGCCATTGGAGGGTCATGATCTCAGGGACAGCTTTGCTGCTCCTTCCCAAACCGGTTCCAAACCGGAGCTGCGGGGAGGGGACACTAGTGGCAGCTGACAAGAGGGAGGAGGAGGGCCTTAGTGCCGGGAAGTGAGTCTGTCCTTTGGCTTCCTTTGGGGCTCTAATCTGCTCCGCCTTCTCGGACAGAGGAGTCATTCACCTTATATGGAAGAGAGTGTAGAAAACTTTTGCTTTGGACTACAATTCACATTATTTTCTTTTTCCTGGATGATGGTCTAGGGGTGCCTTTACACCAGCCATGGGCAAACTTTGGCTTTCTCTCCAGGTGTTTTGGACTTAAACCACCACAATTCCTAACAGCTCAAAACTATGGAATCCTGTTAGTTGTAACTCAGTTTAGTCAATAAATGTCCAAAGGGAGCCTGCAAGAAGGACATGGGGACAATGATGCCAACCCTCCCACTCATATTTTCCAACTTTGAAGGGCACTGTATTTGTCATAAAGGAATGTGATCTAAAGCCTTAAGGACTTGCAGGCTTCCTCTCCAGGAATCCTTTTTAAAACTGGTCCATATATGCTTATTACTTCCATTCCAGAGGGGACATAGATCTTGACAAACTACCTCCATTATATTATTGCCCTTCAGAACAAAGCCAGAACTACCAATAGTCAGAGTGAGGCACTTGCTTGAAAACACCTAACTATACGTATAGTGAATAGTTTATATAACTGTTCTTCTTTGGGAGAAGATCTCAAATGTTCTGCTTCTGATGCTGAAATAACTAGGCCAACTCTGAATCCTCCGCGACTTGCAAAGGAGTGACTGGAGGAATCAAAATGAGGCCCTTAGCCCTCTCCATAAAAATTCCACATCCCATGACCATTTTCTTTTAGTCTCCAAATCTTGAACATTGCAGTTACTTAAAACTTTAGCAAAGTGTTTATAAAGTGAGTTTAGATATCCAGAGAACAAGAACCAGCATGGTAAATTGTTCTGAGCATTGGACTACAATTCTGCAGACCAGGGTTCGATTCCCTGCTTGGCCATGGAAACTCACTGGGTGACCTTGGATGAGTGACATACTCTCAGCCCCAGAGAATCTTAGGGTCACCATAAGTCAGATATACCCAAAGGGGCACAACAAGAACAAATCCAAAGAAAAGAAACAGGCCAAGTTAGTGAAAGGATGTGACCACAGCAAAAGAAGTGCAAACAGTATTTTTGATATTTTTCTGCATGCTATTCATTTCTTGACTGTGGAGGAAAATGTCATTTGTATGCACAGATTCCTTACTGTGTGGTCAGTATACACGTTTCCCTTGTTCCCCTGGTTCTTCCTAAATGAATCATGGGGGTTATGTGTGCCAGATTTGGTCCAGTTCCGTCATTCGTGGGGGTCGCAGTGATTTCAGGAAGTGAAGGTACTGCAAATCCCATCATCCATGGTCCATCCTCCCCCAAACCGCACTATGACATAAAGTGTATCATGGGGGCTGTGTGCCAAATTTCGTCCTGATCTGTCATTGGTGGGGGTCACAGTGGTCTGTGGGAATCGAAGCAATGGAGAGTACTATAAATCTCATCATCTGTGGTCTACCTTCCCCCAAATCGCACCAGGACATAAAGTGGGTCATGGAAGTTATAGTCTTAGGAGGCGTAGTTTTGCAAAGCCTTCTTTGCTAAGAGTGCTGGTGCTTCACCAAACTACAACTCCCATCGCCCTAAAACACCTGGAGGGTGAGAGTTTGGGAATTCCTGTTTCTACAGTCGAAGGAAGAGAGCATGAAGATGAGTGAGGAGAAAGAAGGATGCTGTTTGTTTCTTAGACATTGTAACATCTTGATTCCACCATATTCCAGTAAATGGCTATTCTAACTGCCTTGTCATATGAGCCTCATGCAGTATAGAGATGGTCTGACTCTGTTGTTTCTTTCCTCTCCAGAAAGATGTTGGCCAAGGGCATGAAACGGAAATGGAGTGAAGATGAGGCGCCGGACCTCCTCACGGCCACCCCGCCATCCAGCTCCCTCTTCAGCCTCTCCGTCTCCAAACTGCACCAGAGCCTCCAAAATGTGGAGCCCAACCTCCGCCACCTGGTGCTGGTTGCAAACACCCTCCGGCGTATCCAGGGTGAGATGCAGCCAGCCGTAAGCCCCATTATCCCCGCAGCCCTTGGCGAGGGAGACCCACTTGCTGCTGTTCCCGTCCCCTTGGAGCCTTGCAGGAAACCTCAGGCACCTCTTGCCCCCCATGTGGACGAGCTCCTGATCTCCAACATGGACATCTCGGTCTTCTCCAGCATTTTGGAGGACTTGAGTGGCATAGAGGGTCTGGGGGACTCGTTCCAGCCCTCGCTCGGAGTGCCTGGAGACTTGCTCAGTCCAGAACCAGAACGAACTTCCCATCCTGGCCCTCATGACTCTCTAGAGACCTTGGGCCCTGGTGGGTACCTCCTGGAAGATGGCTTGGAGGGCCTCTTTGAAGACATTGACACTTCTATGTATGACTCTGACCTCTGGCCGCCCACTGAACTTCCACACCTCAAGGAAGGCTTCTCAACTACGGCGCATGAGAAGCCAGACTTAGCCGATCTCGACTATCTCATGGACATGCTAGTGGAGGTTCAGGAGCTGTGATAGATGGAAAGGGGGTGCGGGGTTTGTGGTGGGATGGGACAAGTGCATGGACACAAGTGGGACATAAATGGATGGAATGGTGGGTGGGTATAAAGAGAAGCAACGGTGAAAGTCCCAAGTGAAGCTGTCATTCTAGGTAGCACTGAAGTCTTTAATACCTCTTTCCTGAAGCCATTGGCTAACTTGGTTGTGTGAGAGTGAGAAAAACCCACACACAAAAGCTCTGGCCAGCATGAAATGTGCTTGGTTTGAAACCTGTTTTTTCAGTAGGTGCTTGGTATTTTCCTGCATGGCAGTGGGTTGAATTGGACGGTCTGTTCCAACTCTGTGTTTGCCTATGGAAGGTTCTCCAAAGTACATAAAATGGGTGACAAGATTCAGCAGTGGCTGTTAAGGGGAAATTTATATGAGACGTCAGTGGGACCCACCATGCTTTCCTGGCTGAGCCTTTTCTCCTCCATTTGGGCTGATGGAGAGCGGGAAGAGCATTTCCAAAACTGCCATTTAAGTAACGTAGACATCTTAAAGTGCCTGCCTTAGGGGAGCATTCCACCCGCCTTCTTCCTGTCCTGGAATGTAGCAAGCCTGTTTCCTCTCCCAAAGCAGCTTCATTTTATCCTTCTGAACTGAATGGACCAGGCATTTTTGTAGGCATGGACTGGCATGAAGGGGATTGCCTTCAGGCAGTATATAATTGTGTGACTGATCATGTAATTTATTGTTTGAGTGCCAAGGATAATTTTTAAAAACCTTGAAAAAATGAAGTGTCAGATTGTTTTAGAAATATGTATATCTTCTCTTTCTTTGTCTGTTATGATTATTAATGTATATCTTCCTTTACTTCCAATAATGGGACTCAGGGTGGCTAACAACATAGTAAAACTGCCAATGGAAAACAATGCAAAAGTCAATAAAAGTATAAATACAAGATTCTAAAAGCAATTGAACACTAAACATTAAAATATTTAAATGCAGTTTTAAAAACCTCTACACACACCCATTAAAATGTTAAAAATCACATAGCACCGCACAAGATGAAAAGCTCGGCCCTAGTCAGTTTGTAAAAGCATGACAACAGAAAAATGTTTTGACCTGCCAACAGAAGGAGAGCAAGGATGGGGCCATCCAGGTGTCTCTAGGGAGGGGTTTCCAAAGTTTGGGAGCAGGACACCCACCTCCCCAAAAACACAGAAGCTGTAGGTGCAAACTACAAGGAGATGCACACAACCTTCTTTGGGACAGTTGTTTTGGAGTTTGGGGCTCAAGGAGGAAGTGAGTAGTGATCAAGTGGAATGACTCATACTGTGTGGCATGCACCTGGCGGATCATCGCCATTGCCCTAGATTCCTATGGAGAAGGAGGCTGGTGTGGTGCATTCTCATTACCAGCCAGAGCCCAGAAGTCATTCTTGTTGGATCTTCTCTTACTCTTTCCTAGGTCGTCCTTGGTGCAAGCAAGTTCATCTGTAAACTAGGGGACCTTTTGTGGATCTATATGGCAAAGGAATTGTTTTTAAGTCCCAAGAGCTTTGCTAATAAAAAAATAACACGGTCATAGAATTGGATAATGGCAAACCTGAATGTCGCCAAAAGTTGTGTAAGTTTTTGAGTTCTCCAAAATGTCACCAGGCTAGATCACATATTCTTTACCCTCAGGGCTATATTGTGTTCTCCCAATTAAAATAACCCCAAATCAGCCTCTACTGGAGGTTTACAAGAATGGTAAATGCTTTCAGAACATCCTAAACCCCCCACAAACAAAGAAAAGCTGAAACTGCATCTCCTCGAGTTACCACTGGAGGCTCACAAGCTGTTGGATTAGAATCCTGTGTGCCATTCACTTCCTAAGAGGACTTTTGGACTAGTGTGGAAATAAATAATCTGTTTGGCAATTGGTCTTTTGCAAAACCTGTATCTGGATGAGGAACTATAGTAGAGTCTCACTTATCCAACATTCGCTTATCCAACGTTCTGGATTATCCAATGCAGTCTGCCTTTTAGTAGTCAGTGTTTTTGTAGTCAATGTTTTCAATACATTGTGATATTTTGGTACTAAATTTGTAAATACAGTAATTACTATGTAGCATTACTGTGTACTGAACTACTTTTTCTGAAAAATTTGTTAAACATGTTTTGGTGCTTAATTTGTAAAATCATAACCTAATTTGATGTTTAATAGGCTTTCCTTAATCTCTCCTTATTATCCAACATATTCGCTTATCCAGTGTTCTGCCGGCCTGTTTATGTTGGATAAGTGAGACTCTACTGTACTTCCAGAATGCCCCAGCCAATATGAGGATTCCAGGAGAAGCAGTCCAAACAAAGACACTTTCCACATTTTAACGTCAGTTTAGACTTAAAACTCTTTGCTTAAAACACACAATGAAAGGAACTGATCCAGTCCCTCAAGGCTAATTCAATAAAAAAAACATTTACCTAGAGCCTTTTCTTTAACTGGCTGCTACTTTCTTTGGTGTTCTACCCCTTTCCATGGAAAGAAGGGTGAGCAAAGGGGTAAGGAGATAACAATTTGTTGTGTGCTTTCAAGATATTTCTGATTTATGGCAACCTTAGTGAAGCTATTACAGGGTCTTCTTGGGAGAATTTGTCTGGAGAGAGTTTGCTTTGTCTTCCTCTGAGGCTGAGAAAATGTAACTTGCCCAAGGTTACCCAGGGAGTCTTCAACCCAAACAGGGATTCAAACCCTGCTCTCTATATCCGATAATCAAATCACCATACTGCACTGTAGTCTATAAAATCCTTTGACAGCACGTAATGCCAGAGTCTCAGGACCTCATAAGAAATGCATGCTTGATAGATGATGAAAATCACAGACTAGTAGTAATCATGGTATGTGGTAAGCATTAGCAAGCGGGACTAAATTCAGTGCTTCTCTGCCTGGGTTTTAGATAACCAGCAGAGGGCATTCTTAGGCCAGCAGTGGCTGCCTTCCATTCTGCTCTACCTCTAAACTAGAACAGCATCATTTCCTTCCATCTAAGAACATTAAAAGACTAATAAGCAGTGGTGTTGGTTAGTACCTTTTAAATATTTCTCTCATATATGATGAATGTAAGTGATACTAACTTGGAAGCTAAGCAAGATAATTTCTGACGGTCTGGATATACCCAGCCTTAGATGTTTGGGCATCTGAGGTTCAATTTACATCTGCTAGGACAATAGTTTCAGATTGTTCTAATGCAACTCTTCATAGTTTCACAAAAAACGCCACACAGTTATGGTCTTTCTGGGTCAGCTCTTGGACCAAAGCTATCAGCCTGTTAGGTGTGGCTGTGTGAAGATTGTTGCAAGCTGCCCTGAGTCCCTTTTGGGAGAGGGGACGGGATACAAATAAAGTTTATTATTATGATTATGTTTATTATTATGAAGATGTTGTATACTCTGTTTGGTTTCCCAGATCCTCCTAACCTCCTTTCTCCTCTGGCTCTGGTTCTCAGGCATGCTTCAGAATGTATCAGTAAACCACTAGGAACACAAAACTTGTTCTAGATGTCCTTGTGGAACCACATTACAAGGACAGCAAAACTATCTCCCTCATTGCACTCGTCAACCCACTTTGGGAGCACATTGGGGAGGATGAAGACAGGATTTTCCAATATTTTACACCTTGCGCACCTATGCTTTGCATTCAAATTGAGTTTCAAACATCTCACTGGTTTCATTTAGGATGCGCTAAGACAGGGAAATAGGATACCAGGCTCTTGGCAGCTGTGTCTCCACAATTGGGACAGAGTTTAGGTGGCAGGAATCCTACAGAAGAGGAGGAATATGATGATGCTTCAGTGCCTCTTTTTTAACCTGGGAGTAGTGCAGCAAGGTATAAAAAACTTTACAGAACCGAACCAGGGATTCATTGACACTGACACAGGAATAAATCAGATCATATCAACGGGAAACAGGGAAGAACCCAAAGATTCTTGCGCAAACCCATTGTGTGTCCCCTGAATTTTCATGGGGTGTTATGAGAGGATTATGATAATCATGGGATTGCATCCTGATGTCTGAGGTGTGGTGGGGCAACATTCCAGGGCAATTCACGAAAAGGTTACCACAGGACAAATGAGGGCTAGCTAAATGTCCCAATGGAGCTGCATCTCATCATTCATAATTTAGAGTCTAATTTTTGACAACATTGAAGCACCAGCACTCTGTGACAGAGAAGGTTTGGGATCATCTAAAACTTCGACTCCCATAATTGCATAGCATTGCATCATAGCACTTAAAAGTTTTGTCGAACTGTATTAATTGTACAGTGTAGATACACTGCACAGAGAAAGATGCCAAGAAGCATTCACTCCAAAACTCCACTCTTTGCTGTTTGTCTTCCCTTGGTCTCACTGATCTCTCCCTTTGGATACCCAAAGGGGCCCGGTTCTGTTCAACATCTTTATTAACGACTTAGACGAAGGGTTAGAAGGCACGATCATCAAGTTTGCAGACGACACAAAACTGGGAGGGATAGCCAACACTCCAGAAGACAGGAGCAGAATTCAAAACGACCTTGACAGACTAGAGAGATGGGCCAAAACTCACAAAATGAAGTTCAACAGGGACAAATGCAAGATACTTCACTTTGGCAGAAAAAATGGAAATCAAAGATACAGAATGGGGGACGCCTGGCTTGACAGCAGTGTGTGCGAAAAAGACCTTGGAGTCCTCGTGGACAACAAGTTAAACATGAGCCAACAATGTGATGCAGCAGCTAAAAAAGCCAACGGGATTCTGGCCTGCATAAATAGGGGTATAGTGTCTAGATCCAGGGAAGTCATGCTCCCCCTCTATTCTGCCTTGGTCAGACCACACCTGGAATACTGTGTCCAATTCTGGGCACCACAGTTGAAGGGAGATGTTGACAAGCTGGAAAGCATCCAGAGGAGGGCGACTAAAATGATTAAGGGTCTGGAGAACAAGCCGTATGAGGAGCGGCTTAAAGAGCTTGGCATGTTTAGCCTGCAGAAGAGAAGGCTGAGAGGAGACATGATAGCCATGTACAAATACGTGAAGGGAAGTCATAGGGAGGAGGGAGCAAGCTTGTTTTCTGCTGCCCTGCAGACTAGGACACGGAACAATGGCTTCAAACTACAGGAAAGGAGATTCCACCTGAACATCAGGAAGAACTTCCTCACTGTGAGGGCTGTTCGACAGTGGAACTCTCTCCCCGGGGCCGTGGTGGAGGCTCCTTCTTTGGAGGCTTTTAAGCAGAGGCTGGATGGCCATCTGTCGGGGGTGCTTTGAATGCGATTTCCTGCTTCTTGGCAGGGGGTTGGACTGGATGGCCCATGAGGTCTCTTCCAACTCTACTATTCTATGATTCTATGAAATGAAGTTGCAAGTTCTTGGAAACTTAGAAAATTGGGGACTAAGGAAATTACACAGAGATGCCTATTCTTATTGGGGAGAAAGGCTTCCAATCTCTCTGCCTTTATAACTAGGCCACAACGCTGATCTTGTTTGTTTTTGTTTGTTTTTTTGTCATTCTTAGGAAGCCCCCAGTTTGATGAGGATATCCGGTGTTTTTCTTAAGATCCCTGCTGCCACAGGGAGGAGAGCCGGAGCTTTCTTCCAAGCAGGACTCAAATATAGTTTTGGCCTCTCCCAGTTCTATCTTTGGAATTGGCTCCCTTTTCACCCTTGGCCAAAAAAGCTGGTGCTCAGTGTCCCTTCTTTGCTCATGAGCTTTGATTAAAAGCCTGTGTTTCAGTGAGGGACCTGGTACAGAATATTCATCTGAGGGTAGATCTATACTGTAGAAATAATGCAGTTTGATACCCCTTTAACTACCTTGATAATGGATTCTTGGGATTTGTGGTTTTGCACACTTTTTAGCCTTCTTTGCCAAGGAAGTGCTGGTGCTTCCTCAAACTGCAAATCCCAAGATTCTATAGCATTGAGCCATAGCACTTAAAGTGATGTCAAACTGCATTAATTCCAACAGTGTAGATGCACTCAGAGGCCCCTTCTACACTGCCATATAAAATCCAGATTATCATACATGGTAGACTGTTCAAAGCAAGCAATGTGGATTATCTGCTTCAATAACCTGGATTATTTCATTTAAACACTATCAATACACAAATCCCACATTAACATGAGGGCCCTTTCCTGGCAACATTTTAGTGTAGTGGGAAATCATGTTTCTAGTCCATAAACTCAGTCATAACATTAGATTGTCACTCGTGTTTATTATTATATGAAACTATTACAGCACCCTGATGTTATTTTAAGTGCTATGGCTCTGTCCTATGAAATCTTGGGATTTGTATTCTTGGGAGAAGCAGTAGAGCTCTCTCTGGCAGAAAATTCTAAACATCCCTTCCCAAACTACAAATCCCAAGATTTCATAGCATGGATCCATGACAGTAAAAGTGGGATCAAAGTCTTATAAATGCATAATTGGTCAACTGACACTCAGACTAACTTTTCTAGAGGTTCTAAGGAGGAAAAAAAATGCAAAGAAGCATCATGTAAATTGCCTTGGGTTATTATCTGAAGGAAGGAAAGCAGGAAATAAATATTGTTATAGAAGGAAAATCAAAATAGATTCTGTGCTGGGTTGCTATTACAAACTGAATATCCCTTTTCTGGATTTCCAAAATCTGAATTGGTTCAAAAGTCCAAATTGTCCACACATTATATACATATATTCCCCCAGGCAGGAAGCAGCCAGGCTTTGAAGCTGCAAGGCTATTTAATGCTAATCAAGCTGGCCAATTGCAACATTCACACTTGTCTCAAGCAGACAAGAGTTCTTTCTCCCACCCTAGACATTCCACAGATATATAAACTCACTTGCCTAGTTTCCAACAGACCTCACAAGCTCTGAGGATGCCTGCCATAGATGTGTGTGAAACGTCAGGAGAGAATGCTTCTGGAACATGGTCATACAGTCCGGAAAACTCACAGCAACCCATTATATACATAGTCAAATAGTGTACAGTACAATGTTCCCACACTTATGGCTGGGGTTAGGTTCCAGGACCACCCGCAATAAGTGAAAATCTGCAAAGTAGGGACGCTATATTTATTTATACACTATTTTAAGTCTTTATCAACTAATCGTGTGTTGATAAATCTCCTCCTCCTCCTGTTGCCGCTTGGGATTCTTTTCTCTCCCTTTGGCTTCTCCTTCCTCTCTTCCTTAGGCTGTAAAATGTATTTTTTATTATTTATAATAGACTTTTAGAGTTTATTGAAAAACTGTGAAACAGCGAATCCGCGAAAAGTGAACAGCGAAGTAGTTAGAGAACACTGTATATAAAATGGCAGAATCAAGATTTGCTCTTTGGGATTTGGATTTTGAATTCTATCACACTGTGGATAGTTGAATCCGTGCATGCATAATCAGTGGATATGGAGACCCAGCTGTATTTTTGTTGTTTTTAGAAATGGGATTGTGGCTTGAGAAGATCAGGAGATTGAACTTTTTTTAAAGCCCCTTAATCCAGTTCATCTGCCTACAATTACTTTTCAGTTATGTGGTCTCAGTCTTGTGACCTAAATCTTGTAATTCCCCAGTGCTAAGGGACTAACATAAAAATCATTTTGCAAATATCCAAAAGAAGTATGCTTTGAGGACAGAACTAACTGAGCATTGTAAAATTTGCTAACTCTTTAGCCATGGGATACAGGTAATTATTGAGAATCCGTGGCCACTCGCTGGGCCCATCCTTGACCGGTTTACCCCGCTGGATGCGGAGGCTGTCGACAGGATCATGACTGCAACCAGGCCGACCACCTGCTCCCTCGATCCGTGTCCCTCCTGGCTAGTAAAATTTTGCCTAGAGGGATTACATGATCTCGATCTGTTGAATATAATAAATAGCTCCCTTGAGCAAGGAGTTTTTCCAGAGGGCTTAAAAGACATGTTGGTATCTCCGCTGCTGAAGAAACCAGACTTAGATCGTTGGGTTCCCTCTAGCTACCGCCCAGTCTCAAACCTTCCGTTTCTGGGCAATGTGGTTGAGAGGGCAGCAGCGGAACAGTTGCAGCAGTTCCTCAATGACACAGCCGGACTTGATCCCTTCCAGTCCGGCTTCCGTAGGGGGCACGGGACGGAGATTGTGCTAGTTGCCATCACAGACCAACTTCGCTGCCAAAGGGATCAAGGCGGATCAGCGCTGCTCGTGTTATTGGATCTCACAGCAGCATTTGATACGGTCAATCACAATCTATTGACCCACCACCTAGCCATGACTGGGGTTAGGGGGATTCCCCTTAAATGGTGTCCTCCTTCCTCCAGAATCAGGGACAGCAGGTGGTGAGGGGAGAGATGGTTTCCACGTGGTCTCCGCTAACTTGTGGGGTCCCACAGGGAGCTATTCTCTCTCCTCTATTATTTAACATCTATATGCGACCACTTGCCCGACTGGTGCGGAGCTTTGGGCTCGAGTGCCACCAGTACGCTGATGACACTCAGCTCATTCTGAGGATGGAGGGTCGGCCGGACTCCGTACCCGATAGTTTCCATCAGTGCCTTGAGGCTGTTACTGGATGGTTGCGTGCCAGCAGGTTGAGGGTGAATCCAGCGAAGACGGAGATCCTTTGGCTGGGCCGTCCGGGTGGGAGGGAGATCCAGCTGCCTACCCTGGATGGTGAGACACTACGTCCGTTATCTTTGGTAAAAAGTCTTGGTGTCTTATTGGACCCTCTGCTCACAATGGAGGCCCAGGTCTCTGCTGTGAGCAGATCTGCGTTTTTCCATCTACGTCAGGTTAGGCGACTGGCTCCCTACCTATCTAGGAACGGCCTGGTTACGGTGATCCAGGCGACGGTTATCTCGAGGGTTGACTACTTGTAATGCCCTCTACATTGGCCTTCCTTTGTCAGTGATCCG